>NC_063051.1:8019728-8381395 GCF_018812025.1 Megalobrama amblycephala
CTACTGACAGTTATAGCTGCTTATATGTAGGCAGTGCGATATACTCTTATGTTTAAAGTAGAAGTCTCTCAACCACAGCTTCAACCTTAAATTATGTAAATATGCGCATCTTACACGGAATTGGGAACTGAGAACTGTTCCCGTTAAAAACAAACAAACACAGGAGTCGAATAATAATTAAATCATTTTAGGCAGTTAATGGTTCTTGAACGTGCATTCTGCATCCGAGGCGGACTGAACATCGTTTTTAAATACTCTGACCAGTGTAGTTCGGTTCCCGAATGGATGACTCTTATGAGTCGGTTCTTTGTATCGAATCACTACCATACAGCGCGACTAGTGCGTTCAGATTCCCGAACGAATGACTCGGTTCTTTTTAGTGAATCAAACATTTATGAATCGCACGGAACACTTATACTGAACGTGTACTAAAACATACACATAATGTTTTATTCTAATAAGTGGTGTTTTATAAATAATAAAATATATTTTTAAAATTATTTTTTTTTTTTATTAATATGAAGTCAGAACCAGTTCTTGTAGGCTATTGCTGTCTGAAAAGTCACCAAAAACTGTTTAAGCATACCTTTTGTAAAAACTGCATTAAATTTACTTCAAATTTGTTTTATCTGTTCTCTATCTGAAATGTTATGTAAATCTGAAATTTGCATTGCACCAGGCTATGCAATACGAGCTACAGTTCTTCTTTCAACATAAAATGAGTCATATTTAATTAGTAAAAATGACAAAAAGATTGTTTGAATGTTTGTGGGTAAATTTGTCCATACATAATACCGAGGACTTTCAGTGAATGTTAATTAAAACTCCCCCTTTATGTAAGAATTAGTGTAGTACCTGACACATTTGTGTGAAAGGACACTTAATTATTAATGACTGCAGTGTAAATGAATGTAATTGCACATATGAGCAAAAAAGAGGGAATAAGTTACTCGATTTTCTTAATATTTTAAAAGTGCAAAAAGTTTCAAGGTGTATTTTACAGCCACTGATTTAAGCACGATTGCAACAACATACAATAGCAACCAGAAGTAAATGCTGCAAAGCCATGTCACAACCGAAGGTGTCCAAGCTCACGTTCATTTACATGGTTAAAAGTGCTTTTTCTTATCATTAAAAGTTTCCTACAACAATATTTAGGCTTTATTTTGTAAACTGAGTCCTTCTGCGAGATTATTTAATTGTTATAACATTAAATATTAAGATAAATCTGGATAAGCCACATTTTAAGCAACAAAGAAATGTCCAGATAACTTAAAAAGTAGACCTCCGTGTTGCGAATCGCCACAAGCCTTAAATATCCTTTGTGATTATTTACTTGTGCAATATATGAAATTCTAAATAAAAAAAAATAAAAAAATAAATCAGAAACACTATAAAACTATCTATGGCACCAGCATATAGTCTATTCTGACAATTAATGACTATATTCATTAGACTAAACAGGATAGCAAGGACTTCTTATAGGGGTTTAAAACAGTTAATCTAAATTAAAACAAAATAAAATAATTCTGAATAAAAATAGTCTGAACATATGCAGTATATTACTTTTTAATGTAAATATTATACATTACATTCATCAGACATGCTAGAAAGAAAATATACACCGTATATATCTGTCAATAAACCAGATATAACTTGTACTTTGTGAAGTTTTTTTGTGTATACACCCCATGCATTGGTAGGTGTGAATTACAGTCTAGACATACAGAGCCGTTTTTTATTATTATTTTCAGTGTCAAGGCTCTGCTATTTCATTCAAGCTAGTAACAGCCTAAAGCCAAACAAGTATGTCGATTTTTCTAATAAATTTATATTGCGCCAAACAAAGCCTTGAAATAATGACAAGATAGCCAGAGAGTAAACCAAAGAATCCAGAAACATAGTGCTAGTATAAGAGATCATACACAAGTCAATGTGATGATGTCAACACATGAGAGATAAACTACTGTATAGCAGTGACCGAATTGGAAAATGACGTTTCATTGAGCTATTTTTTGACACACCATGGTCTATTTTTGATCCCTTAATCTTTGTGCGATGTTCAGGAGCAGAGCCTAAACAGACTCATTTGGAAACTTGGAAAGTCTAGTTTAACAGTGAGGTCGTATTATTAAAGGTTAAAAATCAACACAAAGTTAACTACACAAGCCACCATCTTCAGTTTCAGTGGACACACCCAATTAAATTCCATTCTGAGACAAAACCAAAGTTATCACCTTTAAATGTAAGGATGCATGATAATGTATGGATAAACTCATAATGGGGATGGTTTGGGTGATCTATCACCAGAAGGTGGCAGCATTTCTCTAATATTTGATCTCCACCAGACTTGTTTTTTGTGGAACACTAGGCCATTTGTGTCCAGAACTCTATATGCATTGCTGGGTAGTAACTAATTATGTACGTAATCACATTCCAAAAATTATATACTTGTAATTAGATTATATTCATAATTAGAGTACAGTTACATTTTTATTGACTGCACGATTACCTAATGTTCATAAAATGACAGTAAATTATTCATAATTTATTGATTCTTCTTTTTTTGTCTTTTAAATGGTCCTTTCTAAGCCTATTGCTTATGTATGTTCAGAAAGACTTCCAGTTTTGTGGAATTACACAAGTCAGAGGCACACATCATAACAAATAAAATATTTAATCTTTCTGTGTTTTTCAGTTTGATTGTTTTTATTTTTTGAAATTTTTAATTTTTATGGTTAAATTAATGATTATTTTTTCATCAACAAACAAATCCTCAGCAGTTCTTTCACAAACCCCAGTTTGGGAAACCGTGACGTAAATTAAGGTTTAAAGGGTTAGTTCATCCAAAAATGAAAATTCTGTCATTAATTACTCACCCTCATGTCGTTCCAAACCCATAAGACCTTCGTTCATCTTTGGAACACAAATTAAGATATTTTTGATGAAATCTGAGAGTTTTATCCCCCATAGAAAGCAAGGTAAATACCACATTCAAGGTCCAGAAAGGTAGTAAAGACATTTTTAAAATAGTCAATGTGACTACAGTGGTTCAACCTGAATTTTATGAAGCGAAGAGAATACTTTTTGTGCGCAAAAACAAAACATAGGATTCTCCTATGTTGTTACATTCAGTGCTTCCAGGTTCTACATCAAAACACCGGCTCATTATTGGCCGGCTCCTGCGTCAGCATCACACGCATGCGTCGTGCTGCTCATGTGAACACTGTTGGCCAATACTGAGCCGGCATTCTGACGTGAAACATTTCTACTACTTTTCTGGACCTTGAATGTGGTAATTACGTTGCTTTCTATAGGGGAAAAAAACTCTGATTTCATCAAAAATATCTTAATTTGTGTTCCGAAGTCGGCACCGATAGCCTAGCGGTTAGTGTGCAGACACATGGCGCGAATGCGTTCACGGCGACCCGAGTTCGATTCCCGTCTCGAAGTCCTTTGCCGATCCTGCCAAATGCTTTCCTGTCTGCTCTCTACTGTCCTATCTGAATAAAGGAACAAAAATCCCATAAATGTAACTTAAAAAAAAAAAAAATTGTGTCCCGAAGATGAACGAAGGTCTTAGGTGTGTGGAACGACATGAGGGTGAGTAATTAATGACAGAAATTTCATTTTTGTGTGAACTAACCCTTTAATGCACTTTATTTTGTAGATGACATTTTTTTTGACAGTATTTTTTTGGTCTCGTCTGCCAAAATTAATAATTAATTAACTAATTAAATGTATTATGTATTATTCTTGTTTTATCCCCCATAGAAAGCAAGGTAAATACCACATTCAAGGTCCAGAAAGGTAGTAAAGACATTTTTAAAATAGTCAATGTGACTACAGTGGTTCAACCTTAATGCTATGAAGCGAAGAGAATACTTTTTGTGCGCAAAAACATGAGGGTGAGTAATTAATGACAGAAATTTCATTTTTGTGTGAACTAACCCTTTAATGCACTTTATTTTGTAGATGACAATTCTGGGTTCTTATCCCTCTTTCTATGTTTTTTTTCGCCCATTTTGTCATTGGACAGTAAGCGCTATATAAAACTGTTACACAATAAAGTTTAACACAAACCTTTAACTCAGGACCTATTTGTGTTATGTCACATTACATAAAACAATCCCTTTCAAGGAAAGAGGTAATTCTGGGAATTAGTCGCCTTCTCCTTGTCTATTGTTATAATAAGAACTGCATGCCTTCCTCAAGATTTTAAGATCTGCTGAGACCCGAAACAAAAAAGCTATTGTTAGCAGTGTGACAATCAACACGATAAAGTTTCGGCATGCATTACAGACGATTTGGCTTAATTTAGTTGTGTGTAGCCAGAGGTTAACAGCCACTGACTCTATTAAAAACTGGATGTGGATTGTGTTGAATGTCTTTTGGCATGCCCTGCATGAAGTTACATGATCAACAGTGGACTTCTTATGAGTCCATTCATCTGATTTCATGCAATATTTCATCCTTCATGAGAGGATGTGATTCTGTTTAAGTGAGCAATTACACCATGCAATCACTTAAACTAAGATATTACTCTTGTGGGCTTGCAGCTGTGAGCAGTGAGATCCAGCTTCAACAACAGAGGCGGCAGTCAAAAGCGGCCACATCAAAAGAGTTAAGCTAAGAAAAATTTTATTGAGGTCAATTTTGAGTTAAAACGACAAATTATTATTAAAGCCCATAAGCAGGAAGAACGCATTCTATGGACACACTTCATAACCACACTTCCTTTTTAGACGTGCCCACATATCACGCTCCATATCAAGCGCCATAAAACACAAACACGCAGAGATCGTTTTACTACATTCTAAGGTTGCAACAATCAGCTTTGTATGTGTGTGTCATCTGTTTTTGAACCGAGCACCCGCATGACTAGAGTATTTTGGTCACAGAGCTTAACAGTTTCTTCGTTTGTGTCGTCGGGCTGCCCTCCTTTTCTTGTGTAACTTGTTAAAAGAAGAAGAGCTCTCATAAAGGTAGCGGCATATGAGGCCTTGTGTAATACTGCTTTATCAAACCATGCGTGGCTGCTCTAGCGCTGTTTACACCTCCAAGAAAAGCCAAAGGGGGAAATCCAACAATCCAAAAAAATAAGGCATTGATGCTAGGAATTTCTTGGAATTCATAACACCTTTAAATATAGAATCAACATGTATTCCAGTTGGATGGGCATACCCTTACGAAAAAGAAACTTCTTTTAAACTAAAAATACTTTCAGTCTACTTGTTATATACTTCTTCTCAGAAATACTTGACTTAAGTATACTGACAGAAAAGTCTGAGTATATTAGGCCTGTACTTGTACTCAATCTTTTGATTGAGATATACTTAAAAGTATAATTAGGTAGTATTCTAAGAATACTTGGCTTGTAGTTGTTTAATCGTTTAATAGAGTAGCCTATTAAATATACTTTTTCACATCGTTTTACATACAGTACAGTCCAAAAATTTTGGAACCACTAAGATTTTTAATGTTTTTAAAAGAAGTTTCGTCTGCTCACCAAGGCTACATTTATTGAATTAAAAATACAGTAAAAAACAGAAATATTGTGAAATATTATTACAATTTAAAATAACTGTGTACTATTTAAATATATTTGACAAAGTAATTTATTCCTGTGATGCAAAGCTGAATTTTCAGCATCGTTACTCCAGTCTTCAGTGTCACATGATCCTTCAGAAATCATTCTAATATGCTGATTTGCTGCTCAATAAACATTTATGATTATTTTCAATGTTGAAAACAGCTGTGTACTTTTTTTTTCAGGATTCCTTAATGAATAGAAAGTTCAAAAGAACAGCATTTATCTGAAATACAAAGCTTCTGTAGCATTATACACTACCGTTCAAAAGTTTGGGGTCAGTAAGAATTTTTATTTTTATTTTTTTGAAAAGAAATTAAAGAAATGAATACTTTTATTCAGCAAGGATGCATTAAATCAATCAAAAGTGGCAGTAAAGACATTTATAATGTTACAAAAGATTAGATCTCAGATAAACACTGTTCTTTTGAACTTTCTATTCATCAAATAATCCTGAAAAAAAATATTGTACACAAATATTTTGTACAATTGTACACATTAAATTTTTCTTGAGCAGCAGATCAGCATATTAGAATGATTTCTGAAGGATCATGTGACACTGAAGACTGGAGTAATGATGCTGAAAATTCAGCTTTGCATCACAGGAATAAATTACTTTGTGAAATATATTCAAATAGAAAACAGTTATTTTAAATTGTAATAATATTTCACAATATTACTGTTTTTTAACTGTATTTTTAATTAAATAAATGTAGCCTTGGTGAGCAGACGAAACTTCTTTTAAAAACATTAAAAATCTTAGTGGTTCCAAACTTTTGGACTGTACTGTATAGTCTTATAAACTCGCATTGTTTTAAAATATTGATTTATAAAGAAATCAGACATGTTCCTAGTTCTGAGTATCTGAATTTTTGTGTAGGCTAGTCCACTTGTAGTGTACATAGGAATTCACTTCAAATGTACTTTACTCTTTCCTCGCCACTGACTGACGGTGCGTTCCAAACGGAATGTATCGCCCTCCGAAGGGCACTTCGAAGTGAAAATAATCACGGCCGCCATATTGAAGGGTCGTTCCAAACCGAAGTGCTCGAAACTGGCCACTTCAAAGGGCCCTTCGGAATGAAGGATTTCGAAGGGTACAACTGATGGACACTTCGGGCCCCCATCATCCTTTGTTTGGTGTCACAGAATGGGTACAGGAGGTTAGGAGTTCGATTTTACCTATTTACAGCTCCTTTTATCAGTCCATTCAAATGTTTAAAATACATAGATACAATATACAATATGGTGTGATAAACCTAAAATAAATAAATAAATACGGTTAAAAACGGTTAACAAAGGGCGCAGCTTGCACAGTCTACTCCTCCTTGATTGTCTTGTTGAGATGACGCTGAAGTGTGTTCCAAAAGAAGCTCTCACTCTGGAGGGTAAACCCTTTGAAGGGATTAGGGCATAGGGATGAGCCCTTCCGAATGGAACGCAGGGAGAATTTTCCGGCTATCAGTGTTTTCACTGTTATACGATAGGGGGCGTTATTACGCATCTTCTGAAAGATCACAGAATCTCCAGATCAAAACACAGGAGGAGAAGAAGCTGAAACAAGTGATAGAAAATTGCTCATGCAAATGTAAAATAACACGATAATCAACATTAAACAGCATGTAAATCAAAACTGCCTTACTTTACTAAATGAAACCTCGACCAGGACGAGATGAACTCGATCTACTCATCTATGTTTTGAACATTGTTCTGAATCCCATCCGGACAAAGTCTTTGACAAAAATGCAATTTTCTCAGCTTTTTGTTTAAAATGTTCCCTTTTTTATGAAACTTACCCACATTCAAGTGTTGATAAAAAAGGGTGCATGAAGCTAGAGTAAACTGTTTTTAAAATTAGTTAAAGGTAGTTAAAGGCATTTTTCAAGTATAAAAATGAATATCTAAATAGGAACATAGCAGTATACTTTAAATGCAAATAATATATAAATATTGAACTATAAGTATGATGTTATGTTCACCTAAAACTTACAAAGTATACTTGCAGTATTAAACTTCTAAACTAGTAGTTTACTGAGTGTATACTTCAAAATATACTTTCATAAACTAAAAAAAATATACTACCCCCCAGTTTCACAGACAAGGCTTAAGCTAGTGGCAGACTAAAATGCATATTGTAGCACAACTGAAAGCAACTTCCATTGCCATTGTTTTGTCTCAAGATGCACACCAGTAATGTTTTTTTTCTACGGCAAGTTTATAAAAGCTACTTAAATGCCCTAATTGAACTAAGGCCTAATAGAGTACCTCAGGTGTTTTTGTAGGCAAAACCCGGAAGCGAGTTAGCATTTTAGGACTTCCGCTTCCATCGCTCCGAAGTCAATGGGTTTTTTGAATGGGTTTTTGCTAAATAGCCTGAAATAAGGTCTGTGGTTAACAAAGCCTCTGTTTTGATCTATGACATAAAACACACCCGTTATAACCTGCTTGTAATTTTTTTAAACCTTTATTGTGTCTTAAAAACGGCGGTTGCTAACAAATTGCTAAAAGGGACTACTTCCTTTAGACGTCATCATGACAAACAGGACATTTGGACAGCATTTCTCATAAAAAAGTGGATAAGTATTCATATGCAGCGCAGATGATAATCAGTGAGCATGTTTTTAAATAAAGTTGTTTTTTAAATAAAGTCTGAGGAAGCTTGGCGGTGGTGATATTGATCCGCGACCATGGTGTGCTGTAGTCCGTTTATAGCCTACTGTTAGCTTTTTATATCTGGCGACTTTATTTAGGCTTCAAAATGTATAAATGTTGTGTTAACTTGTAAAGATTATCTTGATAGACAAAATGTGTAAGTGTCATAACCCTTTGTTAAACACAGAGCTTATATTTTGCAATTTTCCAAAAGTATATGGGAAAAATGCATAGGCTTTCGATAGAGGGAACCCGTGCGCCGTTAACTTACGGGTTGGCCAAAAAAACACGTCATCCCTGAGGTACTCTATCGTGGCTTAGGCTAAGCCCTATCTGTGAAATCAGGCCTACAAGTATTAAAAAAGTAAACTACTAGTATACTTATACAGTCAAAACAAAATGTATTCAGATATCTTAAGCATTTCATTCATTATTACAGTTTATTCACTATAGTTAAAAAAAAATGATAACAAAATATGACAAGATCTCAGAGTTAAACTGTGTCAGAAAAAAATGAATCTTAATTATGTCAGATAACACTTATGGTCAGGTCAAAGTGTCTGAATAATTTTTGGTTCCAAATTTTTATCAATTTAACTGGTAGTCCACTGTATGAAGAATTTTTGGGTATAAATGTCACAGTTTACTTTATTTTGCTATCCTCACTTACATAAATGAACTATAGTGTCCTGCACCCACTAGTAAAAAAATATCAAAAATATCGGAATAATTTTCGGTTTGACTGAAAAGTTCACTTGTAGTACAGATGCATTACAAAAAATGAGAAACATAGTTGTGAACTAGTTGTGCACTTAAAGTTTACTACTGTTACACTTATGGTACACTTAAATGTACTTGTTTTTATATACTAAATTGGGCAAATTTAGTCCCAAGCAGTATTAAAATAGTACACTTACAAGTTTACTACTAGTACACTGATATTAGTATACTTACTACATAAAGTAGACTTTAGAATATACTTGAACATTACTTAAGTATACTTTATAAAATGAACTTGAAGTATACTTCTTTTTCGTAAGGGAAGACATATCTCATCTTTTGGTTTACAGAAGGTATTCGGTGGCACTTGGTTTTTATCCAAAGAGGAAGTTGCCACTTGACTACTGCAGAAGTAGGCGGAAGGGGAAAAAATAATAAGATATATATGACACAGGAATAGCATTGCAGTTTCAGAAAAGTAAAACAGTTTCACTTCACTTTTGTACAATTTCAGACTAGAATCAGCAGAATGTCTAGATGTATGTTCTGCAAAAATGTCTGAGTTTTTTTGGTACTTATTACTCTTGTTACTAATTATTTTACTCTTTGCTAACACACACACACACACACAACAAGTAGGGCCAGTTCAGCTGCCACAGATTAGATCTTGACCAGATGTTTTCACTGTTAAGACAATGACAATCACAGAGCCAGGTTTAGTCTAAGTTAAAGCACTCAGTCCGTATTAAAACTCAAATTTACTTTAAATGCTCTTTTTGCACTGTATACATTTTAGGGAACATATTCAAAATAGCGGTCAATTAATTTGCATTTTTCAGTGACCGACAAAAACCAGGGTGACCCTAGTTTCCACCAGAATACCACAAAACAACAGACGCTTTCCATGGACAGAGAAAAAAATAGGACCTGAAACTTAAACAAAAGTGATCATTTCATTTTCTTTTTCAACAAGTGATCAGTGAAAGGAGGCACTTTGTTTTTTATATATTATTTATGGATTTGCAATTTTTACAATGTCTAAATACAGATTAAGATTTATGTGAATTTATATTTTCTATCAGTAAACATTGAATGAACGTCAAAATTAAATCAACAAAATGTACAAAATTATAAATGAATGAACCTATGAATGAGAGAATGGGTAACACAAATTTTCACACTTCAAAAATGTAATAAGAAAAGAGATTCACACACAACTCTTCTAATGCAGAAGAAGTTATGGGGAACTTTAACTGAAAAAAATAATAATGCATTGATGCAACTTCTGAATTCCACTAAAATAGTAAATCTGGTTATTTGCTTAATGTCTTCATAAAACAGGAGACAGAAGGAGCGGGACAGGAAATAACTATTTATAAAACACTTTTGAACACTTGAAACAAACTCCACCCACAAGAATTACATAACTAATTCCTCTACCTAGAGAAGTAGAACCTAAAAAATAAGATTTAGCCAACATTACAACTGAAGAATCAGTGCAAGTGATGGAATAAAAATAAAGGCTTCTCGTTTCTGCCTTGCCTAGTCTTGACTTCCACTGTAAGCATATTACTGTAAATGCAATTGTAATCTGGTAATCAGCAGCAGGCCACAGATGCTCTCCATAGATGCTTGTATTGAACCCAGAATAGCCTTTTTACTCATGATGCCCAGATTTTGTATTAGGTCTAAATGATGAAGAGAGTAAAAAGTATAATTTTATAATCCTTAGAAAATGTGACCGAGTAAAGTCATAGCTATTTTAAAATGTAGGCTAATTGTTAAATATAATTTCACACTGCAATAAATTAAATGTCAATCAACAGGTTACATACAGTATGTCAAAAATACAATTATCGAATGGTTTTAATTGCAGCGGAGACGGTCAACTCCCTAAAGTGGCCAAAATCACCATTTTAAGCAACTTTGATCATTTTAAAACCAGTATCTTGTGCTAATTTTGTTTTAGACTCACAAAAATCACGCGTTTAATATCGCTGACGCTTAAAAAACTACTACAGTATTTAGGTTGGAATGGCGGTTACCATGGCAACGTGTTTTAAGGGGCCAGCAGCCGCAAACTTTACGTTAGCTGCATCAGCTGCTCTTATTTACCTCGACTGACAGCAGATAAAGTAGTCGCACCATCCCAGAAACTCGTCTCTTACCTAATAGCAGCAGCCTGTGTGTTTGCTTGTACTCTCTCTTCTCCGCTTTCAGGGTCTTGTCAATGTTTCGACTCCGTTTGTTCTCCGCTTTGACCCGCGCCCTCTCCTCCACTCGCCGCCGCTCCCTGAGCTGCGGGTCACAACTGTCCGAATGGCCGGACTCGGCATCTATGCCGGGGTTCGCACCGGTCCGTCCGCCGGTGTATGTGATAGCCGATTGTGATAACCTAGATCTGAAGCTGTGACACATCCCCATGGCCAGTGCTGGGATCGAACCGTGAGGTGTTTAACATCCGAAAGGAACAGTCATGTAGGATAAGAACACCATGATGATGATGATGATGATGATGGATATCCAGGTCAGGTGGAGAGAAGGCTCGCTATCCCTTACAGCCTTATCGCTCAGGCTTTCCAAAGGTGTCAGTTAGCCTCATCGGGTTTTCCCTCAGGTTCTGATATGGACAGGAGTGAACTTTGACCTGACACGCATAGCGTACTTTTCACTGTTTGTTATTCTTGCTCTACTATTTCTGGACCCCGCTCCAAGTCCCTCCTTGTCCGCTGGAGCTCTCGCCGCTCCTCTCGCTCTCGCGTGCTGATCTGAGATCAGTTCCCTGCCGTAACTTTTGCACAGCGTTAAATTTTCACGAGCAGCAGGGGGAGGTCACTCGCTCCGTGACGTTGTATAAATATTTGCGGCTTCACAGATTATTTTAAGGGAGATGAAAAACTTTTTAAACGAATTACATAATATATTATAATTGAAATTAAATTCCGTAAATATAGAAATAAATATTTATATACATTTATAATCAAATTTACACTTACTGAGTGAAACGAAGTATTTATTTCAATTATTCCCCCTGGCGGTAATATTATCTTGGATGTTATTCATAGTGTTGTATAATGTTGTTGTTCATTGAAAAAAAAAAGGTCACTCGGTGACGTCACGGGGAAAACTATCACAATATAATAATAATTTCCTTTATCTATTTATAGATGTATTATATCATTGTTATTATTAATAATTTGTTTTAATTTTGTTATTATATATTTTATTGTATTATATTTTAGATTATTTTATAATGTACATTGTTATTACTGTAGATAGATAGATAGATAGATAGAAAGATAGATAGATAGATAGATAGATAGATAGATAGATAGATAGATAGATAGATAGATAGATAGATAGATAGATCTTTTGGAGGTAGAGGGTGCAAAAAAATGTAACACTTGTAATAATAATATCCTGTAGGTGGCGTTATTGTACACCATCATGAAAGTTCATGACAAACTTGATGGCTAAAAATTATTTTTAGATGAATGTGATAAAATAAAATCTAAATAAAAATGTTAGATAAAATAAAAGTGTGTGTTTGTGACATATCAGGACACAAATTTGAATAATGACATGGGTATCACATAGATATTACAAGGAGAGGGTGACTTATGAGGACATTACCCCATGTCCCCGTTTTTCAAAAGGCTTATAAATCATACAGAATGAGTTTTTGTAAGAAAGTAAAAATGCAGACAGTTTCCTGTGATGGGTAGGTTTAGGGGTAGGGTTGGTGTAGGGCGATAGAAAATATGGTTTGTACAGTATGAAAACCATTACGCCTATGGAATGTCCCCAAAATTCACAAAAACAAGTGTGTGTGTGTGTATGTGAGACAGGTTACATAGATAAAGTGCATAATGTCTTATTTTCTATAGGATGACAGATGTCACATGTTGAATAAAATAGTCTGAATAAAAGACTCAGTATATAAAAGAAAAGCTGACTCTCTTGCCCTTTATCATTTGCTTTCTCTCATTCCCCCTCTTGATGTGCTCTTTCTGTTTGATTTCCCTTAATAAAATGACTCGTAATTATGAAAGACCTCATTGTATCTACAGATCTGACACAGTTTGTACAAACACCACAGCACTTTGCTAAATAAATGACCGCTCTCCTGTTTCTTGGAAGGTTGAATAACTCGCACAATAGCTTGCCTTCTGTTCTTAATCTGTCCTACAACGTGCCTCATGCACTGACATTATCTACAACAGTGAATTCGCTTCACACTTTCCCTTGGCTTCGGGTCTTTTGAACAACTAAGTTCTTGTGGTGTATCTTAACTTATATTATTCATCGGTGTTTGGATTTTGACAGTAAAACATTAGCTTAATGAATGATGGAAAGATGAATTATTGAGTTAATGTAGTTTAAATGTAGGTTAAAACAACAGACAGTTCTTGTGAAAACTACTTTGAGCACAACAGTGGCATCTGTTGGTAAAATATAAATCTGCATATATGCTGGCCTCCAAATTAAAATTCCAGGTAAAAATATATACTGTACAGAAATACCAACTTCACCATAAACAAACTTTAACTCTTGTTGCAGGAAACACTGAGACAATGAGCATGTGGTCTGCCTGTCTCTCTGACGGTCTGTCACTGCATTGCACCAGATAGGGCCTGCAAGAGTCTTATCATGAACACCAGAGACAGTGACTGGTCAAAGCTCATGATGATAGGACTTTTCATTCCTCTTTTGAAATATTAAAATGTTAACTATTCTTAAATACTTCATAAATATCATCAGTTTGGTCATTCATAGTGTGCTAAACTTTAAGCCTACAACACAGTTGTTGTCCTTCACTGAAAATCATAAGTTTCTTCTGCTAGCTTGCTAATTCAGTGTCACACTGACTGGTACATTATGTGGCATATGGGTGACTCCCTCTTAATGATGTCATAACTGGTGTTACACACACAGTGGGCACCTCAGACTCACGGTCAAGGCTATTCCTGCTCTTTCAGCTTGCCAAATTGATCATTATGCGTGAGATTGTGCATCTACAGATCGGACAGTGTGGGAATCAGATCGGCTCAAAGGTGCGATGCCTCAAAATATGTATTTTTATGCATATGTTTATGATTAGTAGCTGCATTATCAACTTGATTCAAGCTTGAGATTCAGAGAAATGAGCATGCATTTCTGTATTAGGAGTATTTTTTGTAGTTTATTTATTCATTTGTTTTTGTCATACTTTTCTTTTATTATTATAGTATTTTTTGGAATTTCCTATAGTTTACTTATTTTGAAATGTATTCTGCTATTGGCTAAATCTTTCAGCAATGTGGCTTCAGATATAACATATAGCCAAAACTTATCTTTACTACTATGTTTAAAGTATAAAATGTATTTTTAAGCTTAATAAATATTTAAAAATATGGTACGTGCGGTCATAGGGTGTTCACCCTAGTGTGGTCTACTGTAAGATAAGAGACACAGAGCCTCCTCTGACGGGCTAGGCCTTCTTTATCATAGAAATGAGCGGCTTGTGAATTGCTGTAGAATTGTGGTAAAAAAAAAAAAAATGGAATGGCATCCGGAAGAACAAGTGGAAGTCACTTAAACTCAACTGATAAGCCAGTTGAAGGTCTGGACTGTTTTTGTCATTTGAAATCCAAGGTTTCCTTCAGTACTGAAGATATCAGTTTGATCAGGTCAAAATATAATAAATGTGAGAAAATATTTTGACTAAGTTTCAAGCTAAAAAAAAGTTTCAATGTGTTTGCAGTTCTGGGAGGTGATCAGTGATGAACATGGCATTAACAGAGCAGGAGCGTATGAGGGCGACATGGACCTTCAGCTGGAGAGGGTCAATGTGTACTTCAATGAAGCTCATGGTATGCAGACCTTCATATTATATGTTTTCTGATTGTATACAGTCGACATGCAATGACATTTATACATTTTTAGTGCATAAACTAATGTCTATATTATATGACATATTATATCTATGTAATATTTAGTCTAGTGTTGGGTTGTATTTTAGGATTTTATTTTTGTATTGCATTGCATTTTTTTCAATCGGGGCAATGCATCTCATGTTAATTTAAATACAACTTGTATTTCTGACATTTTTGTTATTATTGTAAATTGTGAGTTATATATTTTAACAAACATACTCAGCTATCTTTATCTGGTAAGTGGGGCAATCTTGCAGTCGAGGTATACAGTAACTTTCTCAATGTTTCTCAAATTCTCAATGACTGAGATGTTTCATTGCCTGTCAGGTGGCAAATATGTTCCAAGAGCTTTGTTAGTGGACCTGGAGCCAGGCACTATGGACAGCGTGAGGGGCAGCAACATAGGACAGCTCTTCAGACCGGATAATTTTATACACGGTGAGTCCACAATCATCTACAATAAAGACATTATTTAGGCACCATGTGAGTTGATGTTCTCATCTCATATAAACTATAGATAGGGTTGGTTTCATCACCTCTGAAGCGTTCACTCTTAAAAATAAAGGTTTCAAAACAGGGGTTTTACAGTGATGCCATACACCAGGGATTTCAACTCTGGTCCACTTTCCTGCAGAGTTTAGCTCCAACCCTAATCAAACACACCTGAACAAGCAAATCAAGGTCTTCAGGGTTACTAGAAACAGGCTGAGTCCAAAATCGCATACTTTCTTGAGTAGGCACTTATTTTGAATAAGTAATTACTTCACAACCTCAAAAAATATGTTCTGTATAGTATAATGTGTATGAATGTACACATAATACTTTTCATAATCATGTGACCTACCAGCGTCAGTTGTGTCGCTTCACCGCCATTCACAAATCCTCTCCCGTGGCCTCATTGGATAGCAAATTGTCCATCACATGCACACTTCAGAATTTCACCAGAAGTAGTCATTCTGGGAATTTTTTGCCTACTCTTTAATAAATACTGTGAATTCGGACATACATCTTAGGTCACATACTGTTTTTCACTTACTATATAGTAGGGAAGTATGCAATTTCAGATGTAGCCAGAGGGTGCATCTCAATCAGTCCCCTTGGTCGTGAATCATTATATCGTGTACATGAATTTGTTCACTGGTAAGGACAGTAAGGACGGTGGCTCACTACACATTGGGACACCGATGATGACGGCAACGTCCTCGTTGTACAACTTCACTACTGGAATTTATGAACAACAGCAGAACTCATATTTTTCTGACAAGTATTTTTTATGTTATTTATAGTACATTATAATAAATACTTTGATTGTTACACATGCCTATAACATTTCAGCCGTTGATTAATTATACATTTTAGCTAGATTATGTTCAGTGCCTGTCTAGCAATGTATATTCATGCTGAAATAGTATTAAATAACAGTTTGTTTTTTCTCAAAACATCTATCGCGTGTGTGAGTTGGCTGATTTATGTTTTGTGGCTCAGAACTTCTGTTAAGGGAACATAGTGAGCGTCGATGCTCCCTGGTTTTCACAATGCATTGTGGGACTTTTTAGGGAGCGAACTTTTCAGTGCACTGGAAGGAGTTTGCGATTGAGACAGACCTTAAAATGGCCAACTCCCCAATCGATCTGACTACTGAACTAGGGAGCTTAATGAGACGCACCCAGTGATGGTCTGTAACGGCCAACTTGGATCACATGTGCCTTGATAACCAATCACATTACAGCCTTCTAATCCAAAACCGCTCCCTATCCACTATATAGTGCACTATATCGGACGTTGGCCATTTTGAGTCTGAGTGAACGACTTCATTCCCTACTTTCATTCACTACTTGCAGATATAGAGCTCTCAAATGCCATACACTATATAGGGATTAGTGAATGAGTGAACAAGTGAGTGGTTTCGGACACAGCTAATCACTATTTGTGGATATCATAGAAATGAATAAGAAGTGCTGTTAACTGAATCCCATTTGTCGCAAAATTTATAAAACAGCATTTTTTTCATAGTAAACTCTACAAATAGATCAATCCAAAATGAATTTTTAAGAGCAAACATGTTTAAGATGAGCTGATTCATTAAATGATAAGCTGTTTTCCCACAAAAGCAGTTTATTCAGCATAGTGAAGCCTCTCCTCCATTGACATCCATTAAAAAAATGGCCTCTTCTTCCCTGCGTACCGCAGCATTGCACTTTTTTTTTACTTACCTTGGAGGCTTGCCTTAAAGTGGCTTTTGCTAGAAAGATGCAGGTAGGTCATTTTAATTAAAGTTGCAGGTAAATTCAGTAGGAAAGTGGATCTGGAGGGCCAGAGTTGAGAACTCCTGCCATAGAAGCAACATTTTTGGTCCTCAAACTCTAAAATTGATTGACAGAAGAGTTCATTCAGGAACATTTCTAACATGGCACAATGCCATAA
Organism: Megalobrama amblycephala; assembly: GCF_018812025.1. Classification (NCBI taxonomy): domain Eukaryota; kingdom Metazoa; phylum Chordata; class Actinopteri; order Cypriniformes; family Xenocyprididae; genus Megalobrama; species Megalobrama amblycephala. The sequence goes on from NC_063051.1 coordinate 8,037,030, forward strand.
TATATGCCGTAACGTCATTCCTGATGCTGTTTTCTCTCTGTAAATGTAAAGGCAATTCTGGAGCTGGCAATAACTGGGCCAAAGGTCACTATACGGAGGGCGCAGAACTTGTGGAGCAGGTTGTGGACCGTGTCCGTAATGAAGCCGAGAGCTGCGACTGCATGCAGGGGTTCCAGTTTGTCCACTCTCTAGGTGGTGGCACTGGTTCGGGAATGGGTACCTTGATTATCAATAAGATCCGAGAGGAGTACCCTGACCGCATCATGAATAGTTTCAGCATAATGCCCTCGCCGAAGGTCTCCGATACAGTAGTGGAGCCGTATAACGCGACCCTATCAATTCACCAACTGATTGAGAATACAGATGAGACGTTTTGTATTGATAACGAAGCGTTGTACGATATCTGCTTTCGCACTCTCAAGCTCACGACTCCAACTTACGGAGATCTCAACCACCTCGTATCCCTCACCATGAGCGGGATCACGACCTCCCTCCGCTTCCCAGGTCAACTGAACGCTGACCTTCGGAAGCTGGCCGTCAATATGGTGCCCTTCCCGCGTCTCCATTTCTTCATGACAGGTTTCGCTCCTCTCACAGCACGTAGAAGCCAACAATACCGTGCCCTGACGGTGCCTGAGCTCACCCAGCAGATGTTCGACTCCCGTAACATGATGACCGCGTGCGACCCACGTCGAGGACGCTATCTGACAGTGGCGGGCATTTTCCGTGGTCGCATGTCCACTAAGGAGGTCGATGAGCAGATGCTCGCCATTCAGCAGAAGAACAGCAATTACTTCGTGGACTGGATCCCTCACAACGTCAAAGTGGCCGTTTGCGATATCCCGCCACGAGGCCTCAAAATGGCCTCCACCTTCATCGGAAACAACACCGCCATCCAGGAGATATTCAAGCGCATAGGGGAGCAGTTTTCACTCATGTTCCGACGCAAGGCCTTCCTGCATTGGTACACGGGGGAGGGCATGGATGAGCTGGAGTTCACAGAGGCGGAGAGCAACCTGAATGATCTGGTTTCAGAATACCAGCAATATCAGGACGCCACAGCCGATTTGGATTACGATGCAGAAGATGAAGTGACAGAAGAGGAGGGTCTGCCATCAACAGTACACAGCACTCGAGCAGAGATTAAGACTGAAGTGGTCACTGAGACTTCTGTCAGCGAATGATGCGTGGGCTTTAGTGAATATACACAGCAAATTCTCCAGAGTTAAATCAACTCTTCTCAGAGCACATATGGTCCCTCTCTAAATAGTGTTAAAATAACACTAAAGCAGAGTTAAAGTTAATGAGATAATTAAGCAATTAATTAAGTGATGATTGTGCATTAGTGATGAACACCTGCTGTTAACAAGCAGAATCACTGAAGAAAAGAGAAACACAAGAACTACAACTGACTTCAGTCACAGCCTTATTAATTGCTTAATTATGTCATTAACTTTAACTCTGCTTCAGTGTCACTTTAACACTATTTAGAGAGGGACCATATGTACTCTGAGCAGAGTTGATTTAACTCTGGGGATTTTACTTTGTAGCATGAGTGGATCTGATTTTGCTGATTTTGTCAAGAGTGAGAACATTCAGTGGCCCCAAAAAGTTTTTAGACACTTAAAATACCCTTCAAATGGATGTTATGAATTACATTGCATTAGATATGCAATATTAAAACAAGGGGCATCTGAACCAACAGAGCTTCAAATATGACCATTTTTGAACATCGTTTTATTATTTACAACCTACTGAAATGTATTTTTATATTTTATGAAATGTAATGACACTGTGCCTCAAGTGTTCAAATACTATTTGGAGCCACTGTACATAGCAAACTGTGAAATATTTCTGACCTCCAGGAGAAAATGATGAACTACACAAATACAAATAATATTCAAAATTCAAATATAATCTTCTAATCTTTCAAATATCATTTCAAGCAGATGTACACTACTGTTTAAAAGTTTGGGGTCAGATTTGAGGTCAGAGATTTGTACCCAGGTGAAAAAAAGTACACTTCCATAATGTACTTAAAGTTCTCTATTTCTGCGCACTATTTTTGTACTTAATATACTAAAAATTCTTCTTTAGTACTTTTCAAGATAATCTTAAGAACATCAAATTGTAACGTTACTCAACTGTGCTATTTTGAGACACCATGAATATGAACTAAAATGTGCTTTTAACATACTCTCTCTCTATATCCCCAGAGAATACAATACTATTTCTGTATGTTCTGTAATAATGAAAATCTAGATATATCTTGAAGAAACTTAATGGAAAAATATTCAATAAATTCTCTCATTTGTGTGGTGTAATAGTACTATATATAGGCTTAAATTCTTTTGTCATTATTTGTTTTTAATATATTAAACAAAGGCTACATTTCTGTTTCTGATAATTTTGCTCATTCTTTAATAAAAGCATGTTATTAATATAAAATACAACTGTTTCAAAATATATTTGATGTATCTGCCTACTTCAGTGTTTATATTAATAATGCTAAGATAATGCTTATTTTCCTTTTCATTGTCAATTATGTCAAGCACCCACCAGTTTTCATTTATGAAAGAAAAATAAATGTTAAGTTTTTTTTTTTTTTGGTCACCAGTAAGCAACAATCTATTCAATTTAAGAGGTTTTACATAATGGAAACACTGTATACATTTTAATAAAATATCAAATACATTAATCTCTGGAAATCCTGCTGCTTTTTTTCCATGTAAAACAATAGCTAACACATCTCTAGTTAAACCTGATGTATACCATGGCATATAGACTGAGAAATATTAAATTATATACAAAGCGCATTGATAAGACAAATCTGCTCACATCTTATGCCGAGAGCATATTACTAAATCTTTAAATAACTACCACACAGCAAACAACTAACAGGTTTAATGTCTCTTTTGACTTTACTAGTATTACTTGCATATAACAAGCAAAACTGATCTGATAAATTAACAGTAATGCTCCCATTTTGCTCAGTGCATGCTTGCTAAACAGAAAGCTCTTCAGACCAATAACACACAGAGTGAAGTTTGTTATATTTTGAGACTCATAATTTATTATCAAAACAATACAACTATTTTCATTTAATCAACATAACTGCGGGTCTTGTTGTAAATCCGACAGAGAATGTATATGGAGAAGCTGGGATTGCAGGGTGTAATTACAGCTCCTACAAAAAAAAAGAAAACAAAACAATAACAGCATATGAAATAAAATCTTACATAAAACATTGAACTAAAAAAGTAGGTCTAAATGGTCAGTTAATGCATCACTTTCTACGACTGCAGTTCAGTTCAGATAAACACTTGAATTGTTATTCAGCATAGCATTATAACTCTTACATTATGCAGTCTTCACTTTTGTGACCTTCACATTGGATTCTGCGTTTTTAAGCGCCTCAATTTTGATCTGTGGCTTCAGCGCTGCCCGCAAGACCCTGGCGCAGATAGCTGAGTACCTGATGTAACTGAAATGACAAGACAAATATTAAATTACAGAATAACTCAAGCAAAATTGTTCTTATGAATATGTGCATTGTGATTCAAATTCGCTACTATGGCGCTACTACCATGACCCTACTACTATAGTAAAATGCATAGCTGTACAGAGCAAGGCCAAACCAAATGTACAGCAAATATACATTAGAGGTTCACGGACTACAAAACGTACAACAATTAAAAGAGAAATTACAGTTTTATGTTAATTGTCATTCTGGTACCTCAGCCCTGCTTGTCTCCAGTAAGCGACCATTTTTGCGTGCAAATGTGTGTCTTTCGTCCGTCAAGTACTGCTGTTCGTTTTGATCAAGGACGAGGACAAGGCCTGTGCGTTCACCGGAATATACGTCATAGGCCAGCGTACAACCGCATTGGCTGGCAAACATGCCAATCATTAAGTAGTTTAAAACGAAAAGGTTGAATTTTTGTGTAATAATATTTTAATTATAGATAAGTTTTATTTACACAAATGTAGATTTTTTTTTTTAAATATTTCTCCAAGTTTTGTGGCATTTAAATAAATAATAATAAAAAAAAGATTATTAGAGTGAAAAAAAGTCCCTTGAAACTCCCGTTTTTTATATATAAAACATAATTATTTGTTATTATATTCTGAATATACGTATAATATTCAAACAGTCTTATTTATTGTCCGATGATTCTGCATAAACTAATTATTAATAGATATTTAATAATATATAAGAATGTATTTAAATCAGAGGGTTCTTTTATTTTGTAGATCCGCCACGATTGAAGGATGGTTTTATGCTTATTGTTCATATTCACTTACGACCTATGCTCTGATTGTCCAAAATGTTTTTTGTAACTTTTCTTTATCATATAGACACATTCTTTTTGGGTTTTATGTTAAAGAGGAGAATCTACTAAATGCAAGTTTTTGTATAAACCTTCTTTTATATATTGGAAAGTTTTATATCCATAAATGTAAATATATGAAAAGTAAACCCCACTTTAACTTTTTCAAACAAGAATTGAAGATGTATTTGAATACAATTTCAACTTCTGTTAACAAGAAAGCAATGAAAACTTCCAGAATTTGCGCCATGTTTAATATTCTTTCTTCCTTCCTTCCTTCATTTATTTATTTGCCCTCTTTTCTTTTTTTCTCTTCTTCTCTCTTCTTTAATTTTTAGGATTATTGTTCAATAGATTTAATTAGGTTTCTTACATATTTCTTCTGTTTACTATTGAACCATAATTTCTTTTCGTTTGAAATATTGTTTTTTTTTTTTGTATGTTTTTCCGACTTGTTCTGTTTGTTAATATTGCAATAATAATAAAAAACACTTACGACCAATCAATATTATATTTAATAATAATAATACATGCTTCAATTGCTTTTTTGCATTTACATTAATAAAAACCAACATTATTGTTTTAAATCATGTATAAACAGTAAATTTAGTTAAAAATGTATATATATACCACTACCCATTTGCTACCAACGTGACAGAGCGGAGACCTTCATACGTCATGACGTGAGTCATGTTCTTGTGACGTGATGATGTCATGCGGCCTGGGTTAGAGAAGAGGAAGCAGAAAACAACAACAAGCCTGTAGGGTCAGTGACAGATAAAAGCCACACTGAGGTGATCAGTATAGACTAGCAGTCACAAAATCAGTCTTATATCAACCCTTGCTTGTCGTCCCGAGGGCAAGATGTCTGTGTTTGGGAAGTTATTTGGCAGCAGTGGGAAAGGGGGTAAATCTGCCAGCCCCCAGGAGGCTATCCAGCGACTGCGAGAAACAGAAGAAATGTTGACCAAGAAACAGGAATTCCTGGAGAAGAAGATCGAGCAGGAGCTTGTAACGGCCAAGAGAAACGGGACGAAGAACAAAAGAGGTGAGCGATGAACTGGGTGACCTGGCAATAGATTAGTTGGTTAAATCAGGTTAGGTTGGTAGTGTGAAATGAGCTTCGCGTGCTTGTTTAGTTGCTTTATAGACTCTTTATTTTTACTGTGTTGTGTATTAGACAAATTAATTAACTAATGTATGTATATTTTAAACGATATAATATAATTAATTGACTAATTAACTGAACTAGTCATCGAGAGCTGTCGTAGAAAACTGGGATATATGGGATATGTTTTTAAAGGACGATAATATGCCTTTAATTTGATCAATTCTCTCCATCAGTTCACCTTTGACCTTCCCTGGTACCCATGGTGATGACAAACATGTACGTAATGATAGCTGACTCAGGGACTTTCCTCCAGAAGTACTTCAAACAAAATAAAGGAAATAACATATCATATCATATTATTAGTAGATGTAGATATATGCACACTGTATGTGACAAATGTACTTTCTACAATACATCAGTTGAAGATATTGATTCACACTCTCATTTTGGATTAAAATGGACATGACAGAAAAAAAAAAAAAGAACCTGATCATATTTTACTTTATTTACAAAACCCAAACGTTTCTGAAAATTAAAATTACATCATTAATCTTTTAAGTATTTTAGCAAAATTTTGCACTCACAAGTCAAGAATTGCTCAAAACCCCCTCATATATCACCTTCTGTAACTTGAGAACGCAAAATTCGAAACGACACAAAAAGAAAACATTCGAAAGATTTTCAAATTATTGCCCACATTAACTTTGTTTGTTTGATTTGATATGTTTATTCTGTATTATTATTGTTTTTTTGTTCCTTATCTCATTCTCTGAACTGTTAAATAATGTTCTGTCCTTTTATTTTCTGATTCGACTGTTACTACTGATCTAAATACATTTAAAATGAAACTGACCGTCTGCTCAGATCATAGATCAGTATGATTTCCATTAGTGTCACTTTCCAGACTGTGCGAATGATGTAACACAATTACAAGAAGTATATTTATAAGGCTGTTTTTTCAGTCCCATCGATACTTCTAGAGAAATCCAGAGATGGCTCCATAAATACAACAGTACAACACGAGGGCCACGTTAAAGAGCCATCTGGATTGAGGCCTGTAATTCAACTCCACATTTAAAGTCCCCAGAACAGAGTAATCAATAATTGATCTGATTATCCTATGAGGGCTGCTGGGACATGACAGGTGACGAAGCTGATGGTGTGACTGCTAGGGGTGTGGGACTGATGTGCTGTCATAGTTCACAATTCCAGTGCCTTCATGGAAAAAGTGTTGAATATATATTGCCTTTTTGTCAGGTGACGTCTTTGGAATGCCCTTTCTGAACGTGCACATGACGTAAGAGTCTGTTGAGGGTTTTATTGGAGTTTGCAAACATGACACATTCAGGTCACATTCCGTACATTTCATAAACACAGCGGCTGTTTTATCTTCTACATGTGAAGTGACAACTCAAATCACTGTTATGTCAGTGTTTAGAATTCAAATCTGTTAAAAGTAAAAATGCAACGTGTTTATGTGCTGACTTTTTATGGGTGATTATCACAAAGAATGTGGTCTTTTAGCAGGAGCATTATCAACTTAGTTTTTGTTAATATCCTCCGATTTAAAAAAAAAAAAAAAAAAAAAAAAATGTGTATATATATATATATATATATATATATATATATATATATATATATATATATATATATATATATATATATATATATATATATATATATATATATATATATATATAGTATAGTAAACTATTCAACTTAGCTTTTGTTAATAGATTAGATTTAGTTTTTATATTTACAATACAATATACTTTATTGTCCCCTTTGGGAAATTTGTCTTGGGCTTAGTGAATGCTGCTTTTCCAAATCACACAATAACACAACACAATACATAAATAAATACACAGTAAATAAATGTCAATCGGTCACATATATCTTGCCTAAATCTCAACATGGGGACAAAACATGCAGACAGGCATTATATTGCACAGCTAAACTGGCCACTATTATTTGTTATTTATATGTTTTCATTTTCATTTTAGTTAAAAATTGTAGTAATTTTGTTGTGTTTTTGTCATTTTTATTCATTTTGTTTTTTAAATATGTTTATTTTTTATTACAAAAATAGAAAAGGTTCCTTGTTGGCAACTAGCTAAAGTTTTTGTATGTATCTTATTTTATTTAATGTTTATTTTATTTCAAATAATGCAAGTTTTTTTAATGGTTTTATTTTTAGTTTAGTTAACAATAAAAACCATACTTATAAACACTTTAAAACTGAATACATTTATTTATTTATTTATTTATTTTTCATTTTATGGTTATGAGAATGGGTAGTTTTTGCATAATCATTTTGAAAATAACATCACAATACAAAAAAATCATAATGGTCCTAAAATAGGCTTTATTGACTTTATTAATTTTTTATATAATTTCTTTCTTCTCTTCTTTTTTTCTTGTCCTGGTTATATTCTTCACAGGCTTTGTAGGATTTAACCTTTTTAAGAAAAGCATGTCTGTACTTGTCATTAATGCATAATTAGGCTGCCAACCACATTCTCACTAGAAAGCAACAGGCCTTTTTCCTCTTTTTTTTTTTTTTGCAGCTCACTTGCCTGATTAAGTTTGGTGAGTGTGCCTCATTTAACCGCACCTGTACTGAGTCCCTAACTCTGCACCACTGCTTCCCTGAGAAATATTAACAGTAGTAGACTTTACTTAATCAAATCTGTTGTGGATAAGAGACCTCGTAATTTTAATTTAGTATTGGGAATCTTATGCTGTGGACTTTCCATTTTACATTTATTGTACATTATTTTCTGTGCAAGCAATTCTTTACTAAAGCATCTTGCACAAATAACAGGGTAATAGCAGGACTGGCAGCCGAGAATGCATGACATTAAATCTTAATAGGAAAAAAGGAGCTTCAAATAAAATCAATTGACCTGTAATAGTGTTCTTTATATAACTCTTTTAATTTAATGTTATGCAATAAAATTCCATGGGGCTCCCAAATTCTCTGTATTTTGTGTTTTAATCATACCATTTACCTTTCTTCCTTTTTGAAACAGCTGCTTTACAGGCACTGAAGCGTAAGAAGCGCTACGAGAAGCAGTTAGCCCAGATTGACGGCACCCTTTCTACCATTGAGTTCCAGCGGGAGGCGCTAGAAAACGCCCACACCAACACTGAGGTCATCAAGAATATGGGTTATGCTGCCAAGGCCATGAAAACTGCCCATGACAACATGTGAGGAGTTTCTTCTTTTTTTATCAGCATTTTCTTCCCTTTTTGTCCCTATCAGCCTCAGTGTGTCAAGGTTTTGGGTTTATCATAAACAAGTTAAATTTACCAATGCAAGCTATTGGAATTCTGTATGATACTTTCACATGGTATATAGCTAAATAAAATGTTAAATACATTGGCAGGAGATCATAAAGTTGAGTTTATAATTAAGTCTGTTGTCCTGTGTACCTTCAGGGACATCGACAAAGTGGACGAACTTATGCAGGACATCACAGAACAGCAGGAGCTGGCACAAGAAATCTCAGACGCAATCTCAAAGCCTGTTGGTTTCGGGGATGAATTTGATGAAGTAAGATTAAAACAAGCAAACTTCTTGAGTTTTTGGGAGGCAACGTTTACACCTGATACGATAACGTTTGCCTCGGGTGAACCGATCACAAGTGGATAGCACTAAATACAGGTCTAAATGGGTCCAATGCATTTGTGAACCAGTTTCTGAGGTGCTCAGGGAGGCACCGCATCACATTTGTGTTAGAAATGCTTATGCAACAACATCCAAGAACTGCTTACTCATTTAACACATAATATTTGTGCCAAAACACGTTTTAAATCTGTTAGGTGCAGCTTTTAAAGAAGAAAAAACTGCCCATTGATGAAACATGTTTGTTATGCCTGACATCAAAATGCAATGAAAATCTGACATGCACTACTATTCAAAAGTTTGGGGTCACTAGGAAGTTTGTTTTTAGATGTTTTTGAAAGAAGTCTCTTCTGCTCACCAAAACTGCTGTTATTTGAGTAAGGTAAAACAGTAATATTTTGAAATATTATTACTTAACAGAAGACATAAGTAATATTATTTAAAATAACTGTTCTGTATTTGTATATACTATTTTAAATATATAAGCTGAATTTTTAGCATCATTACTCCAGTCTTCAGTGTCACATGATCCTTCAGAAATCATTCTAATATGCTGATTTTGCTGCTCAAGAAACATTTATGATTATTATCCATGTTGAAAACAGTTGCTGTTCAAAAAGAACAGCATTTATTTGTAATAGAAAACTTTTGTAACATTATGAGTGACTTCACTGTCAATTTTGATCAAATGAATCCATCTTTCCTGAATAGAAGTAATAAAAAATATATTTTTTTTTCTTTCAAAGCAATTCTTACTCTCCCCAAACTTTTGAGTGGTAGTGTATTAAGTGATGTACATACTCTTAAATCCAATCACATTTGAGAGGCATGTAGTATTAGGTATAAACGGATTGTGTGTTGTTTCAGGATGAGCTGTTAGCTGAACTGGAAGAGCTGGAGCAGGAAGAGTTGGATAAGAACCTTCTGGAGATTGGAGACAATGTACCACTGCCAAATGTGCCCTCTACATCCTTACCTTCCAGACCAGGTACACACAAACACACACACACACACACACACACACAAAGGTTTGTTTTGCTGTCTTAGAGATTTTTATATCAGGTCAATGATATTTGTATCCCCTACACTACTCCTAAACCTACCCATCACAGAAACATGTGCACATCATTAGATTTAAATAAAAACCTCTTTTGGCTGAGATAAAACTAGCGAGGACCAGTCAATGTCCTCACTAGTGGGTTGAAAGTATTTCACAATACAAGTGAGGACATTTAGTCCTCACAAGTATAGTCAAAACAAGTACACACAAAGACACACACACAGAGACACACACACTCACACTCATTGGGTTTCATGTTTTATGACATACTAGGGCTTTTAACACTTGATATAGTTCACCCTGTGTCATTATAATCCCCGGGTAAACGGAATCCTGGGTTATCATAGTTTACCTGGGGTTAACAATATCCTGTATTCATAAGCTGACGTTTCACACTGTAAATTCCTAAACCCTGGGTTAACAGTCTTATTTACATATTTGTGGTGTCAATGTCATTGACTGTATAAACACAGTATGTGACCTTGTTTAAATAGCTCTAGCATTGCACATCCTCGTTTTCGGATTATAAAGGTAAGAATGAAACAGTCTCTTCTTCACTCAAATTGTCGCATTTTCTGTCAGCATTTGACGTTTTTCCTCTCAAACACAAAAGCGGTGTTAACCCTGCTCCGGAGAGGGGTTTCATAACCCCGGGTAAAAAGCGGCACTAACTCAACTTCTAAATTTAAAATATGAAATGCTCCTTTACCTGGGGTTAAAAGCTGTTTTTAGAATGACAATAACCCGGGGTTAAACGCAGTGTGAAAAGCCCTAATGATTGTTATACTATTCTATCCCTTCACCCTAAACCTACCCATCACAGAAAACTTTATGCATTTTTACACTACAAAAACATCATTTAGAATGATTTATAAGCTGTTTTCCTCATTTAGACCAAAACATGTTGACAATGATTTCAGATATTGCCATCTTTGTGGGGACATTTTGTCACCATTACATAGTGTTTAACTGAACCACACACACACACACACAGTGTTTGGGAACAGACATCTCTTGATTTATATTGGGGCGCAGTCTAGTTTTATTGCGTGTGTGACTATGTTAGGGAAAGAGACTGTAATTGTTCCTAAAAAAATAAATAGTAACTTATTTTAAATAATAATAATAGTATAATGTTGTAAATTCAAAAAGTAAGATGTTACTTCACTTGTTTGAATGCAGTTTTTGAATGTCTTTTTCTGATTGCAGCAAAGAAGAAAGAAGAGGAGGATGAGGACGACATGAAAGACCTGGAGGCGTGGGCTGCCAATTAATGCTCGTTCTGCTCCACCGAAACCCATACACAATAAACAAGGCATAAACCTCACTCCGATACCTGTTACTAAAGGACCTGGAAGGACTCTTCAGTATGTTTTACAGTATGACGTCTTTGTCTCTAAAATAGGTTAATATATAAACACACACAAGAGGAAAACAAAAACATAAATGCACCTGCTCAAAAAAAAAAAAAAAATCTCCTGCCAGGCTTACAGTTGACACACTCATCTAAGCAAGTCTGAGATTTCGCCTCTTTTCTCCTCATCTCTGGACTGTTCTGACATGAAAAAGGCTTGTTGTAGATCAGTGTTTGTGTCCGTTATCCGTAGTCATAACTTCCGTCACAAGGAATCCTCCGCTTGCTCCAAGAAACCAATACACTCGGAAACCCTTTGCACGCAGGGGATGGTGTCTGTAATGCTCTGTCGCATTTTTGGAGAAAACATGGTATATTACAAGTTTATTTCACACAGTACTCATTGTTCACATGCAGGTTTTGTTAAAAGCACTGTAAGCCCTTTTTGATTCTCTGCATCGAGCATTTCAGATGGTGACACAAGTGCAGGTGCTTCCCACGTCCACGGGACGTCCTAGATCAGCACTTAGCCTTTATGACTATTAGACTTGGTCTCCATTTTAGGGCTGAGGTTGGCATGAAGGTGTCACGATCCACCTTTCAATCATGCATCAGGTTTGAGCGGTGAGAGGCTTCTTCTACTGTACATAGCATCTCTCTTTAATGGCATGATGGTTTACGGTCTCTTGACAGCATGGGATTCCTATATTGAATAGGTCTCTTCACTCAAGAAACATACTGTATTTGAGATAGTTCAGAAGTACTCTTAAGATGTCTTTACACTAGAAGTGGTTTATTGAAATGAGTGTTGTATTAGGGGAAAAAACGACATGGCTTGTTGTAGATTTCAGATTTTTGTCTAATTTTTTGAGGTGTGAATGCATTTCTACCAGGACAGACAGCACAGATTAATGTAATATCATGCTTTATTTTACAGAGTGCACTACTATGATGTTCTGGTATAGTGGTTTTTATTATTTTTCCTCCCCTGAGATTCTATAAAAACATTTATTTATCACTCTGAAGGTTTCATTCACATTGTTTATTGTTTGTTTGTCATTTTGACACTCATTTATGTTGTCCTTTCCTGCCTTTCAACTTTACACTTACATTAAAGTTTTGCCAAATTAACACTTCTCTGGATTTTTATTTGCACATTAGATGTTCGTTTTCGTTATTTCCATGCACTTCAAAGCATAGATGTTTAGCTTGAAAACATTTGCATATGTTTTCCACGTATTGAAAATTAATTTGTAGAAATAGTATATCCAGACAAGAGGCCTGAGAGGACATCTTTTTTATTTTAATATACCGTTACATGCATACAGTCAGAAATCTTTCAGAGACAATAATGGAATATATTATGGTACTTTTTGGTTTCTTTCTTGAGGTGGAAAGGAAAACTAAGCAACATGAACTGTGTGTAGTAATGGAAACTGATTTGTACTAGATACGAAAGACAAGCTTCACTATACGTTTGTATGTTTTCATTATATTGTAGGTGCTGGATTTGTTATTGTTATATCACTATCATTATAATCTCATTTATTGTTATTAAAATATTTTTTACTGGGTTTCTAGTGGTCTTGGTACATGACTTAAAGAGTTCAACTAAAACGAGACTTCAGAACAGTAAGAACACATATCTGAAAATGTTCATCCATATGCACTATGGTTCAAGTTTGCAGTCAGTATGATTTTTTTTTTTTTTTAAATTAATACTTTTATTTAGCAAGGACACATTAAATTGATAAAAAGTGACAGAAAAGACATTTATAATGTTGGATGAATTTCTATTCATCAGAGTCCTGAAAAAAAAAGCATCAGTTTACACAAAAATATTAGGCAGCACAACTTTTTTTAACATTGATAATAATAATAAATGTTTCTTGAGCAGCAAATCAGCATATTAGAATGATTTCTTAAGGATCATGTGACACTGAAGATTAAGAAAATGTTAAATGTTAATTAAATCAAAATATAAAAAATGCATATTATATTAATTTAAAACATATTAAAATAGAAAAGTTATTTTAGATTGTAATGATATTTCACAATACTGTATTCTGATCAAGTAAATGCAGCCTCAAAAGCATTAAAAAAATCTTACCAAACCCAAACCTTTGAAACAGTAACTTGTGTAATAATCTGCCTCAACATTTAAATTCAGATCAGACAGTTGCATTTAATAATTTTATGATTGACAGGGTGTTCTGTAAATCTGTCAGTGGTATGTACGTAAATCTTCAGTCATTCATGCTTAATTTCATCACACAAAATCACAAACTAGGCCATTTTAAGATATGGGGATAAGCATGTGGCATATTTTCTGTACATATTGAATGGACTTTATACAGGGGGCCCTAGTGTTATCCAAATAACCCAAAATAAGCCCTGTTTAGTGGAAAATGTTCATAATGGCTCTAGTTTACAGGGATTATACTGGGGAAAATCACTTATTCAAACTGGATTTGTCAACAGATTCCGTTTTTAAAACAGTTTTAAAATGAGACATTTGTGAAAAGTCCAATTAGCAGCTTTGTTCTCACAAGCTCAGATCTGTCCACATTATGTTAAATATTAGTAAAACACCAAAAGCCAGTTGAAACTTGTACTTGTGTATTATTCAAGACCTCTCCACATTCCAAATGATATTACACACCTCAAAGCACCGAGAATTCTTATAGGCTACCGTGGGATCAAATAAACACGCCCACGACAGTTTATTTAGAGCGTCAAGGCGTGGCATATTTCGGCCAATGAGAAACGACATCCAGCATGATCTCATGAATATTACAACAACCGGTTTATACACACTTATATTCAAGTTCACATAACAGCTACCTCCTTCTGCACTCACTCAGGTCCACAGCCGGGCTCAAGACCAACTCATATCAGGCTTACCTAACGACAGTACATCAAAATGTCAGAGAAGCTTCCATTCAAAGTTGGTTAGTATATGTTTATTTGATTCTTGACTTTACATTAAGCGTAATGCTGTTCTGCAAAACCATGCAAGTCATATATTTACCGCCAATGCTAATTAGCTGATTCCTCTCTTGGTGATTTCTGATAAGCTCTCTAATAGCCTCTCGATAAAGCCTACGAATCTTTACAAAAGGGTCTTCGGTTGTATTTTTGACCGAGCATGAATTGTTGCAAATCTTTAGTTGCTAGTACTTATAGTGTAACACATGGCAGTCATTGTCAGTGCTGCCTTGCACGAGACATTTTATTGCAAACCCGCCCCCTTAAAATCACTATTCGCGCACTAAATATGTCTAGTTTATTACTATAGCCATTTTATGAGTACTCCTAAAGTATTATATATGATTTTATATCTAACACCTGTCAAACAAGCTAGCGTGGTCCCATTCGGAAGACGTGAAGAAGAAAGTTTGGAAGTTGTAGTTTTTTGTGTGCACTGGAGGATCTCCTCCGTATGAGAACTGCTTCCCTACCGAACTACACTTCCCATAATGCAGTGGTCAAACGCGCCGCCACTTTTCAAGAACGTAGTCATTCATTTTCGCGAATCGGTTCCTTTGAACAGTTCGTTTTGTAGATTCAGTTCTAAAAAAAAAAAGAAGTTCGGCTGCTCTTACGTCATCACTTTGATTAAAACGTTTGAAATGTAGGGAAATATTGCTGTTTATTACGGGATTTAGGTTTAGTTTTATTAACTGGTAATAATTATGTCTTCCAGTTCTGTTTGTTGTTGTAGACCATCGAACATAGTCATTTAGAGCCTAAAATGATTTATATATATATATATATATATATATACATTAACAATATTAAAATTAATTTACAAGCTGATTATTTAATCATCTACTGGCTAAAAAGTGTTTGCCCTATTTCATTAAATGTTGTTTATTAAACCAGCTATGTTAATAAAACTTTCAAACAATCTATTTCCAGCTCCTATCAGTGAAACCTTCGGTCCACTCCTTATGAATCCGTACAATCGATTCATTGAGTAGGTCCAGCTCAAAAGAACGATTCGTTTGCGAATCGGACACCCCTGGCGATTCAGAGTTGACCAAACATGAATATCATGCGCTAAAACGGTGCACTTCGAGTTAGGACAAATTAAACACACTAAGTTCATATCTTAACAGTTGTTTTTGCGTCATGTTTAGTCACACGTCAGCATAGTTACGGTGACGGACTTGGCACCCCTGTCACTCAGGCATTTGCATCGTCTGTTGTTGTTTTTCAGCAAACCTCTCTGATGTTCTCCGTGCAGATAAGGCAGAAGTAATTCAATAGTAAATCCAGCCGGACTTTGCTCCATAGTCTTGAAAGTTCAGAGTTCAGTTTTCAAAATCAGTGAATGAAATGTAAAAAGTTTATTTATTAATAGCCCATTCTGAAGACATTCCCAATGGTCAATGGAAAGTAACAGGAAATGCAAAATTATGGGAATTAATGAAGTTGTATTTTAGTTTACATTTAAAATACTCTGAATTGTTGCTCAGATTTTGTTTTAGGTTAGCCACCATTTCCTTTACTAATAACACATTTGTTCGACCACTGAATATTAAGGCATATGTGTTTTCCTCCATGTCTGCTGTGGTAACATCACTGGTAGTACAATTAAAATCAGTGAGATCGACTGAGAAAATGGGTAACCTCTTGGTTAAGTGTGTGCATGAAACCAAGCACCATCTCCTTTAGACACGTTAGGTATGCGGTTTTGGGTGTCATCTGTTGAATTCCTCTTCTAGATGTCCAAATATGAGACTGACACTTCAAAGACCTCATGTTATAATGGACATGTACGTCTCTTGTGCTCACAAATGCTTGAGTCAAAGTTTACACAATCTGTACTGGTTTGCCTATTTAATTGAATCATTCTTTCCGTTTCCTCAATGTAACATTTGCTGTCATTTTCTCTGTGTCCAGCTGATATCAGCCTGGCCGAGTGGGGACGTAAAGCCATCGACATAGCTGAGAATGAGATGCCGGGTCTGATGAAGATGAGGGAGCTCTACGGCCCGACGAAACCCCTGAAAGGTGCTCGAATCGCAGGCTGTCTGCACATGACTCTTCAGACTGCGGTGCTCATTGAAACCCTGACCGCTCTGGGAGCTGAGGTGAGGAAAACGAATGCAAAAACATTAAAGAAATAGATAATACCCAGAAATAATTTATCCACCCTTACTTCCAAACTCACTGTGTATTTGCATTAAAAAGTGGCATGTTGCACCAGGTTTGACATTTATTTGATTATGAACGGTCTCATTTGTATCGGAAAAAACATTCTTAAAATTTTCATTCAATTACCAATAGCTGACAGAATCTTTTTTCCAAAAGAAATGAATACTTTTATTCAGCAAGGATGCATTAAATTTAGAAGTGACGGTAAAGACATTTATAATGTTGCAAAAGATTTATATTTCAAATAAATACTGTTCTTTTGAACTTTCTATTCATCAAAGAATCATGGTTTCCACACAGATATTAAACCGCACAACTGTTTACAGCATTGATAATAATAGGAAATGTTTCTTAAGCATCAAATCAGCATATTAGAATGATTTCTGAAGGATCATGTGACACTGAAGACTATAGTAATGATGCTGAAAATTCAGCTTTACCATCACAAGAATAAATTACATTTTCAAAATATATTCAAGAACATTAAATATCTTACCTGTATTCTTTGAAATGTAAATACCATGCAATAGAAATGTTGTTTCATATTATTAATATATGATTCAATCACATTGCCATAGTACTTTGTTTTGGAAAGGGGCAGTACAGTTTTTTTTTTTTACCCATTTTTATTACTCATAGATGCAGTCTGACTGAAATGCATCCCTCCCTTATTTCCTTTTTCAAGCTGGAATTTCCCAGCCCGAGGCCATACTTTATCAAAAATGAAAGTTATGAAACTATGTATAAAGTCTGTACAAATCACATGATCTCATTCCTTCTTGATCTCTGTCTGCTGCAGGTCCAGTGGTCCAGCTGTAACATCTTCTCTACCCAGGATCACGCAGCGGCAGCCATCGCTAAAACTGGCGTTCCAGGTAACAGGTGTTTGTGTGCTGCACTGTCGGTCTGTTCCATAACCACGGCTCTGGTGTAATCCTGCCGACTGTTTGCTCTAAAGCTGCGTAATCAAATGTAGATAAGAGGAACACGGGGTTTAGAGGCACATCTAGCTTAAAGCATGTGCTCCATAGCAGAGTAAAACCTAGAATCAGCACAAATGAGTTAAATCATTAGATTTGACTCAATTTTTTTGAAGGACTAACATCCATAGCGGGCAGGCAAAGACGGCTTTATCAACTTCATCATTACAGCTTTCAGTTGACAAGACTTTTCCAAAGCTGTTTTTAAGCACTGAAACCTTGAAAGGGATTCAAGCTGAATGATTTTTAAAAGCTGTCTGTCTAACAACATCAAACAGATTTTTAGCTCATGCTTTTCCAGTTTCTCATGCTAAATGCCTTTTTAAAGGGCTAGTTCACACAAAAATGAATATTCTGTCATCATTTACTCACCCTCGTGTCGTTCCAAACCCATAAGACTTTTGTTCATTTTTGAAACACAAATGAAGATCTTTTCAATGAAATCTGAGAGCTCTCTGTCCCTCCATTGACAGCTATGAAACTGACAATTTGACACTTCAAAAAGTTTAAAAAAGAGATCCTAAAACTAATCCATATGAATTGAGCGGTTTAGTCCAAATGAAGAGACACAATCTTTTTATATGATAAACAGATTGAATTTAGGCTTTTATTCACATATGTCAATGGAGGAACAGAAATCGCTCAGATTTCATTAAAAAAAAAAATCTTCAATTGAGTCCAAAGATGAACGGATGTTTGGAATGC
The DNA here is from genome assembly GCF_018812025.1 of Megalobrama amblycephala. Taxonomy (NCBI): domain Eukaryota; kingdom Metazoa; phylum Chordata; class Actinopteri; order Cypriniformes; family Xenocyprididae; genus Megalobrama; species Megalobrama amblycephala. Next base: position 8,055,362 of record NC_063051.1, read on the forward strand.
TATGAAGGTGAGTAAATGATGACAGAATTTATTTTTGGGTGAACCCTTTAAGTCTTTTATTAGGCAGCAACTTCAATACTCCAATAAGCATAAAAATACACATGTATTATATTATAATAACACATGCATATTGAGTGAAATAGTCTGTTTTTAGTTAGATTAAATAGCTTAGCACTGCTTTTAAATATAGAATGAATTGTAAAGATTTATCAACATTTCTCTTTTTGTCTGCTATCTTGGATGGATTTTTTCCCCACTGATTACAGTGCATTACGAGATTGCCTTCTCCACAAAGGATAAGCCTAAATGCAAGCCTTAAGAAGGTATTTTAGTAGGCAGCATAAATACGCTGACAACCTTTTGCAACTGCTCTCGTGTCAGGTGTTTGACTGATGCATTAAAATGCTGCCTACTAGTTCACTATGTTGTGGAACAGAGCCGATGAATACTAGTTAAGACCTTTGAGACCTTTTTTGTCTTTAGACTAAATTGCGGTTTACAGATTTAGGATTTTCATATTTTCATTCAGAGGAATATCTTAAACTGTGAGAACTGAGGTGGTTGCATCAGCACTAATTCTGACATGCTTATTGTCAGAGTAAATTTGATTGGCAAAAAGATTCAAATATCTTTACATAACCAAAAAAGAACAATATTTTCTGATATTTGAGTGACAGTAGTGGTGAACAATACTGCTATATGTTCAAAAGTTTGGGGTTAGTAAGAGTTTGTTTGTTTCTTTGTTTTTTGAAAGAAGTCTCTTCTGCTCACCAAGGCTGCTTTTATTTGAACAAAAAATACAGTAAAATGGTAATATTGTTGTTAAATATTATTAAAATTTCAAATAACTGTTTTCTATTTTAATAGATTTTACAATGTAATTTATTTCTGTGACTCAAAGCTGAATTTTGAATCAATGTTAAACAGTTGTGCTGCTTAATATTTTTGTGAAAACGGTGATTTTTTTTTTTTTTTCAGGATATTTTGAAAAGAACCATTATAAATGTCTTTACTGTCACTTTTCATCAATTTAATGCATCCTTGCTAAATAAAAGTATTAAATTCTTTAAAAAAAACAAAAAAAAAAGACTAACCCCAAACTTTTGAATGGTAGTGTAAGAGAATCATGCCACTTTTTTGATTAGGTGACTTTGCATGCATTTTTTGCATTTAATCCATATTACTTGGTAGTTCATGGTTAACAGTCAGTCTCATTTACAGTGCATTTCTCAACTAATTATTATTCCAGCTTGAATATAATGCCACATTAAAACTATCGAACATATTTAGAGCTTGAGGAATGAGCAGATTTATAGCTACTGACAGCGTTCTCTCCACTTTGCACTAGGGATGCACCGATCCGATATTCAGATCGGTATCGGCTCCGATACTGCCATTTTTGCCGGATCGGGTATCGGCCGGAGTGGACCGATCCAAATCCGATACTGTGCGTGTACTATTCTGTTATTGTTAAGCTCCACAAAAGGCACAAAAACATTAAAAAAGCACCATAAAGTTTCTGTGCACTATATTCCAAGTGTTCTGAAGCCATTCCATAGTTTAATTTGAGGTACAGATAAATATTTAACGTTAAGTCGTTAAATGAAAGTTTAACGACTTAAATGCCTCCCTCCGCTGCGGCTGTCAGTCATTCTCCATTCAGCATTCAGACTGCGTGTCGCGTTCGGTTATGACAGTCAACACAATGAAACACTCTCCAAGATGAATCAATGTTTCTATTATTATACTTCATCAAGAAAACGGTAATACAATACCCATCAATATATCTTCTCTTTGTGCTTTGAACTTTTCAATGCAGAGCGCTGTGACTCCATGATGCTTCAAGCGCATCATTCTGCACACGGGATGCGCATAAGCGCTTTGTGCCGCTCTGTATGGGAGCCGTTCATATTATAATACTTTTGCGCAATGAACGATTGTTAATAGCATTTTTTTCGTTCTGTCCTATCTTTCATATGTTGCTGCATCATTTTAATTTTTATATTTTAATGTTAAGACATTTAATAGCTTCGCATTTTCATATTTATTCACAAACTTATAGGATAAACAAATAGGCCTAAGCTATAGGGCTGCAACAAACGATTATTTTGATAATCGATTAACCTATCGATTATTAGAACGATTAATCGACTAATCATCGATTATTGCACTGATTAATCAGTAAGCTTTGTTCGATTATTCTACTTTAGCAATTAGTTAAAATATTGAGTTATACTGTAAGTTACTTTAACTAGTAAATAAAACAAGGAAATCACTTCAGCTTTTAAAAGTGTATTTTTAATAATTTTCAAGCCAACTGAATAGACCAATATTCTTCAAGTTAAAAAAATAATGTAATTATGTGGGTTTTTTTTTTGAAAAATGAAACAACAACATACATACACACACATATTATATTATATATCATATTATATATATATATACACACACACACACACACACACAAACTATCGAGTTTATGGTCATTGAATGGCTTTCCTGAGGTAAATGTTAGATTTTGTGTGATACTAGTGATATATTTTTGATGTTCATTCATGTTTATTTCGCGCTGTAATAGAGAGGAATAGGTTCACATGCCGCTTGAACCGAGGTGTTACAGCGATCTGCCACACAACGTTAAACAGCGTCACCACACCACAAGTATTGTTTGAATCCCGTAGTAATATTGACTGAATTTAAAAGCTTAGACTTAGTTTTATATCAAAAGTAACCTGATCTGTCGGTGCGTTGTCTGTGTCCTCTTTGCTCTGCGATGCATCTTTCACTGTGTGAGAAAATGAACGTGTGGCGTGAGAACAGTGAGTCTGAATGAGAGTTGGTGGCCCTGCATGACAGTATTCTGTAGTAATGCTAAACGTTATGTTTGTTATGTTTATGCTGTATTAATCTCCCACATTTCACGGTTCGACTTCGTTTGCACTATGCTCTCCAAAGCGCTGACTTCTTTTATTGGATTGGATCCGGGAGGGCTGCATTACAGTATTGCGCTACAGCGCCCCACTGGTTACACCGCGTTATTGCAGGCCCTTCAAATAGGTCGTATGAGATCAAAAGACTATTCGACAACAAAAATATTTGTCGACAATTTTTTATTGTCGACGTTGTCGATAATGTCGACTAATTGTTTCAGCCCTACTAAGCTATGCATTTATTTATATTATGAAAAGAAGATAAAGACTGCGTCACTTTCATCTTGAACACTTTTTGAGGATCGTGAGTGAACGCGATCATCTCTTCCTCTTTACTACTTTACAGAAGGAAATAAATATGAATGAAAATCAAAGAATATGTTGAAAGTTGCAGTAGCTTACCGAAATCTTTATCACGTCAGTTCAATCAGTGTTGTCAACAATGTCACGTATACCTCAGAAAAGCCATTTGTTGACCATAAACTTATAGTCAGCAGCAAGAAAAATAAAACAAACTATTTAAAACAAAATGGATTAGAAACTTAATTATGCAAGCATAAGTATTATAATATATAATAAAATGGACAAACTGGGTGTGTGTAATCAAACGCATCGTTTTCATTTTATTCTGGAGACTGAACTCGCGCTCTGCTGCCACACTGGAGCGTGCTCACCACCAACTGGACAGGGGTGGGAATTACAGTTACAAGCAACATCAGCCTCAGTAATCAGTCAAATGACGGACAGGCTGCAGATTTTTTCCATCACTGCTAAAAAAAATTCCATCAATGACGGAAAAGTTTCGGTTAACGCGACCTTTGAGATTATATATTATATACACGCCACACTACCGCCGGTGACACTCCACGACCGCGGTGGCACGGTTGTCATGCCGACCGTCACAGCCCTATGTGAGGCATACAGTTTATTAGGTAATTTAGCACTTTTCTTATTACTTGAAGATCGGATCGGTATCGGCCGATACTGAATCCCAGGTATCGGAATCGGTATCGGAAGCGAAAAAGGCGGATCGGTGCATCCCTACTTTGCACCTTACTTGCACAGTAAAACACCTCTGTTTGACATGTAACATTTATTACATTCATTCATGTAAAATGGCAAATCATTTATTTTTGTTTGTGACGATAAGTGGCAGGAAAACTTGAAATCGGATGTAACTTTGAGTGCACCTGTATATTCAATCTTGTTCTCAATCACAAACCTAGCAAACCCAGTGACCAGTTCTTCCTTGTAAGTATCTATAGCAGCCAGACACAATTCTGATGCGTATCTTGTTGTCTAATGTGTGTGTATTGTTTGTGCTTTGTTGCAGTGTATGCCTGGAAGGGAGAGACTGATGAAGAGTATGTGTGGTGCATAGAGCAGACCATCTACTTCAAGGACGGTCAGCCTCTTAACATGATCCTGGACGACGGTGGAGACCTGACCAACCTGGTGCACCAGAAATACCCCAAACTGCTTGCAGGTATAATATAGTCTGCTTTTTGTTCCGTCATCATCTACTTGCCCTCATCTTGAACAGCCAGAAGTCAGGAGGAGTCATTTAGACTACTCATATAGTACTTTATTGCCCAAATTACTATCATTGAGTGCGTTTACATGCACGTTAAGCCAATTATGCTTAATAATCCGACAACGGATGTGGTCATGCAGACGTGGTAACCCGTTTTCTTTTATCGGAGTGAGGTCATAAACGGCTCAAGCATAAACCGGTCAGGTCGTTTTTTGCCTCTTAGCCCGATTTTGCATGGCATTGAAACGCATTAACCTGCTTTCTGTCGGCTTATTGAAGTGCGCATGTGTGATGCGTGACTGCAACGCATTCTTAGTGCACTTTTAAATGCATCCAGACAGAGTGAGCACTTTGCAGGAAAGGAAGAAAGAAATGCAGACTCTTTCAAGACTCAGAAAATTGTAAAAAATGCGTTCTCATCTCTTGTGCAGCAGAAGTAGAAGTGGTTCAGTCAAAACGCTGCATCTGTAACTGCATGAGAGAATAACATATGAGCCGTAAGGTTCTCGCTGACATGTTGCAAGCTTTATTTAACATCACAACTGACATAACATGGAATTTTTGACGTCAGTACAGGGAGATAACCCTATTTATTCATAAAAAGTAATTTAAACGCAGTTTACTTCGTTGTCAGTTTACTGGTTTGCATGTAAAATTGGTTAACTGATTATTTCAATAAGCTGATATTTGTGAGTTATCAGCTTACTGGTGTGCATGTAAACATGCTCAGTGTGAATTTCCATTACTGTACTGCTGTTTTATGGCCACTAGATGGCAAGCTAAACCATGATCAAGCCATACCATTGTGAACCTAGCAAAGAAAGAATCATCACTAGGTGCAGTCACAAATATGAAAAGCATACATTACGATACTTGGGGAAGGGGAAGTTCAGAAAACTATCCAATGTGACCATCTTTCCTGAATCCACTGTCCATTAAACATATTTTACTGGACTGTAACACTTCTACTGTTGAAAATTGTTTTATTCTGTTGATTATTTTGAAGACTAAAACTAAAACTCTCTCTCGCCATGAATATAGCCATAGAATCTGGCATGATGTTAAAAAAAAAAAAAAGAGAAGGAGAGAAAAGAAGGAAGGGGAAGTTCCCTACAGTATCTATTGTTTTATTGACATAGAGTGGAGGTGATGTGGTGTTAGTTTTACTCTATAAATGTCAAATTTATGAGGCTACTCTATTTGACCTGCTCTTTAGTAGGGTTAAACATCTGGGCTGGTAATACAAAGGTCAGCTCTCTTATTCTAGGTAGGTGCCAGTGAACTTAAAATAATGCTTTTAAAAAGTGTTTTTTTTTTTTTTTTTTTTTTTTTAACTAGGTCGCTCTTTGATTCCCCCAGTTAGTGAACTGTGAATAGCACTGGATATTAAATTAATACCATATGTTGCATACCTCTATCAAATAAGGGCCTGTGTTATTGTTATCTTTTTTTACTTATGCTGCTGTTCAAAATCAGCAAGGATGCATTAAATTGATCAAAAGTAAATTAAAATAAAGTGACCATAAAGATATATCCACAAAAGATTTAGATTTCAAATGTTTATTAAACTTTCTGTTCATCAAAGGGTACTTTTAAAAAAGGTTTCATGGTTTCCACTAAAATATTAAGCAACACAGCTGTTTTCAACATTAATAAGAAGAAGAAATGTTTCTGAAGAAACATGTGACACTGAAGACTGGGGTTGATTCATGTTAATTAATGTTTTTCAATGCATATGGAAACGGCACAGGTCATTGTGTCTCTAGCAGCATCTAACGTACTCAAATAATAGCCAGTATCTCTGTAAAACGGCACAAAAAAATTGAGACCTGCAATGATTTTGCTCCTTGTATCTCGGGTGGCTTGGTGCCCAGAATGTATCCACATAGATTTATGGTAATATTTTTGACTTCTGAACTATAGTACGTTTTCCACTGAGGCTAAAGTTGTCAGAATGTGTGTGACAGTCACTAATCTTTCCTTAAGTATGTCTTGGATTTGATTTGGTCACATCAGTTACACCAGTGAAGGTCAAGCTAACCTACACAACAATAAAATTTTATGGGTAATCTCTCAGGAATCAAGGGCATCTCTGAGGAGACCACAACAGGAGTTCACAACCTCTACAAGATGTTGAAGAAGGGAGAACTTAAAGTTCCTGCCATCAATGTCAATGACTCTGTCACTAAGGTAACCTTTTATTACCACGATATAATAATAGTACATGGTGTTATCCTGTTATTTCCCATGGTTATTTGATGTTTTGTTTTGTTCTGTTCACACAAATGTGAGCACTTTGTGCATTGTTATAATATTATGACAGTTATTTAGGAATGACTTCTCTCCCCCCCTTTAGAGTAAGTTTGACAACCTGTATGGCTGCCGTGAGTCTTTGATTGACGGCATCAAGCGGGCCACAGATGTGATGATTGCCGGTAAGGTGGCAGTGGTGGCCGGGTACGGTGACGTCGGTAAGGGCTGCGTTCAGGCCCTACGAGGGTTCGGTGCCAGAGTCATCGTCACAGAGATTGATCCCATCAACGCTCTGCAGGCAGCTATGGAGGGTATGGTTTTTATGGTTCCTTTCCTTCCTATTTAAACACCTTACTTCAAATAGTTCGTATCAAAAATGATCATTTTTATCTGTGTTTTAGGTTCTTTTTTTGTTATGTAGTGAAAGGTGATCAACTTTAGTTGCACCAAATGGAATTGCAAATAGTCAGTCCCATTTTGTGATTCTGCAATTGCTGAATACAATGCAAGATCAATAAAATGTCGCATTTTTTGAGATTTTGCCTAAATTATTATTATTTTTTTTAAATATATTAGGCAAGTATTTGTTTATTCTGTGGTTCAATTATAAGATTTTGGTTATATTGCTCACCCTAAGTGATCATGTTATTAAAGCTAGATAGTACATTGTTAGGCTAGCCTAGCAAGCAATCTAATAACTTAACAGTTTTGAAAAAATATATTATTATTTTTATTATTTTCGATTTGTTAAGACTATGTTTTTATATAAGTTAAAAAAGTTAAAATATATCAGAATTTGGTAAGAGACCAAAATAAACATAATTTAATTTATGCGTTTTGTTTGTCCAGTATGATTATTGTGCATCTAATATAATACATAATATAGTAAATGTGTGTATCCTAATAAAATTATTTATTTCTAATGTATTAAATAGTAAGTAAAATAAATATAAATTATAAGTATATCGGCCACCCTGCTCTCTAAGATATCAGCATTGCCCATTAAAAAAAAAAAAAAAAAATCAATAATTACCATACCAATTTTCCATATAGGGGTCAAAGAGCCCATCATGAACCAACTTTATTTTTAAAGCATGTATGCATTAAAACTGTATTTTGAAGGTTGCTGTAACCGCATGCCAGGCTAGTTTCAGAATAGTTTATTTCTTATTTCAGAATAGAATATTTTTATTGGCTGCCTGATTGCTCTCATTCCACAGGCTATGAGGTGACCACCATGGATGAGGCCTGCAAAGAAGGAAACATCTTTGTAACCACCACTGGCTGTGAGGACATCCTCCTTGGCAGGTTTGTACAACATTAATCAAACGTACACCAACTAACAGATGTCAAGTTAGAGTGTGTGCTGTTAGAGTATGTGCATCCCCTCGAGAACTGAGAAAATTCTGTTTCTGATTCCAATTCCAGTTTCGTAATGATACTTAGTCATTTTAAGATGGATCAAATGGACAATATTTAAAGAACATTTCTTGTAGTAATTTCAACAGCCTTTTTCACAATGATGAGATCATTTTTGATTTTTTTTTTTTTCTTTTTAACAGCAAGTAAATCAAATTATTTATTGTACAACAGGTAATTATCCAATCAAATGAATTTTACCGACCTAGCAACATCAATGTCTTAAAGGTCCCATTTTTCGTGGTTTTTTTTAAGCTTTGATTGTATTTATAGTGTGCAATATAACATGTTTCGCGTGTAAAAAAAAAAAAAAGTATTTTTCACATAATTTACTTATCTGTATACCGCTGTTTCCACTGTCATAAAAACGGGCTGATGACTTCCTTGCTCTATGAAGTCCCTCCTTCAGAAATACGTAACGAGTTCTGATTGTGCCAGCGGTTCCTGTGTTGTGATTCGACAGCAGCTTCTGCTCCATCTTTCAAGAATAATCTTTGTGCGAATCCAGCATTAAACTGATTGAGATTGAGGAAGCTGTCCTCAGCAAAATGTGCTGCACATAGTTTTACATGTGGATTATAATTTTCGGGAACCGAGTTAAATATAAATTGTAACCATTGATCTCTAAGTACAGCGTCCCTGGGAAGGCCAAACAAAGGTGATTGGACTGCGGGTTGAAAATAACAGCGTTTCGATGACATGGCGACAAACACACTCTACAAACGCAACTCTTGCTCTTCTCCGTGGGAGCGCAACAAGACCACGCCCCCTTTTTTTGTGTATTCCTGTGGGCGGAGGTTAGTCAAAAAACTGTTTTAGTGACGTCATTAAAGAAGGAAGTAGAGGGATGTAGTCCAAACTGGCCGTTCAATGTAGGCGACTTCTGTTAAATAAAATATCTCACTTGGCATTGAACTTTGAGCTTTAAAATGGTACAGATTTTATTTATACTCTAACAACAACACTACACACTAACTAAAGTTTGAAACATGGGATCACGAAGAACGGGACCTTTAAACATACTGTGGACATACACTTCAGGTGCCCAGAAATCTACTAAAGACATATTTAAAAGAGTTCATGTGACTACAGTGGTTCAACCTTAATGTTCTGAAGAGACGAGAATACTTTTTGTGCGCCAGAAAAACAAAATAACGACTTTATTCAACAATATCTAGTGATGGGTGATTTCAAAACACTGCTATTTTGGGTGAACTAACCCTTTCAGTCAAATTGTAATAACTCTGAAACGACTTCCTTTTTCTTCTGATGTCACTTAGGCAGTCTGGTTGTTGGATGTTAGCTAATAGCCAATTAGCTGTTTATGCGAACACTCATTGTTTACTGTAGGTCTGGCTCCACTTCTGGTATGAAATGCCTGCTTTCTAGATGGATAAAATCAAGTAGTTTTTTTCCCCTCATTGACCATTCTACAAATATTTACACAACCGTTCAAAAGTTTGTAGTCTGTACGATTTTTTTTTTTTTTTTTTTTGGAAAGAAATCTCTGCTTTGATTAAAAATACAGTAGAAACAGTAATATTGTCAAATATATTTACAATTTAAAATAACTTTTTTTTTATTTGAATACATTTTAAAATGTAATTTATTCTTCTGATGCAAAGCTGAATTTTCAGCATCATTACTCCAGTCTTCAGTGTCACATGATCCTTCAGAAATCATTCTAATATGCTGATTTGAAGAGAAACATTTTCTTATTATGATCAGTGTTGAAAACAGTCTTTACTGTTTATAAAAGTCTTTTAATGTCACTTTTGATTGGTTAATGCGCCCTTGCTGAATAAAAGTATTAATTTCTTTCAAAAAAAAAAAAAAGTCCCAATATAATTAATATAAATTTAAAATAAAAAAAAAAAAAAAAGTCCCAAATTTTTGAATGGTAGTGTATTTATATTTATTTACATTACACTCTCATGGCAAAAACATTTAGCTTCACACAAAGCTTAATCCGCAATCACAAGCACAGCCTGATTTGTTGGACACCTTGCTAAAAATATTTATTGAATTCTCAGTTTACGCCAACTGTATATAAGGATGTCATCCGGCAGAGCGTGAAAGTTAGTCAACAATGAATCCTTTCAACGGTGAAATGGGCTTCTGCGTGTAACAGGCAGGGAGATTCATGTGCGGTGAAAGGACCCCCGGGCCTGCGATCAAACGTGCACAGCGTGAGATCTGGCTACATTATGTAGTGCGTGCCTGAGATTCATGCGCGTATGCTCTGTATTATTCTGTGCTTATCTGATGTTTATAAGTGGAGGTGAGCTGGTGGGTTGTGATGGGGTGTGGGCCTCTGTGATAAATGGCAGGGATGAGTACACGCAGGGGCCAGTAAAGCACAGCTGCTGTTTGGTATTATCTACAGATGTGAGAACTGTGTCTTAGATTCTCTGAAAGTTTTCAGAGCTGATGAGACATGTTTAAAGGTTGGCAATCTGCGAATGTCTGTCTGGCACCAGTTAAGCAAATGCAATCCAGGTGAATGGATTATGAGAGAAAAATGCAATTGCAGTGAAATATTTTAAACCTACATTTTTACTTCAGTCTGATTGCCTGGAAACGCAATTGCCCACCTTTCCTCAAAAAGAGGCATCGTTCGTGGCTGTAGAAAAAATGGTGCAGGATCAGTTACTTGTCAAGTTTAATATTACGGTTAGTGGTTTGTTTGAAATGCCAAGGCAAACATTGCTAATTTATTTAATGTTCCCTCCTGTTGGTACCGCATGGCTGACAGTTGTTCTAGATTGTTTTGATGTAAATGATATTGAGTATTGATATTGTTGTGCCAAGAGGTGTTTGAAATGGTGCCTTGACGAGAAATGTTTATCTTTGTCGTTCATTCAGTCAGGTAGTGTAAACATCATGTGTTCATATGTGGGGTTATTTTTCCCACAGACACTTTGAGCACATGAAGGATGACTCCATCGTCTGCAACATAGGCCACTTTGACTGTGAGATCGACATGAAGTGGCTCAATGAACATGCAGCGGAGAAAATCAACATCAAACCTCAGGTACAGGATTAATATTTGGTGGCTGCCACTCAAGACTGCAGGGGAACAGTAATGCATGGCATTTTTTGTTGTTTTTAACCAGGAATTTAACCTAGTTTTTCTTTAATAATTTTAATTATTAATATTACATAATTAAATAAGTAGTGTTATTGGTTACACTTTATTTTATGTTGACATAGTTAAGTACGGAGTAATATTAATTAACTACCTGTACTTACTGCAGAGTTATGGTTAGGGTTTGGTTTAGGGTTAGTTACTTGTAATTATGCATAATTTACTGTTACTATAGTATAGTAAGAACATGTAGTAACCTTTGTCACCTTTAAATAAATGAATTGCTCTTTAAATAATTGATTTGTTTTTTGTTTAACCAGGAATTTGACCACATTTTTCTTTACTTTTCAATAAATTTAATAATTTTATTTAATTATTAATATTAAATAATAATGTAAACCGGGTTTTCCCTGGGTCTTTGGTTGTGGTATAATATATCATACAGCTAAGTCTATATATATATATATATATATATATATGACATTCTTCACAAACACTCACAGAAGCGTTTTAAAGCAGCCGGCTGGCAGCAGGTACTGGTACTGCAGACCAGCAGATATCATCACATTAAATGATCAAATAAATCTTTGGTGAGACAAATATTAATTTTGGTGGCCACGAAAATATTTTCAATGCAGGAAAACCTGGTAAAGTTGTTTGTTTGTTTTTTAAGTTTAATTTAATTATTGCTCTTTTTAAATCTTTATTTTATTTATTTTATTTTTTTAGAAAAAATCATGCTGGTCCATCATGAACCAATGCATAAAATAGGCTTAAAATGAGTCTTGCAAAAATAGTAAAAAGATTTTAAATATTCAAAAAACATGAATTCAAAACTGACCCTATTTAGCTTCTAAATGCACATTCCTGGCTTTGCGAACGATTCAGCGTTTGTAACCAAACACCAAATTCCAGCTTTGACTGATTCTCCCCTTTTATACAGGTTGACCGTTACCGCATGAAAAATGGCCGTCACATCATCGTTTTGGCCGAGGGGCGTCTGGTGAACCTGGGCTGTGCCATGGGCCATCCGAGCTTTGTGATGAGCAACTCGTTCACCAACCAGGTCCTTGCCCAGATTGAGCTGTGGACTAACACCAGCAAATATCCACTGGGTGTATACTTCCTGCCAAAGAAGGTACAGTATCTTCGTGTAGAAAATACAGCTGCTCTAGTCATATTGTCAGTTAATATGCACATGAATATCCAGATTTTAAGAGTGTAAAAGAGTCGCAAAGCTTGCTTAAAACACAAGCCGAGAAGCTAATCGGATGATATTTGTATCAGGTATGCATGAATATATGAGATGTACATATTCCTCACTATGTCTTTTGTGCGTGTGTAGCTGGATGAGGAGGTAGCTGCTGCACACTTGGACAAGCTTGGCGTCAAACTGACCAAACTGACAGAGAAGCAAGCCAAATATTTGGGTCTGCCCCGTGATGGTCCATTCAAACCGGACCACTACCGCTACTAAGTAGCTTTGACCAATCACAGCTTCAGCTGTGGATGGGGACGGACTACACGATCATTGGCGGTTGTGCCACTTACTTTGCGACTGTAATAGTGCTTAATCGTGTCTCTCGCTCTCATCTCGAGTGCCTGCGAGCTCTCACCAACGCCTTTTTGCTTTGATATCAAGTGCAACGCTAACTTGTGAACACAATTGTCACTGTCTTGTTTGCATTCCTTGCTTTATTATACGGTTATATTAAAAAAACAAAACGCAAAATTCTTCCATTAGGTCAGTAAATGAATATGCTGGTACATTTTGGTTCTTACTCTGAAGTGATTCCAGTTTGTCAGGTATCTACAAATTGAGTGAGGCTTGGCCTTTTGGCCATGCATACTTTTGAAAACCTGTTAAAATAATGAAAATTATGGGGGGAAAAAAGTGTATTAATTTCTCTGTTAGCAGGCTGTGAGTTTGAGTGGGTCTGGGTAGCTTGTCCTGTTTCATTACATCCACTCATGAAGACCTGATGAAATAAATGTGGTGTTTGACTGGAACCTGCCTTGTTTACTTGTCAATCCTTTATTTCAGCACAGCGTTAGGAGACTGTAGTTCTCAACTGGTGAGATGCATAAAAATGGCGTGCGAGTGTGTGTGCGCGTGAGAGCGTAACTCAAGTACGCTACTTGACAGTTTCATGCGCTTTTAGCATTTACTAGTGTTTATTAGTTCTAAATCCTCCTGTCACGTGTCGTGTTCAGACTAAAACTTAAGTGGTGTTTGCTACATTCAGGATGTGTACTGTGAGCTGATAAAATAAAAAGGGAGTTCATATATCTGCTTGTACTGACGAAAATGTAGCCATGTGCAATAATATTGAAAATTGAGGATGCAGTGTATCATGGAATCGAATCGAATCGTTGGCATGATAATCATAATCGAACTGAATCGTGAGACCAGTGACGAATCACACCCCTATAATCAATATTGCTATTGCTCATATATGTGCTTGGGGATCTGAACGAACACCAAAGCCCACGTGTTCAACTCAAGCATGTAAATTGTCTTGTTACATAGATGAATGATTCCTCAAAGGAATATGATAAATGATAAAATGGACAAAAATATCATTTTTGGCGAGACTTGGCGGGTTCTTTTTGACTCTGGGATGAGCGAGCAACCACTTGCCATAACCATAACCACAGAGAACACTCTAGTAACCGCCAATGTTGCCGATTTTGTTAATTGAATTAAAGCTAAAATAAAATGTTTTGTTGAAGTATAAATGACTAAAACTAATAATAATTTATTAAATTAAAGTTATATATATTATATAATACTAAAATAACACTGGTAATCACGTGACAACATATTAAAGACCTTTGCAACAGCCTGGCACTGAGGCATGGCTTTTGCATGGGAATAAAACACTTTTTGTTCAGAATTCATTTTAAAAATTGAAAGAAAGTAGACAACATAATTGCTATAATTGATCGTTTATAAGAAATTAGGGTTTGGGTTGAATATAACCATTTTCTTTTCTTTCATAACTGAGGTAAAATAATTGTGCGGTTTGTTGAAATGTTATTTTAGTTCATCTTGGCGACCTAAAGTCATTCTTGTGGCTGTTTAACAAAAATACTATGTGAATGTTGTCTTAAAAGGATAGTTATCCCCAAAAATGTCATCATTTATGCACCCTCATGTCATTCCAAACCTGCATGACTTGCTTTCTTCACTGGAACACAAAAATCAATGTTGTTTGGACCCCATTGACATTTAAATATCTGTGTTTCACCGAAGAAGGTAAGTCCTACAGGTTTGGAATGAGAAAATGATGACAGCATTTAATGACAGCATTATCCCTTTAAATCTACCTATCTCACATATGCGTGGACATGGATTTTCGGTTAGCCTACGTTTCTTGTAATGAGTTTTCCAGCGATGGAGTATCTCCATTTTGATGTTAAACAGAACATTGTGAAGCTATTTCAAGAATCTTCACATCATTCGAGTTTATGACATTCCCCATAAAATAATCTTAATATCACAAGCCAAAACATGAAATTAAAACCGTTCCACTTGTCCAGTAACGATTTCTCGATTAAAAACATCGTGCTAGGCTTTTCACTGACAGACTTGTGACAATGACAACTCTCCGAAGAGAAACCGCGGTACGCAGTAGGAGGAGCCGTGGAAAACGGCAGAACCGCTGTCAGTACCCGGCCTAATGAGCCCAGACTGGTTTATTCTGTAGATAAGCAATGCCTTAGTTATTCAAGCTGCCATACAGACACATGGCTTCAATCTAATTTGGCCCTTATTAGTTGGGAACTGTAAAATGGTGTAGTTAGCACTTGTGGGGTAAAGAAATGGTCTGTAGGCCATTAGATGTACTGGACCCCTAAAATGCCTGGGAAGTGTCCCCTGAGAGACATAACAAAGGCCTATCTTTTTGAGTTTTTTTTCTTTTTTCTCTCTCGCCCATTGCTTACTTTCAATGTGAACCAGCTGTGGCGTCTGGAGCCTTTAGTGTCACCCTGTGTGTGTGTGTGTTTGAATGTGTGTTTTATTACCTGTTGGACTGATAATTATTCAGGGTGTTTGGAACTGGTGTCCTTACACTTTGATCTTGCTTTGCATAATCAGTTGTCTTTAAAGCAAGACCTTTTAAGTAGTTGCATTATAGTTTGCATGAAATACTTTTGGGATGCTTGTGGTGTGCCATGCTATACTTCATTTCAAACTATTTAAACAGCAATTTGATGGTTATGTTTATGCATGTAGCTTTTATGACCTCATTAAATGAGAGGCTACATAGAATATATGTAAATTATTTTTTTATATTAATGACTATTTAAAAAAAATCACTTCTAACAGTTAGAAAAAAAGTGGTGAAAAATGGTACTTGCCCAAATCTTTATAAAACAGCTCATAATTATGTGTAAGCTTCCCCAAGATAATTACCCCAACCTAATGTTATAATAATAATATTGATAAATGTTTTTTTATATATATATATATATATATATATATATATATATATATATGTATATATATATATATATATATATATATATATATATATATATATATATATATATATGTATATATATATATATATGTTCTTCATTTCAAGTATGTCCACTGGTTACTTTGCTTTTTTATCTTAAAGTCTTCGTTCTGTCACGGGGGTCTTGCTGTCTCATGTTTCCATACAAGGACTTTAAAATGGTTTTCCTTAATCCTGTACATACCATATGCGGTGGAATCACTCATTGGCTGATTCTTGAGAAAGAGCCCTACGCCTCTCAAGTCTAATGTTTGTAGCTTTATAGCAATTTCATGCCTTTAAGTCACATTCAGCTATAAAGGAAAAATGTAGCCTAATAGAAGTAAACACTTTGTGTATGAATGTAGGTCGAGGCTAGCTGTCAAGTTGGTGTTTTATTTTTTTTTTATATATATATATATATATATATAACGGGTTAAATTGGGATTTGCTATGTGGGGTTTCAGGCTTTCGAGGAGTGCCCGTGTATGCAAAGCCTACAAAATCTTAACAATTGACATACTGTAAAAAATAAGCTGACAGAGCCCTCTGCTATATGAACACTAAAATGCAGATCAAAATCATTCTAGATGCTGGCAGTGTGCAAAGCTACATCTGATAACAATAAAAATCTTTCTGTAGGCCTAAAGGAGAGCATATCAATACAAAATACAGGGTTCGACTTTAAGCCTTGTCATGTGCTTGTCCTTTTTACAAGTAAATTGGTCACTTGTCTGGAAAAAATTGGATTTCTTTTTGGTGTAAATATAATTTATTCTGAAGCTATATTCTCAACAGTGTTCCATCAGCTTTTGCATATTTATATCTGCATATTTATGATATTTCCCCCCCCCCTAATCTTATTACATGCTTCATCTTTTTTATTTCAAATGTAATTTTTTACATTTGATCAATAAATTCAATAAGAAAAATAAAGCAGGACTGTTACGAATCAAATTAAATAATTTACACTGGAAAATTACAACTGCATTAAATGTTGTGATATTCTTTAAATATTTTTGAATATACAACTAAGAAATGTTGGGAAAATTTAAACATGAAACTGAACCGCCAGTAGGTGGCGGGAAGTGACTGTCCTAGTCATTCATTCAAACGATTCGTTCAAACGGCTGATTCATTCAAGAATGTGGCAGGTGTTTTGGAAGGGGCCACTGAATCTTTGACTCAACCGATTCGTTCAAAACGCTGAATCATTCAGTAATAAAACGCAGCTGAGTGTCGCTGTGAGAGATGCGCTATATGGTTCTGCTGTGATCTTTGTTTGGAACTATTTTCGCTGCTGAAATAAAACAAAAACAGTCAGAATTGCATCTAAAATGTAAGTGACTTTATTAACTTGTATTGAATTTACATAATTAACTTATTATTGAATGTATAAAAGTAGTGTCACATTTTCAATCGTGATTCCATTAACGCAGAAAACAGCATTCTTGGTCGTGTGATGTTACGTAACTGTATCATATGTTATAAAAAAAACTCCACATTTTGAATTTTTACAGCAGCATGTTTTCTTTGTGCTGCACTCATTTGTTTCGACTTCTCAACAGGGCAACCTTGTTACTGTCAGCACATTATACATTATATACTATTATTATTATTATCCATTATTATCAATCATACACTAAATGTAAGAGAATCATGCTTGCGTTTTTGTGATTCCCTAGCTATTTTTGTTGTTGATGTTTTAATCAGGACAAGTAAAACTCTCTTTCTCTTGAACCTTCGAAAAATTAAGCGAGCCCTTACAGCCTATGTGCGGCTCCAGCCCAATTTAACCCCTCTCTGTGTGTGTGTGTGTATACACATATATATATATATATATATATATATATATATATATATATATATATATATATATATATATATATATATAAAACAGTACGCTATCTATCAGACAGCAAACGTTAAACAAAGTTAATGCTTATTTTATGGCTATAAATGAGGATATTTTGGCGGGTATTATCATCTAAACTAAAAAAACAAACAATTAGCACAGCCTAATTAGCAACAGGTCAAAAAAGAAACCAGCAAAGGCAATTTCATGAATTAAATTCGATAGACAAATTAAAAGTTTCATGTTTTTTTTTATTATTATTATTACTTTACTCTACAATGTTATGAAATTGTACAATAAGCGCAATATTCTCAGTTTCTCCTCAGTTTATAACTGAGTAAATCAGTTAGCGACCCTGATACATTCATTGCTTGAATCAATAGGCTAATGATATAGACTTTGCGTCCACAATTGTCCAGTTAAATACATGAATGTACAGAAATGTGTGATGTTTAAAATCGACCCAAGAACTATATTTACTCATCTAGTTCGCTTTTCAACAAAAATATTCCCCATTAGCCTTAAAAAAGGACAATAAGCGTACAAGTCTTCACCAAATTATACACAGACGTTCGCTATTATTGCTGTTTTTGCTTTCTGTAACATAATAAGGAATTTTATTTAAATAAGCTCTCTGAATCTGTCGTTTAATTTATTTATATCTTTATTTTTACTGTCTTTTATTTATTTGTTAGAGTGGTGGCGGTTGTAATAGGCTAAACACATCTAGCCTATTTCGCGACAATTGTGGTTGTCGTGCTGATTTTTTTGTATAGCAGCTCAAACAGGTTACGGGTGATTTGACTTTTTTCTTTTTCCATAAAGTGCTTACAACACAAAGTGTTCATACATACATTAATATACTTTTCATTAACGTAAACATTTTAAAATACGTTTATAAGTAATTAAAGGGTAATTTAAAGCACTTTGGTAATCACCCAGGTAGCTCTCCTTTATTCCCAGGCGCATCTGACGAGCTGTCGCTACATCAGGCCGGGAAATCTCCGAAAATTCGGATCGTGATCATGATTATATGATAGAGAATCAGTTGTCTTAATCCCACAGGGTTTTATAAACAAGCCTTTAAGATAGGGACAGTCACATGATCACCCTGATCATGATGGCTCCTGTCAGAGAGAGTTCAGCACTTCGGGTAACCCATGCGGCAGTAGCAGACGGTCTTGAACAGGCGGCAGTGGCAGAAGGCGCACTGATCGCAGCACACCGCGTTCGGCGTCTTGCAGCTGCTCCAGAGCGGGACGCAGTTCGGCGGCGGCGGGGGTCTCTTTATTCGGTTGCTGAATTTCTGAAACGTATAAAATTAAAACACGTGCTTTTTATATGTGCAATATTTATTGTGACAATTTTTTATTATTTAAATTAACATAAAAAATAAGTAGGAACCCATCCAGTATTTATTGTGAAAATTATTTGCATCAAATTTGAACACAAATTACGACCGTAGTAGCCTACCCTTGTTATGATGTCAATTAGGCTACTCCATGACCAACGAATGTGCCTCTAAATAAACTTTCATCAAAATCATGGTTGGCAGACAAAAGTGTCAGAGAAGAGCTTGACGTGTGATGTGTGAAGAAAACAAGGAAAATCCAGGTAAATATCAAGATGTCATATTTTATGAAAATAGTAGGCCTATTTAATTTTGTGAAATGGCGGCTACGAAATTAGCCTTTAGCAAAACAAAAGGGTCGACCATATTATCCCAAATATGTTTAAAATATATTGGCTGATTTCCACCACATGCTACTAAACACAATACAGTTAAAACATTTTATTAAACATAGATAGATAGATAGATTTTTTTTTTTTATAATAGGCTACTGATGCAAGGCTGTTGAATAAAAAGATGAAGATTTTATATGGATATATTTTGTTTTTTAACATAAATATGTAATTGAACGTTTTTATTATCAGCATATTAGCTTTAAACATTTTAAATCTCCATGAACTGAAATAAATACCCTGACTGAAATATTTTGTTTTTAGTATCTTCTCATTATTGTATAGTATGTATGGGTCAAATGTATTAAAGCTGTTTATGAATATGACATTTAATTCAATATATAACTTTACAAACCTTTTTTGGTTTCTTTTCCGGTTTCTTGTTCTTCTTGGGTGTTTTTGAAAGCCCTTTGATAATAGAAAATACAAATAAATTTGAACAGATCAGTGAAGTTTTAACTTTCTAAATTAGTAACAAAGAAGTGTCAAATGAAGAATGATAAATTTATTGATGTGATTTTTTTTTTTTTTTTTTTTTTAAATAGCACATGGCTAGAAGTTTGTGTTGACCATTTCTAGCAAATTATTTACTATACTTGATTAATAATGGTGATGATTTGTTTTGTATATTTTCAGAACTTGCATGTGAGAGAAAGAAGCCTTACCGACTATGAGCACAGGAGGTTCATCTGTTTGGTTATTGACTTGTAAGCTGATGGTTGTATGGTTGGAGCTGTATTGTTCCTCCATAAGAATGTGTGTGTGTACTGTGACACAGTAGGCCAAACAGAGCAGCACACAGCACAGCAACAATGATGGACTCATATTAAGACTTCACCCTGCACAAGACAATAGTTTCAAACAAAATCATAAACAAAAAGGTGCAGATTTAGCGATGATCACACACACATTAGCCATATACGTTTTGGCACAAAAACGATATGTTCAAACTAAAGGCTTTAAATTCTTTCCTAGCAATTTTAAAGCCCAAAACAAACAAAAAAGGAAAAACGAGAGAAAACTAGCCTTTATGGTTTTGCTTTAAAATATATCCAAACAGAAGCTCAAGTGGCTGTGTATATGCACAAATGCTAGACACACAGCAAACATATCCATTTATGTCATCATACACAACAACAAAACATCTACACACTATAAGAAGCAGTTTAATGCTAGTTAAAACCAACCTCAGGATTTTTCACGAGTCATTTTTATAGGCCAAATAGCAAGACTGTTATATTCCTGTGCAGTTTCTTCAATATTAGTTCTGACAACCGAGAACAGTTTTCACAACAATTCACATACAAAACAGTTATAAATCAATTCAAATATAAAATTTGTTTACATCTACAGTTCCAGTTTACAGTATTTCTAGTGGCATTTGATCACAATTTGTCATTTCTCACCATGTTAACCTCCTTTTTCTGACAATCTCCTGTTTTCTTTATATCCTCTTTCACAGTGCATTCAAAACCGAAACTACCCATTGTAATCTCCAGGAGTCGGTGTTGGGAATTTACAAACTGACCTGTCCTGGTGAGTAATGAGGCCCCCTGTTTTCCCTTTTTGTGGCTGGCTTGAGATATTTCCCGCTCCCCTGCTGAGACTGAGAGAGAAATGTCAGACAGACTTTTGTAGTCAGGAAATTCAGAAAGGGGCGAAATGATAAAATTAAGCAGGGGCGGATCCACACAGCCAGACGGAGTGGAGGGAGAGAGAGAGACAAACAGAGAAAGAGAGAAAGGTTGAGGGCTAAGTGTATGAGGAAAGAGCAAGTGTGTGTGTATATAGTGGTCTGAAAAGGTATTTGGACACTTGCATTGCATGCACTTAAAAATGTCACAAACACACTTTTGTCTGAATGAAAGTGAATAAACTGTGTTCAAATTAAAGTATTTGTCACTTTGTCAGACTTTAATATGAAACATGTTCATAATTAATGTGATGAACTACCTGCGTGAAATTCATAAAAATCACCAAAACATAAAAGTCACCATGAAATCAAAATGGGCACGAAATTTTGCAGTATTAATATTTATTTATCTGTGCACATCATCATTTTTTTATTCATTCGTGTGCCTCGTAATCTTAAATCAAAATAAGTTCTGCTCCTCTGGCAGCGACAACTCTTCTCTTCCCTGATGACGTGTTTATTGGCGTGAGGGCGGGGCAACCTGTCACTCACATGCACTTTAAAAAGTAATTCAGGGGACCTGTTACCACAACTTAAATAAATGCATGGTTGGAAGTTAAAAATTCTAATTTATTGTCTGTAATTTCTGCATTAATTGGCTTTTTTTTTTTTTTTAAATTAAGTTGTAGTAACATAATGAAACTGTTTTGATAACTTCAGAATTTAGGCAGTGGATTTCTAGTTCCCAGCGTGCTTTGCATATGACTGGATTAGGGATGGTTATTTGAGTATCGAAAGTATCGATACTCAAATAAAAATATCGATACTAAGGTGTCTTTTATTTTTTTTTTATTTTTTACTAGTGGTTTTGTTTAATTAACATACAATATGCATTGAATTGGACAAATAACCTATGTTAGCGAATAAATGTGTTGTAGAACTATTTTCCAGCTCATCTGAACACGCAAATGCTGCAAGTCAGAATCAATCAATCACAGAAAGCGTTCGCTCACTGCCGACACTACATTCAAACGGCTGCATGCATTTAATATTGTTAGAAACCATCGTTGCTTTTGGGAAACGCAGCCCAGAAAAATGCTTAACAGCAGACAGAACAACATAATATTTTTGAGTTATTTCACAACAAACAAAATTAAATAGTAGCCTACATAGTTTTTGCAATTACATTTAATTAAATTGAACATTAAAAGTTCGTATTGATGTTCTGTTCTGTCAGAATGCAAAGTTTGCATTTTATGGGTGCAACAGCCTGTCACTGGCAGTCCCTTATGAAACTGAACCATTACTACAGTGACCATAGTTATTTTCCATTGACCTTATTTTCCAGAGAAACACGCGCGCCTCCATCTTTAGAATATTGTCTTTGAACTTCCGTTTGCGCGATAGCCCTGTATATTTCTATGGCATCGCTGTTGAAGAAGAATTAGCTGGTGAAGTGGATTTACGTGTTGTAGAGTTAACAAAAGTTATCATGAGCATTGTAATGTTTAAAGCGGGTGTAGCTTAACAAATGTCAGTAGAACGAGAAGATTTTAAAATGAGCAGTTCATTCATAAATACATAAGATCGCTATGGAAATACAAGCCGGAAGTCAAAAGACAACGAGCGCAGCGCTGAAAAGGGGCGGGGCTATATAAGGTCTACAGTAGGTTTCCATGGTTACCACTACAAACATTTTAACCATGTGTAAACAAAAATATAATCTAATAAATAGCAATTAAGGCGTATTGAATGTTAAAATACCTTTCAAATATAATGTTAAGTGGGTACCATTACCGATTTTACTCATAGTAATTCAATAATTTAAGGACTTAAATTCAGACTAGAGGTATCGTATCGGTATCGATATCGGTGATTTTGGCCTTGAAAGTATCGGTATCGAAAACAAAATAAGTGGTATCGCCCATCCTTAGACTGGATAAGGAGAATAAATGTTGAAATTAAGAGTTAATTTATTTGTTTTTAGTGAAGGGAAAGACCTGTTAGTGTTTAATGCTGTTATGTTTGAAGAGATTCTGTAATGTTGAAGTTTTTGTGGTTACCACTGTGCTGAAGAGTAGATACATGAAGGTAAACACTAGTGACTCTATAAGCAATGACTGCGCTAATGCCAGTGACAAGTAAATATCATACTTGTTCATTAAATATACATTTAAATAAGTTAGCATGTGCAGTGATAGCTGTGTACTTGAACTGAAATAGATCAGATTAATTGGTTCCAGGGCTGCAACTCGACTTTTTTTGAGTAATCAACTTAAAAATTTGTGTTTATGCTACAAATTATTAAGTTCCTCTAACTCAGTGTAGCTTGTTTGTGGAACGTCAATTCACTCAAAGTTGCCATAACTTAAAAAAAAAAAAATGGATGGGAACTGTTGTGGTCATTTTTTTTGTTGTTGTTGTTGAGCCAACACATTGAGCCACACATAAGGTCCACCAATAGCAAACCACAACCATCCAACCATCAATAATTATACACAGAAAACAACAAGATTTGTTTCTTTGTTTTTCCTCTCAGGGCAGGTATGATTGTTGCAAGATCATCTGAGCAAATTACCAAAAGAACAGGCATTTGGAAGTTCATTTGAAATGGATTTGTTTTCTCCATCATCCGTTTTCAATACAATGACACTCATCATGTATTGCACAACACTTTCAACAACAGTTTCTGCACAATATCAAGAAGCTAAATGAAAAGTGAGACAGTCAGTGGGAAGAACATTTTGACCAGCAGATGACGCTAATTACTTTTCAGAGGTTTGGAGTTAGTCCACTAAACCCAAAATCACATTTGTCTGTTTGGAAACCTGTTTTCTCTTAGAGGTATGTTTTAAGCGACTTCTTACTTCTGATTTAGACTTCTTACCTTCTGACTTTTGAAGCAAATGTTCATAACAAAATCATGTATTGGTAAACATTGTTCTCCAAAGATTGCTCTACAGAGAATGCCCCAGATGTTACAAATAGATTCAGAGTGAACTGATGATGTGCGATAAACATAGAAATGAGCTGATTCCATCTGCTTTAGGCTGCGATAGCCGAGCCCACCCACAGATACCATACTGCTTTCTATGTGTCAGTATATTTGCTAGGATGAATGTAAAGCATTAATCAAGGTTTTCTATAAAGCCCTGCATTTTATTGCTGAATATCCTGTTTTACTGAATTATGTCACATTACGGAAGTAAAACGAGTTGTGAATGCTGTTATACGTTTACTTTAAAACGAATGTATAAAAGGAAACAGTTGCGTCAGTCTTGATTTTTATTTTTATTTTTTTATCGTTTTTTAGCTGGCTCAGTGGTGGTGACATTACATTCACATATTTAATGCCAAAGTACGCAAGTACATTAGGTAATTAGATCTATCATTTGCTGATCTGGACGCTGACAGAGACTTGGAAAACTTTTGTAAAATCAAAGCCATGGAACTGCAAGAGGGAAAGTCAGCTGAGTGAGTGCCGAACATTGCTGTCAGGGGATTTGGGAAACCTTTGAATCATCTGAAATGAAGAGATGCTGTAAATGTGGGTTTGACAAGGTCTGGACAAGCTTTGATTTACTTCTAATGCTCCTCCATCCCTCATTATTTGTTCAAAACTCAAAATTGTGCCAGTTGGGTTGTGCAAAAGCATACAACTTGGACCAAAACAGAACCATCAAGGTCAATGATTGTAATAGCAAAATATGTAAAGTAGTATGTTTTCACCATCTTGTACAAATACTATGAATTACCAGGATCATGTTTGGGATCCCCTAAATTGTGTATATTATATATATATATATATATATATATATATAATGTATATAAATTTATATAGATATAAATTTTCTTATTCAGTGGCCTATTTTAGTCTTTCAAGATTTGGTTAAGAGAATATTTTGAATTCAATTTATTTTTCTTACCTCATTGGCATTTGACAATAGTAAGATAATGCTTAAAGAAACACGACCCTATTTGCTAATGGTTTATGAAATTTTTTTTTTTTCCAAAATCTTAATATCCTATGCAGTCTTGCCTCTCAAGCTAATTTTTGTCATTATAGAACATTATTTTATTATGAAAATGTTAAACCTACTCTTTTCCATACAAGAAAAATGCATGGTGATCTCTGGGTATCAAGTTGATTGTGATTTTGCCTTTTTTATTTTATTCTTTGAGAGAAATCATGTTTTGAACCATGTGCCTTTGCACGCTACACTAAACATTAACATGTCTCGCATCTTTCTTGATGTGATTCACGAATGGCTCATGTTTTATAAGCTTGGTGCTAAATTGCTAAGGTGATAAACTGGTTGTCAGTTTGATTTAGTTGCTAAAGAAAAGCTAAATAATGTTTTTTAATAAATTACATAAAACTATCATTCTCTTCCTCCCAAGAACAATAGTTTGGAGCACATGGTTACAATTCAACCTTTAATTACACAGTCTGGTTAACTGTGATTTAATATGAATGGAGAGAATCTTGCATATTTTAAATGGTGTGCATTTGTGATCTTTGCTTTGTTCTGTTTAATGCTTAAATCTTCAATCAAATGTACATTTTTTTTTGACTGAACATTTAAAGTGTATTACAGCTGAATCATTTCACTTTCACTTTTCATGCAGATTCATTTTGAACATGAAATATTTTCATGATTTATCACAACATTTTTTCTTTTGTCAAATCAACTTAGATGATTAATGTGTTTCAGATTACATAATATTTTGAGTTTTTGTTGATTAAACCAATCGCCTTCATTGTATTAACTCAAATTTTTAATTTCAGTGAACTCAAAATTTTAAGGCAACCAGGTAACTTGCTTTTTTAAGTTAAACCAACAATTCTTTTTTAAAGTGAATAAAAAGGCTTAAACATATTGTGGTTTTACAGGGTAAAAATCCTTTGACACATTGATTGTTTAAAATGTTAATATTTCTATATTCAGAAGATGTGCTTTGCACATGTAGGATTTTGAAATCCCATCTAATGCAAAATTAGTTAAATGTAAGTTTTACTGCACTGTGAAATAAGAGTTTCTACAAGGATTAAAAATGAATAACAAAATCACAAACATTTTATAAGAATTTGATTGTGGTAATAATAAATGACATCATTTTAATTTGGCCGATGTGTTTTTATTTTTATGTCACAAATTTTCACTGAAATATGAGATTTTGAAAATAGACCTAGTTTTCCTTTATACAAGATGAAAGAATAAACTAAAACAATATTCATTTGTGAGAATGCAGTGAAGTATGAAATCGGAATACAATGGAAAAGACATGGGAAATTTCAGTATAGGAACTGACACCAAATAAACTGTGATGTGTGATTCTACATATGTTTCCATTTTCAGCATACAGTTAAGCTATTATGTAGTTTGGTAATACCATAGGTAGAGAAACCTTTGATTTCAACATCTTATATTTAGTTTCAAAGCCATATTCCTATCCGGTTTCCGAAATCACTGAACAATATGTCTTTGAGATCAGTGGAAAACTGCCTGTCATGTGCATAAGTGCCCACAGATTCTAATAGTTCACTATCTGTCAACCTGATTTAAAGTTTTGCAAACTCTTCGCTATTCTCCCAAGCCCGTGACACGTGTATATTTTCCGTTTCACCAGTGCTAATGCTATACATATAAACTTGAAATCGGCCTATAATGAAAATAAGACGTCTTGGCATATCTTCAGTGTTTTGATTAGTAATGTGTATTTGTATAGTCTAAAAACAAGGCTCAGCCTCTACCAGAACTAAAGTAACAGAGATTTTTTACATTAAATGCATTTGTAATTCACTCAAAGGCAGTAATGAACCGGTTAGGTGAACATATATAGCGTATTTTCTGGCTGTTAAAAAGCCCAAAAGAGGACACAAATTGAGACACAAACAGAGAGAGTCAGAGAGAAGGAATAAGACATTTTACCTTCTGCACATATTGGATTTTCTTGTCTGGATTTCTGTCTTCCCTCCCATGCTCAAAAAACATACACTACTTATTTCCTAAGAAGATTTACACATGAATATATTTTCTTTCACAGCTTGTGGTAAGAGTGCAACAGCTCTTTTACTGAGAAAATCTAGCTGCTCGGAGCAAATGTAGTATGGAGAATGCATACATTAGCAGTGATCCACCCCTTAGGTACATTATACACCCTGAAAGTACTGCTGATCCGCTGCTGGCCTCTGTACTCATCTAGTATGTATACTGTCTATGATATATTGCATATAGGGGAGACCGTGACTAGCTGTGACTCTTGTTACTCTGGAGACGCAAACTTTAAAGCCTAAAGCTGCACAACAGAAATCAAACATTAAACAACCTATTATAGGATTTTCAGCAATCCTTACTGTTAGACAATAGATATAAGAAAATAAAATCATATATAGCCTAATAATTATAAGTATATGTATGTGTGTGTGTGTGTGTGTATATATATATTAAAATCCTTAAATGTTAGATCAAAAACAATCATCACACACGATGACCTCATGGATCAGGTGTTTAGGAAAGTAATGTGGTGGGCCTTATTTTGGAGAGAAAATAAATCAAACAGACCTTTTACCTTAGGGGGTGTATTTGATCTTAAAAAAAGTGAAAAGTTCACATTTACGTGGTCTGTGATTGCAAGAAGTAACATTGTAACATAAGTGACGTTGTCAAAAAGCATACAGGAAAGGAGGAAGCAGGAATGGGTTTAGCTCTCTGGGAGCCAGGGATCCCACCGCAATTTTAAACAGATTAGAGGAATAAAATAGTTTGCAAGCCAGTATGAACATAAAGAACAAAAGTAGGTTCACCTCTGGAGGAGGGGTTTGAAGATATAGTAGTGTAGATTCAAAGAATGTGAAACCCTCCAGAGTCACGATGTTTACACCTCCTCAAGCTGTGCAGTTTAGAAACCAATTGAGCGTTATATATCCCAAGATTTACATAGGTCTTTCTTCTAGCACACTCATTTGTTCATGTAAACACTCTCAAGCTTGTGTCAGTATGAAGGGGTTTGGTTCATGAGCTCCAAATAATCTCCCAAAACAAGACATAGAGGGACTGGGGAGTTCTGTACTAATGCCTATCGTACAACTGAGATGCAGTAGAAGTCACACATTTCTGTGTAAAAACATTTGTGTGCCATAACTGTGTTAGTTAAATATATGAATTTTAAAGTTTAAGTAACAAACGTTGAGACAAAATGGTTATAGGTTTCCCTAGTCGTAGATTTACAGTCCCAAACTACAACTACCATCATGCAACGCGCCTAGCCCAATCTAAGGCGCATGCGTACGAAGCTCCGCCCGGCCTGATGCAAGCAACGCGCATATCGAGGAAAGGTGTATCGTGAAGAATAGTCTATTATAACGCTTATTTTTTTGCGTCTTGCGTTTTCACAACAAGCCGAAACCATGTCAGGAGACGAGGTTGGTAAACAATCGTTGTTTAAGCAATATATTCTGTTAATGTAGCTTTAATAAGACATTCAAAAGGGAAGGACAATTGGGCCTACTAGTAAAGGCTGTGAGGAAACATGTGCACTGCTCGTCTTTTCTAGATCTTTTTTGTCATTTGTCAGCTAGTTAGATAGTGAATATCTTACGCTGCTTTAATCGTCTTGCCATTTTATTTGACCAAAGGTAGTAAGGTACTATCATGGAAAATTAGACACGTGTGTTTTTTGGACATTTACCATAGTAATAGTGTTTTTTGACACAGATTAGGGTAATATCCTTGTCATTTGGACGTGGTAATGTTATTTTGGACGAGTACCATGTTTTCATGAGTCCTCGGTAATACTGTTTTTGTGGTACCATGGTTTGTACTATATTACTGTGTTTTTGACATGTTTCATGCCATTACCATGGTATTCTTGAAGAATCACGCTAATACCATGGTATATGAATATAGTTATTATTCAATAAACAGAGTTTCATATATAAAAGTACCTCAAAATAGTAAAGTTCCAAGTACCTTGGAGTACTATGCGAATGTACATTTCAGCAGCATGGTATATATCAAAGTATTACCATGTGTTACACTTCCAAAGAATCATTACATTTATTGTCTTGTGATTCTTAACATTAATACAATTAATCTGTTATGATATTTCAGATGCTGTAAATGACAACTTTAGTTCTTCCACTCAGATAATTGATCTGTTCTTTTTGTGTAAGCCAAAAGTAGGATCAAAAGCGAATTACGGTTGACATTATTTTAGAGAGCTTTAGTATGATTAGTTCTCATTGTGCGATGATTGCTTACTAGCATTATTTTGCCCTTTTTGATGTCTGTTGACAGCCTTTGTTCAATGTTGTCTCATTATTAAACTCCTATTGTCATACTTCCAGATGATATTTGATCCCACTATGACCAAGAAGAAGAAGAAGAAGAAGAAGCCTTTCATGCTGGAGGAAGATGGTGGTGAGGGAGATGAAAGCCAACAATTGGAAACAAAAGAGATTGAAGCTGATGGGGGAGAGGAGAAAGAGTTCGATCTTGAGGAAGATGAGGGAAGGAAGAAAGGTAAATCACATGCCACTGTGTTAATAAGAGAGGTATGGAAACTCATTTGTGGGATATAATCTTGCAATTCGGACTTAATATCTCACAATTCAGTCTTTTTTTCCCGTCAGAGTTATAAAATCAGAATATATTATCTTGCAATTCTGAGAAAAAAAGTCAGAAATGTGAGATGTTAAGTTAAGCAATTTAAAAAATTAAGAATTCACAAACTTTTTTTAAATTTTCTTTTTGTTCCATGGTGGAAACAAGCTTCCATAATATACAGTGGCAAACACAAAACAATATTATTATGGGCATTTCCCACTTGACTCTATAGCTACGTTTCCACCACAGGAACTTTGGGCTGGTACTCGGTGGCTTTTCGACCGAAGGTACCAGGGTCTAAATGAAGTTCCAGGTAAAAATTTCACCCTCAGAAAGTCCCTGCTCATGAGGTAGTACTTTTTCAAAGTTCAGGTATTTTCAGGGGTGGGACTTGGGCACTGAACATACTGATTGGCTGAGAACCCGCAGCTTTTTGATTGGTTGACTCCGTACAGCATTTTATTTCAACCACCATTTTTAAAAGTTTGTTGTGGTGCGTGCAGTAAGATTTGTTTGCTATTCGAATCAACAAAAAATACAACCGATGGACTGACGATGAGGTTCAGGCTTTATTAAGCTTATATGCGGAGGACGAAATCCAGCAGAAACTGGAAAGTTAGCTGTGTTTCCACCGAAATTACCTGGTACAGTTTGTCCCAGGATCTTTTTTCCCCAGGAACAGGATTTTTACAATTCAAATACAGTAAACCTCACTGTGTATATGAACTTAAACACTCCAAGGCAGTTTTAAGTGGCCAAAAATGATCAGCTTTCTTTGTATTTATAACAAGAAGTAACAAATTGCAATAAATTAACACTAACAAATAACCCCAAAAGCGCACTTAAATCTATTTTGTGTGTGTTTAAATGATTCACTGAAATTTGTAATGTAATGGCCACATAAAAAGCACATTTAAAACAATGTCTTGTTCGATTTTGGCATTGACAACAGAATAATATGCAATATTGTTATTAAATATTAAAGGTGCCATAGAATTAAAAATTGAATGTACCTTGGCATAGTTAAATAACAAGAGTTCAGTACATGGAAATGACATACAGTGAGTCTCAAACACCATTGTTTCCTCCTTCTTATGTAAATCTCATTTGTTTAAAAGACCTCCATAAAACAGGCAAATCTCAACATAACACCGACTGTTACGTAACAGTCGGGATCATTAATATGTACGCCCCCAATATTTGCATATGCCAGCTCATGTTCAAGGCATTACACAAGGGCAGCCAGTATTAACAGCTGAATCATCAGACTATGTAAGCAAGCAAGAACAATAGCGAAAAATGGCAGATGGAACAATAATAACTGACATGATCCATGATAACATGATATTTTTAGTGATATTTGTGAATTGTCTTTCTAAATGTTTCGTTAGCATGTTGCTAATGTACTGTTAAATGTGGTTAAAGTTACCATCGTTTCTTACTGTATTCACGGAGACAAGAGAGCCGTCGCTATTTTCATTATTAAACACTTGCAGTCTGTATAATTCATAAACACAACTTCATTCTTTATAAATCTCTCCAACAGTGTGTAATGTTAGCTTTAGCCACGGAGCACTATCAAACTCATTCAGAATCAAATGTAAACATCCAAATAATTACCATACTTGCGCGATTAGACATGCTGCATGACGAACACTTTGTAAAGATCCATTTTGAGGGTTATATTAGCTGTGTGAACTTTGTTTATGCTGTTTAAGGCAAGCGCGAGCTCCGGGGGCGGGGAGCACGAGAATTTAAAGGGGCCGCAGCCTGAATTGGCGCATATTTAATGATGCCCCAAAATAGGCAGTTAAAAAAATTGAATGAAAAAAAAATCTATGGAGTATTTTGAGCTGAATCTTCACAGAGACATTCAGGGGACACCTTAGACTTATATTACATCTTTTAAAAACACGTTCTATGGCACCTTTAATTGCAAAAATCCATTATATTACCCAGTGCAGCTTTGGACACTGAATGTTTATTGCTTCTCAGTGAAATCTTGTATAATCTAAAAGTGTGGCTTGTTCAATTTTACTTTGTGTTGATCCAGAAACATCAGATGACCTGGATGACTTAAACTTCTTCAACCAGAAAAAAAAGAAAAAGAAGTCCAAAAAAGAGAAGATTTTTGATGCAGAGCTTGAAGAGGGAATGAAGGTCAGTTGATTGTTTGCATATGTATAGTTGTTAGAGGGATAGTTCACCCAAAAATGAAAATTGTCATCATTTACTCCCCCTCAAGTTTGTTCCAATCCTGTATGAATTTCTTTGTTCTGCTGAACACAAAGGAATATTTGTGGAACAATGTTTGTAACCAAGTAGATCTTGCTCCCCATTGACTACCATAGTATTTTTTTTCCCTACTATGGTAGTCAATGGGGGGCGAGATCTGCTTGGTTACAAACATTCTTCCAAGAATCTTCCTTTGTTTACAGCAGAACGAAGAAATTCATACAGTTTTGGAACAAACTTGAGGGGGAGTAAATGATGACAATTTTCATTTTTGGGTGAACTATCCCTTTAAACTTTTGATTGTTTTCATCAGCCTGATTGCTTTTCATCGAAGATGTTTTGACCATGAAAGAGCTATCTTTCAGTGGCCTTGGTTTCCTTTCAAAAATAAACTGACATCTGAGCCTTCACATCAGATTATCATTGCATTTGGAGTTTGTTCTGTTCAACATTGTCGCTCGCCCATCATCAGCCATTGTCATGCATCATTGTAAACTAAATAAATCTCATATATCCAAAAGGAGCTGAAGATCGAATCGGAGCCATCAGAAACACAAGAGGACGATGACTTAATGCTGCCCGCTAAGAAGAAGAAATCCAGAAAAGGCAAAGATCTTCAAGAGGACACAGACATTCAAAGCAAAGATGATGGTAAGAACATGACCTCAGTGGAACTCTAATGTAATCCCTGTAAAGCTGCAATACAAAACAAACCCTATTGTATAAAGTGCTATACAAATAAAGGTGACTTGAATGATTGTGTGGTGTTTGTGTGAAAGGTGTCGAAGATGAGGACAGTAAAACCACCGATGACATCACGTTCAGCTCACAGACAGGCCCTGCCTGGGCAGGATCGGAGAGAGACTACACATACGACGAGGTGAATGGGAACATTTATTTCCAAGCTTGTGGTACAGAACATGTGTGCTTGTTTCAGGTGATAACTTGATAAAGGGCCTGAGACTGCTGCCATCTGGTGCATTTGTTGGCAGAACAGCTTTTCTCTGCTAACTTCTCTTTTATGAGACATGTTTGGAATTACTACAGCTGGTGTCAAGATGAGTTTTAGTGGATGTAGTCTGTTCTCATCAAGTTCACACAGGTGTAGTTCATCACCCTAACGGTGTACATTTTCCAGCAATGTTTGACAACCAGAACGTGTCACAATACATTTACACACTGTCTTAGCATGTACAGTATATATATTGTTTTAAAATTTCCTTTTTAGTGCTTTTTTGTTATCTCATACAATGACAGTCACATATTAAGTATAGCGTAAGTGTCCAAGGACTTTTTGGGGACGGCTTTATATCTAATAAAATTCTGTAAAAAGAACTATATATTAAGCTTTGTCATAGAATGTGTTTGTACCGCTGTGTTCTTTAGATCGTGACTGCTCTCAATTAAAAATGACTGAAAAGATCGCATTATTTTAGCTTTTGAATAGAGTCTTTAACATCATGCGGGAAAAAAATCCAGACATGGTCGCAGGAGAGAAGAGGAAGTTTGTGATGAAGCCTCCTCAGGTTGTCAGGGTCGGCACAAAGAAGACCTCCTTCGTAAACTTCACAGACATCTGCAAACTGTAAGTTGTAATGAAACTCTTCATTTGCTTGTTTAATTTGATTTGAAATGGGCATTTCAATAGCAGCCAATCAAAAATTCACATCACATATTTGCAAATGCAATCGTTATTTTGTATGGTTCTTAACGCTACTTTTTTTTTTTTTTTTTTGGTCAGGTTGCATCGACAGCCAAAACATCTTTTGGCGTTTTTGCTAGCTGAGTTGGGTACAAGGTGAGTTTATTTTGTATTATTTTTGGCTCTTATCATGAAAAGGCTGCAACTTGGTGTTGTGGGCACATATCCTGTGCTTTATTTCCATGAGAACTATTAGATATGTTTGATAAACTATTATCTAGCATAAAATTAACATAGCATGACAAGTAGCTAGTTTTCCACAACTGAAATGTTTGTTTTTCCTACACCTTATAGGTGCCATTTTTTTTACAAGATGTAATATAAGTCTAAGGTGTCCCCTGAATGTGTCTGTGAAGTTTCAGCTCAAAATACCCCATAGATTTTTTTTTTTTATTAATTTTTTTAACTGCCTATTTTGGGGCATCATTAGAAATGCGCCGATTCAGGCTGCGGCCCCTTTAATTGCTTGCGCTCTCCGCCCCCTCTCGAGCTCTCGACTCTATCATTGCATAAACAAAATTCACACAGCTAATATAACCCTCAAAATTGTTCTTTACAAAGTGTTCGTCATGCAGCATGTCTAATCGCGTAAGTATGGTATTTATTTGGATGTTTACATTTGATTCTGAATTAGTTTGATAGTGCTCCTTGGCTAACGGCTAATGCTACACTGTTGGAGAGATTTATAAAGAATAAAGTTGTGTTTATGAATTATACAGACTGCAAGTATTTAATGAAAATAGCGACGGCTCTTGTCTCCGTGAATACAGTGAGAAACTATGTTAACTTTAACCACATTTAACAGTACATTAGCAAACATGCTAACAAAACATTTAGAAAGACAATTTACAAACATCACTAAAAATATCATGTTATCATGGATCATGTCAGTTATTATTGCTCCATCTGCCATTTTTCGCTATTGTTCTTGCTTGCTTACCTAGTCTGATTCAGCTGTGCACAGATCCAGACGTCCTGCCCTTGTCTAATGCCTTGAACATGGACTGGCATATGCAAATATAGGGGACGTACATATTAATGATCCCGAATGTTACGTAACAGTCGGTGTTATGTTGAGATTCGCCTGTTCTTCGGAGGTCTTTTAAACAAAGGAGATTTACATAAGGAGGAAACAATGGAGTTTGAGACTCACTGTATGTCATTTCCATGTACTGAACTCTTGTTATTCAACTATGCTGAGATAAATTAAATTTTTTAATTCTAGGGCACCTTTAAAATGGTTTTAACCTATCCTACCTCCAACAATTAACAGCGTAGTATTTGACAATCTGTTGAACTGATGTTCATTTATTGTAGTAAAAAAACTATTATTAAATTATTACAAAAAATGTTTAGCTGTCTCAACTAAAGTCACCATGAAATCAAAATGGATTGATCAATGAGAACTGTCATCGATCATCTGAAGGGAATAGCTACGCGCTAGAGCGGCACTGGCTTTTAAAGGGAATGGGAGATGTCATTCTGATTGGTTTATTGCACGTTACATCCAAAACACACCCATGACTCATTAAGAGACTTGGTAAAACTCTTTTGGACCGTGTGCCTGGTGCACTGACATTTTTTTCCGTCATTAAACTAGCAAAAGTGGCTTTTGGACCTTTTTTCCGTCTTAGATTGTTAAAATAGGGCCCTTAGTCAAATCTTGAAATATTGTAAAATCTTTATGGTGTATGTACAACAAACTTATTGAAAATTGTTAATGTGTTGGAAATGAATCGATTATAAGAATATTTTGTTTCATCTTTAGTTTCATGCTGACTTTAATACAATTTTTAAAACTACTAAATTAATTAATGAATTTTATGCAAAGGAAAAAAAAGGTGAAGTGCTTCCTTTCACTAACTATTTGCTGCGTGAAAAGAGTTTCTGGCCCTTTTTTGTACCCTGTTCATAGAAAGAGCCTATTGTGATCTGGCCATATGTAATCTGGAAGTGAACTGTTTTTTGTTATATGGGAACACAACTAAACCAGAGGTTGTTTTCCTTCGTCAGATGATCATTAACCTCGTAAAATATCGTCTCGGTGTCTGGAAAGCTCTCGGTTTGTTTTTCCAGTGTCTCTGTGCGACTGAAACACTCCACCATAACACTTCATTTTCGCTTTATGCTAGAGGCGTTTCACATGATGTCAGAGAAACCTAAATCAGTTGAGAAAGACATTGCTGCTCTAAAGGGAGCGACTGACCCTGTGATGGTTTCAGAAGGCATTATTAAAATATAACCAGGCTGCTTTCATTGCTCAACACTCATTTCAGCACTTCATTGTGTCCACTGACATGCATCTCAGAAGACACATGACACAGGAATCCATCGATTTTGCCTCTTGGATGCCTTATACATGTGTAGAATTCTTCTTTCTCTAGCTGGAAACTGGAAGTTTGCGATTTGGAAAGAATGTTGAAATTAATTGGTGGCGTTTTCCCTAAAATCAAAGTACTGAAGAGCCTTTTTATTTCAGAACTGCACTAATCACTGTTTTCACTTTTCAGCGGGTCCATAGATGGAAATAATCAGCTCGTCATCAAAGGCAGATTCCAGCAGAAACAGATAGAGAATGTCTTAAGAAGATATATAAGTGAGTGTTTATTTGACTGTTCAATTAAATGTTCTTAAAGGGTTAGTTCACCCAAAAATGAAAATTCTGTCATTTGTTACTCACCCTCATGTCGTTCCACACCCGTAAGTCCTTTGTTCATCTTCAGAACACAAATTAAGATATTTAAGTTGAAATCCGATGGCTCAGTGAGGCCTCCATAGCCAGCAATGACATTTCCTCTCTCAAGATCCATTAATGTACTAAAAACACATCTAAATCAGTTCATGTGAGTACAGTGGTTCAATATTAATATTAAAAAGCGACGAGAATATTTTTACTTATATAGTGATGGCCGATTTTAAAACACTCGCATGAGTGTTTTGAGGTGTGTACATGTGACTGTACTCACATGAACCGATTTAAATGTTTTTAGTACCTTTATGGATGTCACTGAGCTATCGGATTTCAACAAAAATATCTTAATTTGTGTTCTGAAGATGAACGAAGGTCTTACGGGTGTGGAACGACATGAAGGCGAGTAATTAATGACAGAATTTTCATTTTTGGGTGAACTAACCCTTTAAACAAACAGTAGATGTGCTAGTGTACATTTATGCAAATGTAAATGACATGTATTAGGGATTCACTGAAATTCTGATATAATCAATGTTGTTGTACCTGTCAAAAATTTTGAAAAATTACAGTTTTTTTAAATGTTTTTGAAAGATGACTTTTCTGCTCACCAAGGCTGCATTTATTTGATCAAAAATGCAGTAAAAACAGTAATATTTCAAAATATTTAAAACAATTTAAAATGACTAAATTTAAAATGTAATTTATTCCTGTGATGAAGCTTCCAGTCTTCAGTGTCACATGATCCTTCTGAAATCATATGCTGATTTGCTCAAGAAACATTTATTATCAATATTAAAAAGTTTTTTTATGCTTAACATTTTTGTGGAAACGATACCATTCAAACATTTGTTGTAAGATTAAAAAAAGTATAGAAATTAATACTTTTATGTATTAAGGATACATTAAACTGATCAAAAGTGACGCTGAAGACATTTGTAATGTCACAAAAGATTTCTATTTCCTAAATGCTTTAATAAATGCACACTGAAGATTGTAGTAATGATGCTGAAAATTCAGCTTTGCATCAGGAATAAATTACATTTTGAAATGTATTAAAACAAAAAACTTTCATTTGTAATATTTCACAATATTACTGTTTTTACTGTAATTTTGGTTAAATAAATGCAGTCTTGGTGAGCAAGATACTTCTTTCAAAAATCATAAAGAAACTAATGTTTCCAAACTTATATATATATATATATATATATATATATATATATATATATATATATATATATATATGTTTGTAGAATCCCTCTTTTTTTTTTTTTTTTTTTTTTTTTTTTTTTTTTAATAAATATTATTGCTCCACATTATATGAGGAAAAACCAAATTGATCCTAACTGTTTTTGACTTGCAGAGGAGTATGTGACATGTCACACGTGTCGGTCTCCTGACACAATCTTGCAGAAGGACACGCGTCTTTATTTCCTTCAGTGCGAGACGTGTCACTCCCGCTGCTCCGTTGCCAGCATCAAGACCGGATTCCAGGCTGTGACGGGCAAGAGAGCGCAGCTGCGTGCCAAAGCCAACTAACGCCTGTCCTTCGACCATCACCCACCTTATACAGCCCATCTGAACACCTGTACTCCACGGCCAAACTCAACAAATCCACTCTCAGCCGGGTTACTACAGAATCTGTGCTCTGTTCAGGAAGTCTGAAATTTAGAACTGAGTTCTCAGCCATCTCAAATACAACACTTAATTTCCTTCAGTTCCTTTGAGCTCTGAAATCGCCTATGCACACGAAGAGAGGTTTGATTTGTTGGGTCTGGCTGTGGAGCAGTGCTGTGAGATGAGAACAAGGAGCCTGCAGGATTTTATGAATGAACTGTTGGTGAAATTTGTTGTTGCTGTATTACCTGCAGAGAAACAATTGAAATAAAATGCATACCAGCTGGGCAAACACGTGCAGTGATTGATTCTGGGAAAAACTGTGTCTTTGTCTAGAGAGTTTGGATGTGGTGGAGAAAGGCACATTATTTTGCTTGAAATGTACTGTATGCTTTATTATCATTGTGTAAATGGACGCTAATATTTTAGCCTCCTACATTTTTCTGTACTTTAAAAGGATAAATGTTGATTAAACATCTCTTAAAAGTACTGGAAGAACATTTTTTTTTTTTTAAATATTATGAAAAATACATTATACAATTTTTACTTTTTCATGTGTTAATTGAAACTAATTGGGTTTTTTCTGCATCTGATGAAAATTATTGAATCTAAAATGTGGATTAAAATTCCGATTGAAGGGAATTGTTTATATTTTGTACTCCATATATTTTTTTGGGGGGGAAAAGAGGCTTTTTTTATCCACTTTATCAAAATATTTTTAAATGGAATTTTTCCGTCTTTAAACTTTATCTCAACAGTAGTGCATGTTCTGCTTTTCCACAGTATTTCTTCAGGAAAGGCTCATTTTTATTGCTGTGCAGATTCTTTAAAGCTGCGGTCCGTAACTTTTGGCACTCTAGCTGTTAATAAACACTTATTATAAGAGTAGCGTAGTGATTCAGGATAAAGAGAGAGAGAAAAAAAAAAGTTTTGGAAAATGGATTCACGATGTACTTGTTCATTATATTTATATATATATATAAATTATTTTATTTTTTTTTGTATGGCAATTTTTGTGTAAATCTTGAACACAAAAAAAGTTACAGATAGCAGCTTTAAAATATTCCCCTACTTTGAAAACAGTTGTCATAGAATGGTAAAATATTACAATAATGTTAGTAAAGAGTATTGTGGGTGTTGTATACTTCAAATGAAATTGCCCAGGACTGATAATTACACTATAAAATGGGTTGTAATTGGCCCTTTTAAGAAAGTTGTAGCTGTGGCTTTTACTGTTCTTCTGTCCAAATGAGTCCACCGGTCTTTGCCTGTTTAAGCTCCAAAGAGCCTCAAAATCCCACTGACATAAATCAAGGAATGTTATTTCGACACCCAGCATTCCAGTGTATTCCTATACATGCGATACTCTAACCCAAATACCCTCAGTGCAGTGGGCCTCATTTTGTAAACCAACACAATTGTTTATGTGACAACTCAAAGCACGACAGCCGAATAAGTGTTTGATGTGTCAGTCAGTCATCCTGGAGCAAAACACTTAAGGAAAAAGTAAATATTGAAACACAACCCTCACTGTGCACAATCTGGACAGATCCATTTTTTGCACCACATCTGATATATTGAAGGATGTAGTGCGAAGGCCTTTTTCTTACGTTCCTTTAGAAAAAGCTCATGGCACAGACTGTATTGGCCCTCAAAATGTAGCTGAAGAAGGAATCACTAGCACCAGTAAAATCACTTCCTAATGTAAGTTCTGTATTAATTGGCATATGTTTTAGACCTGGCTTTTTTCAATTGTTTTGCGTGTTAAAGTAGTTCCATTCACACAGCATATTTGTGCTTTGGCCATGATTAAAGGCATTTCCATGTCAAGGGACTAGACTGGTTAACATCCTACATCACTCACAAGGTGACAGGGATGAATAATGAGTATGGTTTCTGGACTGACCGGACATGGCTGTCTCTGCTGCATGGGAGGAAACATGTTGGAGTGCAATAAAAGTCTGGCTGCTATGCACTGTGTTGTGCATCTAAAATTGAACTTATCTTCATAGCTGATGCCAAAATGTTTTAGCGGAATTTAGTCGTTTATTTGTTGCCACATGTTTCAGTTTGACATGCTTGATGCCTTAAACTGATTGCTATATTTCTTTGCATCATGTCATTATCTTTAATTATGGGGGCGTTGTTATGTCTCACAGCTTGGACATCAGA
Source organism: Megalobrama amblycephala (assembly GCF_018812025.1). Lineage (NCBI taxonomy): Eukaryota > Metazoa > Chordata > Actinopteri > Cypriniformes > Xenocyprididae > Megalobrama > Megalobrama amblycephala. The sequence continues at coordinate 8,095,346 of NC_063051.1, forward strand.
TACTGTAAATCACATGCAAAACTTACTTGGATGGTCCTGAATCATAACCACTACTACTTGCATATATCCTTATATAACTCCTTATTAAGCTATATCTTTCTTTACTGTTTCCACTCTAAAATCAGAAGCCAGTTGCATGACCAGCAGTTTTATTAAGACTGTTAAAGGGATAGCTTACTTAAAAATGAGAATTGTCATTATTTACCCTCATGTCATTCTAAACCCGTGTAACGTCATTTCTTTTGCAGAACACACAAAAAACAAAAAAGTTACCTTAAAAATGTTCCTAAAATAAAATAAAAAATAAAAAACCCAAGACATCTCTCAAAATGTATTTTATGTTCCACAGAAGAAAGTCAAACGTCAAACAGGTTTCGAATGACGTGCTTGAGTAAATGATGACAGAATTTTTCTTTTTGGGCAAACTGTCCCTTTAAGAACTAGTCTGACCAACTAGCATTTACCAAAGGGATCAGTATATCTTCTAACTTTTATTTCTCAAACCAGACCTAAATTTTAATGCAACTGACTTGGTTAAGACCAGTCTGAAAAAAACTTCTTCCTCTCTTAAATACACTATAATTCTTATTGTACAAAAGTTTTGACCCCCTCAATGAAAGTTTATGGGATTTTTCGTAGTTTTGATCGATGGGTTTAACCGTAAGTCCGAACAGTTAGAAAAGATATAGCATATTGGTGGTTGGGGCTTGAAAACTCAAGGAGATACTGTTTAGCCTGTTTACTCGACAATGATGTATGGAAACGTTTCACGTACAACGTTGTCAAAACAATTCCCATTCACACAGATCCTCGAAAACGACTAAAAATGCTGTATTGTGTTGCCACGCCAGTAGTTGGCGATGTTACCTTTTAAAGAAACAATCCAACCATCTCCATTGACTTTGTATTGTGTGAGGCTGCCTCCTTGTAATTTCTGACTTATAACAAAAAACAGAACAATGTCTAAAAGCTGCTACGTGACAAAGTGTACAGAAAACTACTAAAAAACCCAGAACTAAGTTTTTATAAGCTACCGAACCGTAAAAGCCAGCCTTTAAAGGTGCTACAGAGGATCTTTTCGTTGACTGAGAAACCAAAGACTGAGTTTTTGAAATGAGTGCATGCGTAAGAACAACCCCCCTCCTTCACAGCTCATTTCAAGGGAACGCCTCCCAAAACTCGTGCACGTGTATTGGAACGCGAGTTTACCACCGGCATTCGCTGTGTCGTGTTAGTGGATTCATTATGTCGGACTCACCGCAGGTAACTCATAATCTGCAGTTGTTACTGTCAACTGTCAAAAGCCTATCTCCTGACAAAAACATTGCATGCGGCGCCTGTGGAGTGTGGAAAGTTACTGGAGCGCGCAGCCGCGCGCGTCTCTTACAAGGAACGTCATGGCAGTGATTGACAAGTCAGAGGGCCAATCCGCGCACGTCTCTCACAAGGAACGTCATGGCAGTAAATGCCAGAGGGCCAATCGTTTACGCGATGATCGAGGCAATAAGACGTGAAGCATCAGCAGGAAGAACGGGTAAATTTTGGGATCCTGACACTCAGTATGCCTCAGTAAGAAGTGTGCAGTAAACATTTAGTCACTGTTAAGTCAAATATCCAAATGTCAGTTTTATATATTATATTTCCTGTCACTGATTATGTTCCCCTCCAGTGGGCGTAGTTCTCGTAGTAATATGACATGTCACGCTCGGTCTCAATTAGCCTTTCGTCGAGCCCCGCCCCCCTTAGTTACTGTTGCTTTGTCCGACAAGCCGTGGCGCTGTCACTCCACACGCAGTGAAAAATACATCGCGGAACAAAGAGGATACTGACCACACATCGACAGACAAGACAGAGCAGGTTAGTTATGATATTAAACAAAGTCCCAGAAAAGAAATTCAAACAATAAAAACCGTTTTGTTGCTCTTTAATGTGTCGTGACCATGGTCGTGACAGATTGCTGTAGATCCTCAGCTCAACCGCTCGTAAAAACCGATCATCTATTAGTCCATGAACATGAGAATGAATGTTGTTTCAAACGCGGAAAGACGTCACACACCATTTTTCAAGTTTAACTCCACCGAGGTTAATCTTTTAACTACTGGCTGCTTTGTCGGACAAAATGGCGGATGCGGCGTTCTGATTGGTTAGATCGATTGTCAATCAAACTCGGCGAAAGGTCAATTGCCTGTATCCACTTTTTAGTCCTTAACCCTTTCATGCACGAATTATGAAAGGCTACTTCAGGATTTTTTTCAAAAGTGTTTTTATTATTCTTTAGGCATGAAAAAAAAAAAAAAATCACCTTCATTTTTTTTCAAACATGCATTTTTCAAGGAGTTGGTGAAATGTCCACTAGAGTGGACAACGCGCATTTGAGGAACCAATGAAATATGTGTTTGAGAAAACAATTATTAAAAATAAATATTGTAAACACTATAAAACATGTTTTTTTGCTCTTTAACATTGTGTTCATGTATTTTGAACATATTCCAGAACTTTTAACAATCTGTTTTTTTTTTTTTTTTGCACTTGCAAAAGTTGACCAGTTGGTGGCAGTGTATTGCATGACACATTAGGGTCCACTGCCACTGTATTGACTAAAAAACATGAGGACATCAAGGAGCAATATCATTTTTAAAATATCCAAGTATTGATTTTGTGATTTGAGGAAATTGATTAATCATGTGTGGACATCATGCATCACTGGCTATATTTAGACTACAATTAATAGTACAGTTTATAGAGTTTTTTTCAAGGATCATCACTCTCATGATAAACCTAATATGCACAAAATATTGCTATAATAAAAATGTAATTGATTTTCTGCCAAAACATTACTGCAGATGGCATATTTCAAAAAAAAAAAAAAAGCAATACTATAAATTGTATTCTAAATATAGCCAGCGATGCATGATGTCCACTTGAGTGGACACATGATTAATCACAATTTCCTCAAATCACAAAATCAATACTTGGATATTTTAACAATTATATTGCTTCTTAGTTGTTGCTTGATGTCCTCATATTTTTTGTACCTGCAAGGGTCTGCTAGAATAGAAGGAATGGACAGACATTCCTCCCCTGCAAGGCACATGTGCTATTCTGTCTGCCATCTTGTTTTAGAGAATTTTTTTTTGCACTTGCAAAAGTTGACCAGTGGGTGGCAGTGTATTGCATGACAAATTAGCGTCTAATGTAGTGACTGATGTGCAAATCTGACATTCAGACTCATTTATATAGGAGAAAATAACTATTGAATAGCTGTCCACTGTAGTGGCCTCTATGCATGAAAGGGTTAAACACTCATTTTTTTGGGTCGACAGCTCATAAAAACTCCTGGGTTTTTGGTTCTGTTTTTTAGCTTGTTTTCTGTACACCTTGTCACGTAGCAGCTTTTAGACATTGTTCTGTTTTTTGTTATAAGTCATAAATGACAAGGAGGCAGCCTCGCGTAGTACAAAGTCAGTGGAGACGGTTGGATTGTTTTCCCCCCCGGTGTCGCTCTGTCATGGAGGTGCCCCGCCCTCTATTCAATATTCCGTTTCAGTTTAAAACATGACGCGCCTTCCAGTTCATAAACTTAAAAAATAAGATGGCATATACCTTGAGAGAACTGGCCATTAGGATTCCCGTTCATCTCAGTAGCAGTTGGATGGCTGTAAATTGTAACCTGCACAGTCCAGTTGAGATGTTTCCTGCGATAGTAACTCGAGAAAATCCTCCAACCGCGAATAAAATTGTGATGAAACAGATCTCTTCTTCAGTTTTTGCGACGTGCATTCGAGTGTAACGGATTATCGAAAAAGAAATGAGAACTGACGATGACACGGTTTGATCTTCGGCTGACCGATCAGCAGAAAGGGGCATTAATTTTCGCCATGTAGAAATCTAATATTTAAGCCGTTTATTCATTTTTCTACCCCTGAACGAATAACGAATAATCAAGCTGAATTCTTGTTTTATTTAAAAAAATGAAAAGAAAAAAAAAACAAAAACGAAAAAGGAGCCATTTTCAAATGTTTCTACTTTCAATATTAAATCAAAAACGACTGAACGAATGATACACGGATTAACTTGGTTCTATGAATGGGTTTTGATTGGATTTTGAAATGTGGAGGCAGATGAGCGCACGCTTACAGGGGCGGGGTTTAAGTGGACAATGATTAGTTAAGTTCTGCATACATCATCATGGAGAAGTCTGTCCTATTCAGAGCAAGGTTAAGATATTTTGATTAAACACTATAAGGTCAATTTTTTTTAATGACACATGCATGGATGAAATAAGAACTATAACATGCCTTTAGAAAATAGATGAATTCTCATTTAAGCCTGAAGGAAGTTAAACTTCACGAACCGTATTGACAGCCTCCACTGGATCTAATCTTTCAAATAAGGCAGTTGTGTTTTATCTCTGGACCTCTGTGTGTTGTAGGAGCAGTTATCACACGCTACTTTGTACAGCCTTACTACAGATTGTGTTTTACTGAACGTTCTCTCCCATCCAGACCTCAAAGGGAGTTGTGCTCATATTTCAAGAAGTAGCTGCTTCTTTAATCCTCTTAGTGACAAATCTAACAGTGTGAGAATAAATCTCGTCTTCACGGTAAAGATTACACTAGACGAGGTGCCGAGGATTAGTCTACACATCTGCATTTTAAACAGGTGTTTCACAAGTCATCATAGTTTATTTACATCTGTAAATATCTCTTGCAGTCTCGAAAGTGCAAGCAGAAGAAATGTGCACATGTAATTAAAAACAGCCAACCTTTCTGATTCCGACTGGCATATAAATAAAACGAAAAACATTTTTGCAAAAGCACAAACAGACAGGAAAGAAGGGAGGACAGAAATAGGAGCAGGTTATTTACATACGAGGCGTCCAAATATAGAAAAAAATGCATGTTAATTGTGTTTTCTGGGGAGCATGAATGCAGAATGTCTGTGAAATTGATCCCCTGTTGGCGTTTGTCGAGTGAGTGATGTTGTTGGATTCCTGGTTTAGGGGATGTCATCCCCATCTCCCTCCTACCAAACAGCTAGTTTAGCTGTCCGTCTCATTGACAGCTGATGCTGGAGTTTGACGGCGCCTGTTGGTTTCAGTGTCTTCCCGCTGAGTCTGTGGTATTAAAAAAGTTTCCAGTCGACAGTGTTTTCCAACTCCCTGCTGTAATAAATACAAGAAAAGGAAGACAAGCATTAAGATGTGCTAGTGGAGAAAAACAGCTACGACACGCAGAGGAGGGGAGCTGAAATAAACAGCTTGCTGGATCTCTGTCAATTCTCTCATGTGGTTTTATTCTTCCTCAATTGCCTTTAAAGCTAAAAACCAAATATAAAAGTATGTTCTGCTGAAATTTACGGACATCTAAAACTGCAAACATAAATTACACTCTCAGAAATCAATATATCAGGTTCACTTTACAGAAACTGCAACCTAAATGGACTAAATGGTCTTTTGAAAGTCTTTGGCATCTTTCACCTTTTGTTGCGCCAATTACCACTCAGAGAGTGTGAAATCGATTGAGAGATTTTCGAAACAGCAAAGCTGAAGTTCTCTAAGGTGCAGAACTAGTGTTATCTGACTTTCAAGATGTATTAGTTTGATTATTCACTCACTGATCCAGATCACTGCATTCACTGAACCTCAAAGCCATGTGGATAAATCTCACAAAAACATGCTTGGCTCATAATATATACAGTGGTGGTCAGAATTATTGGCACCCTTGGTAAATATGATCAAAAATGACTGTAAAAATAAATCTGAATTGTTTATCCTTTTGATCTGTAATTCATAAAATTTGCAAAAATCTAACCTTTCATTGAAGGAAAAGAATTGAAAGTGGGGGGAAAATCAGATTATGAAATAAATGTTTTTCTCCAAAACACTTTGGCCACAATTATTGGCACCCCTAGAATATTTTATGAGTAAAATATCTCTGAAGTATATTCCCATTCATATTTACATTTTTTTAGCACACCAGGGTGATCATGAACATGAAATTGTCCAGCCGAGACTTCCTGTTCCGCGGGAGTATAAACATGAGGAAACACAAAGGCCAAATTCCCTTAATCATTCATCACAATGAGAAAAACCAAAGAATATAGTTCTGATGTGCAGCAAAAGATTGTTGAGCTTCACAAAATAGAAAGTGGCTGTAAAATAATAGCTAAAGCACTGAAAATCCCCATTTCCACCATCAGGACAATTGAGAAGTTCCAATTAACTAAAGATGTTACAAATCTGCCTGGAAGAGGATGAGTGTCTAAATCATAGTAATGCATGGTGAGGAGGAAAGTTTGAGTGGCCAAAGACTCTTCAAGGATCACAGTATCAATCCTCCAGCATATTCAGTTGTCAGTCAAGACTGGAACTTCAAACGGGACCAGCTTCTATGGTCAGATGAAACTAAAAAAAGAGCTTTTTGGCAGCAAACCCACCAGATGGGTTTGGTGCACACATGGATAAAAAGTACCCCATGCCCACGGTTAAATATACTGCTGGATCTTTAATGTTGTGTGCCTATTTTTCTGCTGGAGGTCCTGGACATCTTGTTCAGATACATGGTATCATGGATTCTATCAAATATCAACAGATAAAAATTCAAAACCTGACAGCTTCTGTTAGAAATCCAATAATGGGCTATGATTGGATCTTCCATTAGGACAATGATCCAAAACAAAAATCAAAACCAACACAAAAATGTGTCAATGAGCCCAAAATGAAGCTTCTGCCATGGCCGTCCCAGTCTCCTGATCTGAACCCTAAAGAAAATGAGTGGCGTGAACTGAAGAGAAGAAGCACCAACATGGAGCTGGGAATCTGAAGGATCTGGAGAGATTCTGTATGAAGGAATGGTCTCTGATCTCTTGTCAGGTGTTCTCCAAACTCATCAGGCATTATAGAAGACGACTCAGAGCTGTTATCCTGGCAAAAGGAGGTTGCAAAAATGATTGAATAAAAGGGTGCCAATAATTGTGGCCAACGTGTTTTGTAGATAAACATTTATTTCATAATGTGACTTTCCCCCCACTTTCAATTCTTTTTCTTCAATGAAAGGTTAGACTTTTGCTAATTTTATGAATTAAAGATCAAAAGGATAAACAATGCAGATTTATTTTTACAGTCATCTTTGATCATATTTACCAAGGGTGCCAATAATTCTGACCACCACTGTGTGTATGTATATATATATATATATATATATATATATATATATATAAATCATTAAAGAAAAGAATTAATAATTTCCTTAAAGAAAAGATGTTTTTTTATTGTGACTATTTTTGATGTAATAATTTAGCACATTCCCCTCCCCCTCATAATTCTATATATTTATATTTCTTAATTTTTTTATTTCTTATATATTAAATATACATGCCCACACACACATATATGCACAGACACATTTATAAATTTGTTTTCTGATTTTTTTACACAATAGTTTTAACTTAATACAGTTCATGTGGGCAGAAAAATGTGCTTGACTGTCATAAAAATAATGTAATAATGTAAAAAAACAAACATACACTTCATTTTCTAAACGCATAATATAATTTCTTACATTCTTGTTTTCATTCTGGGGTAAAATATGACCTGGGTGTTTGTTTTTCTTTTGTGAGATTCTACCACAGCCAATGTAAACTACCTCTGAAAGGCTCCTAATGCAGATCATTTCAGAGAGGGAAGCGTGACCAATTGCTAATTTGTGCCCAGTATGATGGTAACTTTGATTTGGCCTTTCAGGGCAACTGCAGTTGTTAGAATAAGAGGAGGGCGGAAGCTGTGTTACTGGTGGCAATAAGATTGTGGCCACACAGATTAGTCAGACAAACAGAGCAGTGATCCACAAACAACACACAGAAGGATCAGGTGGAAGCCACCATCAGATTCCACACTGTCCTGTGCGTTTATGTAGCCAAACATATGGCAATGTTTATACCGAAACAGCAGAAGTTGAGCTGCACCTTGAAAACAGATTAGTAAGAATAACCACAGCTATTTCCCTTCATTTTGATAAACTTTATGCTCATAGGTCACAGACATTGATGGCGCTGTATCCAGGCAAGTATGTGAAGCTCGCTCAGACCACCAAAGACGGACCTTATAAAGCAACGGGTAACATCAGAATCAGAATGAAACTCTTTTGACATTTATTTGGCACATACCGAGTAGTGTTTTCTGTCTGCCTAAAAGACAGATATTTGACCACTGGAGAATTTACAAAAATGTATTCTGGGGTGTAGAACTCATCTTTTGGATGAGCATGACTTTCTGTCTAGAGCTCTGTTGGCAGTGAATTCAGACACACACTGTAAATCTGACTCGAGCTCAAGAGGTTTTTACAGTTTAAGATTATCCACTGAATTCAATTTCAATTTTAAAAAGGGTCCACAATTAATTGAGTACAATTTAATTATTTTGAATAAAAGTGTTCATTGGCTAATTAATACATTTGAGCAAATATAAAAACTTTTTTCCTCATTTGTTTTGAACAGTATACACTATTGGTCAAAGCTTTGGGGTAAATAAGATTAATAAAAAATTTTGTTTAAAAGAAGTTAATACTTTTATTCAACATGGATGAATTAAATTGATCAGTAAACTATGGAAGCTTGTTTCCGCCACTATATAAAAAAATAAAAAAAGTAATGATTTTTTTCTCAGAATTGTGAGATAAAAAGTCGCATTTACCTTTTATATCAACTAAGTTATATTAACTTTATATCACCTAATTCTGACTTTATAACTTATAATTCTGACTTTATATCACTCAATTCTGACTTTATATCTCGCAATTCTGACTTTATAACTCATAATTCTGACTTTATATCATGCAATACTGACTTTAAAACACAATTCTGACTTTATATCATGCAATTCTGACTTTATATCACTCAATACTGACTTTTTATCACTCAATTCTGACTTTATATCTTACAATTCTGACTTTATAACTCATAATTCTGACTTTATATCATGCATTTCTGACTTTATATCACTCAATTCTGTCTTTATATCTTACAATTCTGACTTTCTAACTCATAATTCTGACTTTAAATCATGCAATTCTGACTTCATATCACTCAATTCTGACTTTCTAACTTGTGATTGTTAATTTATATCTCGCAATTCTGAGGAAAAAATAGGCAGAATTGTGAAAAATAAACACACAGTTGTTAGAAAAAAAGTCTGAATTATTTGGCGAGCAGAAGAGACTTTTAAAAACATAAAATCCAAACTTTATATAAATAAAATATTATTGAATGTTTTAAACTGTCTTTCTGTTAGATGTGTAGCTTGAAATGTTAGTTTTTCATTAGAAAAAAACCCCTAATAATTTCCTGCTGTCATTGTTTAATGGATCTTTAGGGACACCAAATTACCCCATAATGAATTACGCCATGAAACCAGATTTAGTGGTTTGTACTCACTAACTTCATTTTTACAATCTGCTTTCTGCATGAAGAACAAACTTAGATCTTGAAACTCAAGCTTGGAAACTTGTAAAACATCTCATGGTTTGAATTATCACTGGTCCAAGAATCCACTGCCCCAGCTTTGAGTTCTTGCCTTTTATTGAAGAATGGGATCCATTTCAGATATGTGATTGTTTTCCTGAAGAGAGAAGAGATAAGAAATCATTTTAAGAGGCTGTTAACTTTAACATTCATATGATACAATGTGTGAGCATTTGATATATAAACTGATAAGTTTCCATTGTTTCCACTGTTTTTAAGCACACCATCTCTTTCTTACAGTCTCTTGTCTCCTGACCTTACAATATCATTACCATTCCACATATAAATGTCTTCCTCCCTCTATCTATACATATCTCTTACCATGTCTTCGTCACACTCCTCGTGTGTGTGGTCCTCGCCCTCCTCGACATCACTGTGCTGCAGTTCCTCTGACTCTGAGCCTGATTCGTCCTGAGACAGTTCGCTCTTCATTTCATCTGCCTTCTGCAACTCTGCACACAGAGAAACATTTACGTACATTTATAACATTAATAATTAAGTTTGCAATTTTTACAGATGTATACGGGAAAGTGTGTATTTTTATATAACTTGTCATCAGGCTTTTTAACCCTGGTAAAGCCCAACATATGAAAAATACTTCAAAAATATTGATTTTTTTAAAAAAAATGGAACTGTTTATTGAATCTTTACAGAAGAGGATTAGGGCCAAGCAATAATAAAAAAATAAAACCATCTTGAGATTAAAGTTGTTAAATTTCGAGAAAAAACTCGTTAAATTACGAGAAAAAACACGTTAAATTACGAGAAAAAACACGTTAAATTTCGAGAAAAAAGTCGAGATAAAATGTTGAGAATAAACTCGTTAAATTACGAGAAAAAACCCGTTAAATTTCGAGAAAAAAGTCGAGATAAAATGTTGAGAATAAACTCGTTAAATTACGAGAAAAAACTTGTTAAATTTCGAGAAAAAAGTCGAGATAAAATGTTGAGAATAAACTTGTTAAATTGCGAGAAAAAAGTCGTTAAATTACGAGAACAAATTCGTTAAATTACGAGAATAAATTAGTTAATTTAATGACTTTATTCTCAACATTTTATCTTGACTTTTTTCTCGAAATTTAACGACATTTTTCTCATAATTTAACGAATTTGTTCTCTTAATTTAATGACTTTTTTCTTGTAATTTAATGAGTTTATTCTCAACATTTTATCTTGACTTTTTTCTTGAAACTTAACAAGTTTTTTCTCGTAATTTAATGAGTTTATTCTCAACATTTTATCTCGACTTTTTTCTCGAAATTTAACAAGTTTTTTCTCAAAATTTAACAACTTTAATCACGAGATGGTTTTATTTTTTTATTATTGCTTGGCCCCAATCCTCTACCGTAAATCTTTACACAAAATTCAAGAAAAAAAAAGAATAGATGTTTTTTGCTGAGTATCATATAATGATAGATCAGGCTTTTATAGCTCAAATATATGGAAGTTTGTTTCCGCCATGAAATAAAAAATAAAAAAAGGTAATTGCGACTTTTTATCTCACAATTCTGACTTTTTTTTCTCACAACTGCGGGTTAATATTTCACAATTTTGACTTTTTTCTCAGAATTGCAAGATATAAACTTACAATTGCGAGTTATAAAGTCAGAATTGTGAGATATAAACTTGCAATTGTGTGTTATATTGTCCAGTTGTTTTTTGAGTTTATATCTCAAATCTGATTTAATAACACACAATTGCATGTTATGAAGTCAAAATTGCAAGATATAAACTCACAATTTGAGAAGTCAGAATTGCGAGATATCATAATTATGATGCAATTGCGAGTTTATATTGCGCAATTCTGAGAAAAAGTCAGAATTGTGAGATATAAAGTCAGAATTGCATGATAAAAACTCGCAATTGCAAGAAAAAAGTCAGAATTGCGACTTTATTACTGACTTTGTAACTCGAAATTGTGAGAAGAAAAGTCAGAATTGTGAGATAGTGGCGGAAACAAGCTTCCATACATATAGTAGTATGATATAGTGAGAATATAGAGCTCACACAAGGAGGAAAACAATATGGGATTTGGTGCAGTTGCTGATATTTATATGGCCAAAAAGATGAAAATTAAGATGAATTTCTGATTTAATGTAAATCAATGAGAGCAGTATAGCAGACTACTTACATTAAAATGCATATACATATCAAATGTCACTCTAAATCTCTCAAAAACATGTCTTAGTAAAATTATATTTAAATGCTTAGTTTTATGATCAAAGCTCTGTAGTTTTAAAACATATAACGCAATGTAATACAAAAGCCTGATGTATCCCATTTTATACATTTTAATGAGATTTTCATAAAAAATGATGCACGGATAATTAAGTATACCTAAGTTGCTTCGGTCCAGTAAATGTTCCTCTTGAAATATTAGTAAAACAATATAAAATCAGTAAAGATTTCACAGCAGAAATACCTAAAGGTGGATATTTTTACAATTATACTAAAATTTACTATTTACTTGCTAAAAAGTATAAACTATAAATCAGATGACAGAAGGCATGTAGAAGATTGTGTACAACAGCTTTGTTCAGATAAGTTTTGGTCATGTTGATAATTTAGAAGCCTTAGAAACAGTTAACTTGATAAGGTTAAAGATGCTGTAAGTGATTTCAGCTGTTTTAATGAAGTGTCTCTATTTGCATTGTGTATGCACTGGGGTTTATCTGTTCTCTCCTTCATGGAGAATCACCATCCAAATTCTCACATCCTATAAACAACCAAGACACCTCTGTAGGGACACATTTCAAGAGCAGACGTAAAAAAATTGTTTTACTGTTGCCAAATTAAAGAAAAACTTGAAGCTTGCTTTAATTTACACATCAGCCCAGTTGAAAAGTTACGAGAATCCCAGAGTAAGTGCTAGTCGACATTCCTCCCTCACGGGGGCTTTTAAACCGTCTCATCCTCAACAGTCAGACGCACTTGCATACATGCACAGAAATGTGCTCAGAGGGACATCATCATCGATTAGCCACAAGCCATTAGCCACATCATAACAGTTCACAGACAGACGATGCAGGAGAATGAAGCTGGTTTCCGTGTGTAAATAAACACGAGAGGCATGTTGCATTCTGCGGTAATGCTTGTCAAATTGAATGTTGATGTGAAACAGAGGGACAAATCTGCAAAGTTTGATTGGAGCCACTGAGCCGTAAAAGCGTTGAACCGTGAAAGGCTCCTGTGACAGTGGCAGTGCTGCGCAGAGTCAGCGTTTTACGCTCGGTCACTGCTGAGTGCGTCTCTACGGAGAGTAAACTGCTGGCTAGGGTTTCCATATGATTAAAAAATCCCTTTGAAAGCTTTTCTCAAAATTACTGAGAGGAAGGTATAACAGGCAGAAAGGGGCATATTTTGATGAAATCCTTTCTAATAGAATACAATATTGATTTATCACCAAACAACCATGCTATAGTACAGATTCTATACAACAGAATAATATAGTATTGTTTGCGTACGTTATAAATGCACATTACTGTTCACAGTTTGGGATCAAGTTATTCAGCAAGGATGCATTAAATTGATTAAAAGTGATAGCAAAGACATTTACACTTTTAAAGGGGTCATGAACTGTGTTGTTTTATTGTTTTATAATGTTTCCTGAGGTCCGCTTATAATGTTGGTATGCTTTTTACATCCAAAATTGTCATAATTTAGAAATAAAAGGCATTTTTCCTACCCTTATTTTAGCCTTCTTATTTAAACGCTCTGTTTTAAGGGGCGTGTCTGCTGTGTGACTTCAATGTAAACGTCCACTGCTGTGATTGGCTAACATCTTTGCAATATGAAATAGCTAAGTATTACTCTCTCGAAAACTTTTAGCATGTTTTCCTATTACAGCTCTCATCGTGTTGATAATAGCATTGCATTTTTACATTGCACAAATATAAAAAGATTTTATATTTCAAGTAAAGGCTGCTCATATGAACTTTCTATTCATCAAAGAATCCTAAAAAAAACTATCACAGTTTTTCCCAAAATATGAAGCAGCACAACTGTTTTAATTATTGATAATAAGAAATGTGTCTTGTCAATATTTTTGACGAATTTATTTATTATTTGAAATAGAATTTTCTTGTAACAATGTACAAAGTTTGCTGTCACTTTTGATCAATTTAATGCATCCTTGCGGAATAAAAGTATCAATTTCTTTTTAATAAATATCTTACTGACCCCAAACCTTTGATTGGTATTGTTTGCATGTTTGAGTGTGTGTATAGGAAATACATAGCATATGACATGGCACCTGCGGCACAGTATTTGTCCTCTGTGATCTGGTCAAGACGTCCCAGCAGCGCGTCAATGTTGGACTTGATCTGCGTCAGTTCTGATTTGATAGCTTGCAGCTCGGTAGATTTCACTGCTCACACGTACACACAGGATTAACAAGAGAACACAATGTTTTAGTTTAATAAATCAGGTTTATATATTTCCATAAAGCCAAAAACAGAAATAAAAGCAATGAACTGGTATTTGGTTCTGGAACTATAATGGAGCGCTGCCCAAGACAAAAGGTTGTTCTGCTGCTATACTGAAACATCCTAAATCCTAATCCTGGCATGTTAATCGGTCAAACGGCCCAAAGGCCGGTTCAAGAGTTTATTCAGTCCATAAGTCATCTCAGAGCACTGGCTCTGAACAAAATGATCTTGAGTTGTCACGCAATGGAATTAAGATACATTTCTGGAATCCTGACTATGACAACTATCTCTTAAAGATCATTTGATGTTCCAGCATTCAACAGAAATTATGTTTAGGTCAGTAACACTGTTAACATCAAGAAAATCAATACAAAATATAAGTGGAACTCACACTTGTGTTTGACAGAGCTGTTGGGAAGAATAGTGGATCTGGTCAGGAGCTTGACAGGTAATGATTTCACCCTGCGGACAACTGGCACTGCCACACGGGGGCGCTTTACTGGAACTGCTCTGGGCACTGGTGATACTCTGCCTCGATACTCAAACAGTCTGGAGACAGAAAGAGATATGAAGAAAAGAACTGCTTCATGCAACCACATTACGACTATTCATGAGCATATGGGTCATGCTGTATTTGTGATTTTCATTTTATACATTATAAATTTTTTTTTTTTTTTAAATAAATTCATTTAAAAAGTTTCCTGCTAAGCATTCAAGAAATTGTATTTTCCTAAAGTAAACACCAAAAACACTCAGGGACCACCATAGGCCTTCATTTCCCCTGAATTTTGTAGATTTGCGGTCAACATATGTGAGTTTTTTGATGACAGATTTGTAAAATATAACTGCCAATTCAATAAATGTATCATTAAAGTTTGCCTATAAAAAACTAGATTATTTCAACCCTGTCACCACTGGAATTCATATTATTTGACAAATCATGTTCAAAACATGTTTTTCACCTATCTTGTTAAATTCAAAAGGTTTGGGGGTCAGTGCAAAATATTGCCAATTTCTGGTCCAAATTTTTGTCATAGATATAATAACTATTTTGTAAAAAATGAATTCCTAAATTTCAGCATTTTGTCAGAACATGTGAAAGTAAATATATATTTATATATATATATATATATTTATATATATTATATATATATATATATATATAAAACGTGTGTGTGTATATATATATATATATATATATATATATATATATATATATATATATATATATATATATATATAAAGTATAAAGTATAAATAAATAAAATAAATTAATTATTTTACAGTGTTGTTATCATCCAGCTTAAGCTAAAATAAACATCTTTGGTAACTGAAATAAAGATTAAATAAAACAAAATATTAATATTAGTTAAAAAGAGAGAGAAATGTTGCCTTTGCAACTAACTGAAATGACAAAGAAGTTTAAGTTGAAGTACTAAAATTACTAACAACTAAAGCAGAAATAAAAATAAAGCTACATAAAAACTAAGAAAAATGACAAAAGAACATAACAAAACTAAAACTAAAATGAAAACTGAAGACATTAAAATGAAAGCTAAATTAAATAAGTATAAATTCTATAATAATATATAAATAATACTTAAGTAACACTGGCATTTTTATCTAATTTTTCTTGGTGAATTCATGTCGTTAACATATGCCTAGTTAGAGTTAAATTCTAAGTGTGATCTTTGAGCAGAGTGTGTTTGAAGTTATTTTATGATCAGAGAATATCTACTTTCATCCATCATACATCAACTCATCATGAACTGAACGAGAGATGTGCCCGATTCGGAGGAGCTCACAGCTACGCCTCGCGTATACTGACATGCAGTGTACGTCATTGCATTGTGGCCAAATTAGCAGAAATAAGGCCAAAAGCCAATAGTTTGGAATCCAAGTCAATCCTATTGCTATCAAGCATGAAGGATAGGATTTGGCAAGAATGAAGTGAGAGAAGATGATACTTTTGCCTTCAAAAAGAAGAACGTCTGCTGCCCAGACAGGAACCTAAAAGCAACCAGCTGGCCTTCCACATGCCATCTATGCGGCTTTACTGACTGATCTGCAATCCTAGAGATCTAAATTATTGGATGCATTTGCTGTAAAATATGGACTGGAGTCAGTGTCGCCCTAAGACGGCTGTAAGTCAGGGAGCAGAGATCACAAGAGAGATATCAATAAACATGTCAGCTCATCATATGGACGCAATATCCCTTACATCTGCAAACAAGTACATCCAGCTGAGTCTCGCAGCAGGGTTTCCATAGCTACCGAAAAGGGACGCTGGCCAACCGCGCGCTCGCCGAGCCAAAGTTTGCTTAACGGGTCGTGGAGGGAGTTCTTGTGAAACGCATATTTTTTTCTCGGTCTTTCTCTCTGCAGCTTACAGCTGTGTGTGAGTGTTTTTATGAGTTCCTTTAGATTCAGCCAAGTTGTGAGAAAATGTATTATGACAGGAAGAGCCGTGCTAGGGAGAGAGAACTGTGCCTGACTTCATTATAAGTCACTGCTGGGTTACTGCACTAAAAATGGCTCTACATAAAGCCTGACCGTGGAGTTATGAGTTCAGGTCAGTTTATTTCAGCACGAGCAAAAAGTGCCTTTTTCACTCAATCACAGTGGTGTAAAGTATTTGAGTAAATGTAATTACTTACTGTACTTAAGTATCTTTTTGGCTACTTAAAGATATTAGCAATATTTAGACTCTACTTGACTACATTTTGACTAAGTCTATGGCTGCGTCCGAAAACTGGAAAATGCTGCCTTCTGAGGACACATTTCAAGGTAGTAAGGCATCAAGGCACGTCCGAATCCAATGTTAGCTTCGCTTCCTCTCTCATGAGATACCTTCCTCAGATCCATTTTTGAAGGAAGCATGGATGTATCCTTAGCTGCCTTTGATATCCCACAATCCTGTGCTTTCCATTCTGTGACAGTTGAGCTAGAAACATAAAGATGACGTCTGAAAGTTGCGTTTGCTGCTCAATTTGTGTATAAATGTACGATTTTGACCAACATATTTCAATTTTGATATCATTTCTATCGAGAAATTACCACTGTAATAATTAAATATTTGTTTAGTTCTCACCAAAGCTCATGCTATATTGCTGTAGATCATTAAACTGTTACGCTGCCTCAGCAGTCTGTCCGAAATCAGTTTCGTGAGGTGCCTTCATTCACAAACGCTGCCGTGCAAATCATTCTCTTATAAGACAGCAAGACAGCTACCTAGGTTTTCGGACGCAGCCAAAGTATTCTTTACTCCAATACAATGCAATTTGCATGGCACCTAACTTTTTCTGCAGCACTTTATAGCTGCTACAAAAGAAGTGATATCGCCATCTACAGAGCATTGCAAATATTATGGTTGCGTCCGAAAACTTAGGCAGTGGACTTGACGCCTTGCTGCCCTATCAGGCAATGACACTGCAGGCAGCGTTTG
Source organism: Megalobrama amblycephala (assembly GCF_018812025.1). Taxonomy (NCBI): domain Eukaryota; kingdom Metazoa; phylum Chordata; class Actinopteri; order Cypriniformes; family Xenocyprididae; genus Megalobrama; species Megalobrama amblycephala. The sequence goes on from NC_063051.1 coordinate 8,112,737, forward strand.
CGCACGAAGGTACCTCATGAAACCGATTTCGGACAGACTTCTGAGGGTAACACTTTACAGTATTCATTAGTTAACATTAGTTAACTACATTATTTAATGTGAACTAATAATGAACTGCACTTATACAGCATTTATTAATCTTTGTTAATGTTAATTTCAACATTTACTAATACATTATTAAAATCTTGTTAACATTAGTTAATGCACTGTGAACTAACAAACAATGAACAACTGTATTTTCATTAACTAACGTTAACGAAGATTAGTAAATACAGTAACAAATGTATTGCTCATGGTTAGTTCATGTTAGTTAATAACAGGGTGCGAACTACGGGGGAGCTCGGCTCCGCTTAATAAGACATGGGCTCCCCTGAAAATGTGATTTATGAAATTTTGGGGGGCCTCAAAAAATATTGACAACGTGTTATTTTGATGTGCAATTTCAGTTTTGTGTAATGTGATCATTGTGGATTATTATGTGTAAAATTGCAAAAATATCATTCATTCATGCATGACGGCGATTTAAACCTAATTCACTTCAATAAAGATAACTATGCTATTCTTGACATGAGCATCAAGGTGTGGGGGCGCTGCGGTGCAAATTCCACTCATGTTTAGTACGTTAACTCGAACAGCAAAGGAAGCTGACTCCAGGCCTGTGTTAAGGTGAGGCATGTTATTCGCAATTATGTGTTGTGGCTGAGTTGTTATAGGTCTGCGCGACTCTCGATGTATTAGACCTTATTTATTGGAGGGATTTTGGTATTCTTCTGCAGCCTGATGAGTAACTTTAACCATTGTTGTTGTGAACTCAAAGACAGCCTGATGCTTTGTTTATAGACTATTTGTGGGTGACTGTTTGTTGCTTCACCTATCAATTCATGTTGATAATGTATAATAGGGTAAATCCTGTATAGTGATATAGTGCTTGCATAAAGCAAGTAGCGTACACAGTCGTAGCTGTTAGGTATCTTTGTAACTCACTGTAAGCCCACGAACCCACAACTCCTGACCCACGTCTGCGTACATAAACTGCGTAGTATGAAACGCGCTGATGATGTCTGTGCAAACAGGGTGCGCGAGGGAATGTAAAAACATGGCAGGTAGGACATTGTATTATTTCATTCGGACTGAATGTAAAGACTGGATGAACATTTTATGGTCCTATACCTCCCACATACGAAATATATTTATAAAAATACAGAATCACCTATTGCACCTTTAATTACTACAATAGTCATTTCTTGCTAGAAAAACGTACATTTACACACAAACTGACCACAGCTGCAACTTTCAGACGCCATCTTTATTTTTTAGCTCATCTGTCACAGATTGGAAAGCACAGGATTGTGAGATATCAAAGGCAGTGAAGGATACATCTATTCTGCCTTCAAAAATCCATCAGATGAAGGTATCTCAGGAGACAGGAAGTGAAGCTAACATTGGATTCGGAACATTGGAATTGAAAATGCATGTTTGAGCTGTTTCTGAAAGCAACTGAAAGCAACTTGCACTGACATATCTTAAAATATCTAGTCTCAAGATGCACATCAGTAATGTTTTTTTTTTCTAAGGCACGTTTATAAAAGCTACTTATATGTCCTAAGGCCTAATCCTGGCTTAATCTAAACCCTGTCTGTGAAACCAGGCTTAAAACTTTTTGCTGCATCTATTTGCAGTCGTTGTATGTTACCTACATTTAACAAAAGCATTTGTGCAAAATCATGCACTCACCTGTCATAGAAGTCATCTCTGTAGTAATCATAGTCAAAATCATAACCGCTGCAGGGATTAAAGACAAAAAAAGCATAATTTTAAATATAAGTGATTCATAAGACTTTTTAAAAAGTGAAGGAAAATACATTACTATTAAATATTTCCAGCATTATTGAAAAAGAAAAAAGATACACACTATGTGGGGCAAGTTGCCACAATGCTAACACATGTGAGAACTATTTATGTACTTTTATTTGAAATTCTAAAATCTAAAATTAAAAGCCACTGAAACACACTAATGTTCAACTTGTTTAATGTATTTTGAAATGTTACTCCAGTGATGCAAAGCTGAATTTTTTTGCTGAAAATTTGCTGCTCAAGAAACATTTATTATAATTATCGGTGTTGAAAACAGCTGTGATGCCTAATACATTTGTGGAAACCACGATACATGTTTTTCAGGATTCTTTGATGAATAGAAAGTTCAAAATAACATTTATTAAAAATGGAAATATTGTGTAATATTATAATTATCTTTACTGTCACTTTTGATTAATAAAGTAATTTCTATCTCTCTCTGTTCCAACCCCAAACTTTGAACAGTAATGTATCTGTATTTAAAAAGTATTTAAAAGCCTTTTAGCAATATTTAAGCAATGAAACATTTATGAAAGATAAAACATGAAATATGGAAAAGGTAACACAAAAATATCAAATCATTGTTTTGACCAACAAACTGTGATTAATCTAATGTGTGAAATTACAATTTATAAAACACACATGACACATTACCCCGGTCTCTCCTATGCAATATCTAAATGTGTTTTATTGCTAAATTTGTTGTTGTGTTCATTAATAATGCACTCTAATATTACTGAATATGTTCTGCAATCACCCGTATAATGCTGCTGCAGTTCTCTTTAGTCCTTTAGGCCTGTTGGGTTTGGGTTCACCTGCCATGTTAATATCTGTGAACACAAGAGGAAAAACACACTTTCAGTCTAAAGTATCATTTAATCATCTTAAGAAATGCAGATTTTAAAAAGTGCAGAGAGTAATTATATGAAATGAGCACTGAACAGATATACATATTAAAACAATGACAGATGGCAGAAGTCTTTCAAAATGACATCTGCATCTAGTTGATAATTGCAAGTTACCGGGGCACTTTTTATCTAATGACTCTGTAATTATCACGGTGCACTGACATTACGGACACTTGTCATGAAGTGGGAGTGCTCCGATTTGCATAACCACATGCTCGTTGTGTCCACCAGAGGGCACTCAACACCCACTCAAATGGCCTAGAACGATCCCCCGTCTCTCTCTTCCCCACACTCCAGCCTCCAGAGTCTCCTTGGCTTCCACTTTATAACAGCAATGACAGGAGGAGAAGCAGAAAGAGAATAATGGATAGCTGTGAAGCAATGGAAGACATGGCTCTGTCACACGATTTCATATTTCGAACACTCAAGTGAATACAGAGGTGAAGTCTGAGACAGCAAGAGGTGGGCTTGAGGGAGAGATGTCAGCTGCAATGATTTCCTTGAACTCCAAGACTGATTGGCCAGTAGAGAACAAGTGGGACCGTGTGAGTGACGGGTCACCGGGGCTGTCAGGCGGAAGCCAAAGGCTCTGTGGAGCGCGAAACAGTGGCTAATCTGACCGCCGAAAAAAACATGTATGTCATCAAGCAGCTGCGGAGGGCTGGAGGGCAAAAGAGAGACAGAGAAACACAGATTGGAACTGAAGGAGACAGAGATCGAACTAAATAGATGGCATTTTGAGCGGGGACAAGTGCAGAGAGATAGAGACGTAAAAGAAGGAAGCAAGCAAATGAACAACTGTCTGATGTCCTCAGTGTGACACGAACACCTGCCGCTGACACACCTGTCCTGTTCCTCATTTATCTGAGGGGGGTGGGGTCAGTCCATCAGTTGCCTGGAAACCAGCACAGCTGAGAAACCAATCAGTGTCTAGAGGTCACCTCGTAGAGGACGTGCCATTACTGGCTGGTATGATGAGGCTTAAAACTACTTGATAACTGAAATAGCACTGTGATAATATGACTCCCTATTGACAGCACGTAATTCATTTGAAGGGCACCATTAAGTGGTGCTCGCTAAAGACATACACATATAGACTTCCCAGAATCTAGTAAGTGTAAACTAGGAATTGTTTATTGTCTGTAATGATCTGTTCCAAACACTGAGGCTATTTAAAACATATAGGCGTACTACAACATTACTCTTACTATTTCTAGTATAATAGCATGTATATTTTTTCAAATGTGAAGTTTACAACAGAGCATACTGCACAGAATACTTTGTCCCAACTTTCCATTCCCAGAGTGATGACTAAACTAGGGCTGGGCGATATATCGCATGCGATTGTCACGCGCATTTCTTCAGTAAAGCCGGTTCCCTGATTACCGCTAAATCGCCATCACCTGCTTTCAAATGGAGCGGCATTTAATAGACAGAACCGTAGTTCACTGATAAGCCACGCAATATCGCGTTCATTATCGAAGGCGATTCATCTGCGATATGCGATATTGCGTGGCTTATCAGTGATCTACGGTTCTGTCTATTAAATGCCGCTCTATTTGAAAGCAGGTGATGGCGATTTAGCGGTAATCAGGGAACCGGCTTTACTGACGAAATGTGCGTGACAATCTCATGCGATATATCGCCCAGCCCTAGACTAAACTATAATATTAATTATAGGATTATTAACATCTCCTTCTGGACTTGCTAATTGATCAGGCTGCTATTTAATAAATATTTGTTATTAAATATTGTTTCAAATATCTAAATAAATAACATTAGTATTATTTTTTTTATTATTATTATTATTAATATGTTTCTTCAATATAACATACTACAGTTTGAAATATTTAAATAAATCACTGCATACATACTATTTCATATACAATAAAAAATAATAGGCAGTAATCCAGTACATAATAATATCAGTACTTAATTAATAAATATATGTTAATATATGTTATTAATTATATAATAAATAAATAATATTTAATAAATAATATATCATTATTATTACAGTATATACAGTATATATGTGTGTGTGTGTATATATATATATATATATATATATATATATATATATATATATACACACACACACACACATATATAAATATATATACACACATAGTGCATGCTAACATAATTCCCTCTGGTAAGTGCCCTACTTTTACAGCAAAATAATAATCAGTAAAACAACTACATGGAAAACTTCAATACAAACTCAGAACTGACTGAGGTCAAGGGTCAAGTGCCCTGAAGAGTGGAGAATGATGCTGTCCCATTGGCCACCTTATAACGTTGATCTACTTGCACTGCACTACATTGACCTCCCTCTGACCCTTCACAGTGATGGCCACAGGAAACTGTCATCAATAGATATTAATCTTAACCGCTTTAGTGTCATGGGGATCGCTCTTGGCAGCAGTCATAGTGTATGCTAACCAAACACTCCACAGGGTGCTTAAAAAGTCAGCTTGCTCCTACAGCAAATGTTGCGCACTATTTTTTAACCTTGGAGAGATGTCATTCAAATTGGATATAGAACTATAGGGTGACCAGACGTCCTGTTTTCAGCTCTATTTTTAGTGTCCTGACTTATTATGTAAAAATCATATTTTGTCCCATATTTCATCTTTTCTAAAATTTCTTTATTGCTGAGTGATAGAGCGATAATCTTCTGTCCTAATCAAAGGTAGCAAATAATGTCATAGTATAATTTAAAGAACAAAATAACCATCCAATCACAATTTATTTTACGTTTTTACGCTCACATGAGTTGGTTTCTCAGGCAATTAAAAAAAGTTATATTTCGCAAAACTGCAACGAAATCGTTTACAGGTCACGTAAATCCTGGTGTACGTAAAAGTTGATCATTCTTTAAAGATGGCGCAGTATGTTTGGACAGAAGACATTTAGAAAATATTGCAAAAGTTTTGCGCACATCTGTAATGGAAACCAGGCTTGTGATATAGAGTGTGCAGGAGATCAGTTCGGATGCGAAAATGCTGTACTACTAGTTATAGCACAAAAAATATAAATGAACATCGGAAGGTATGTATAAAGAAACAGTAAAAACTCACTGAAATGTATCATGTCTCATGTAATCAGTGTTTCAATCACGGAAAGACGTCAATAAAACAGCTTGTAAACAATGTCACACAACACATTTACTTCAGGAAAGACATTCAGTGACCATAAACATGTTAGTTAGCAAGAGAAAATAACTATATGCACTATATACTATCTCATTTATTGAACAGTATGTTTGAATAAATCTGTCTTGAAAACAAGTTATGACAGCCACTGTTTAAATGTTTATATTTCAACAGCAAATTGGAGTAGAAACATAATTATATAATTAAAACGTCTTATCTCTGGCCATGGAGTTTGTTTAAGGCATACTTGGTTCGTTACCGTGGAGCGTATGTTTATGAATGCATCATGAATGCATTCATGGACAGCTGAAAAATCTTGACTCAGTGTAAAAGCAATAAAGGCAATGCTTTTCGTTTTCGTATAACTATATCAATTTCTTATATACAGTAGTGGCCAATTTCTGGAGAGGATATTTCTCAGTATTTGCTTTTAATGACTCTACAGAATCAATATTGGGAAGAAGAACACACACAGTACTCAATAAATTTTGCCCATGTGGCGTACATTTTTTTTTTTTTGGTATAACACAATTTGTCATGTATCATTGAGTTATTACAAACAAAACAACTGCGAGTATACATTAGTTTCATGTAAAAAGCACAACTATATGGCTACAATAAAATGTTTGAATACAAGGGCATAAATGTCCATTTTCTTAGGCCAGACATCACTTTTGGCCACTACTCTAGCTAACGTTATTGTCATGTGTAGATATGTGTGCGCTGTAGAGGTGAGGGTGCCTTTCAGTCCCGTATTTCACTCTGAGAAATCTGGTCACCCTATATATAAAACACACCAATACAGTATACTAGCAAACTACAAACTCACCGAGGGTTTGTCCAGCAAGCACACGTCCATTTTCTCCAATGACTGCTCCACGAGCGTGTCTCTCATTAGCGTATTGAACGAAGGCGTAGCCCTTGTGAACTGAGCAGCCCAAAACTCTGCCATACTTGGAGAAGATCGTCTCTACGTCGCTCTTTTTCACCACCGCTGTGTTCAGGTTGCCAATAAACACGCGTGAGTTGATCGACTTGGGGTCATTTTTGTTGGTAATGTTGCTCGTCTGGACTTTCAGTGACATCTTGGTTGAAATGTGAACGGCAGTCTGGGGAAGAAACAGATTTACTTTCATTAACTGTGTAAAATCACCTGATTTTATAAATGGCATCAACAGAAATATATAAATAAAAGATAAATAGTTAACTTTCATCAAATTCAAGTTATAATAAATACCAATATTATTTATTATAATTAAAAACATGAATTATTAGTATTTATTATTATTTATAACATTAAAATTATTATTGTTAATAAAATAATAATTACTATTTAAAACATTTTAACACATTTTTATTATTATCATCATTATCATTATTATTTATAATATAATAATAACCCATATTAGTTAACATAATAGCCAGGACCATCCATATAATAGATAGGCCTATATCTGGGGCCGTAAAGGTGCTGATTCTGCCCTTGAGCAAACATGAATCATCCTGATCACACACACGTCCTGACCTATATATCACCTAATTAATGAAGAAGTGATCAAAGCTCTCCTGACACCAGCAAAGCACATCTGATGTACTCCATTTCTCCTGGGCAAGACTGGCTACACCCTACGCAGTGAAATCAGACAGCACTGTAATTAGCACACTGATCAAAGTGTTAATGATAGGCCATAAGAAAGAACAATCACACATGAGATCTCTGTATCTCAGTTGTTTCTCCTAGACTGCAATGGAATTCAGTTGAGAGCAAAGGGAGAAACTTTTGCTTAAGTCTCCTCTAGAGTTTCAGAAGATCTCTCAATAATGACTACATTTACATGCACCCTCATAATGCGATTAAAAAGAGATTTAGGCAATATTATGATTAAACTTTACCTCATGTAAACTTAATACTTGGATCACACATTGATGCGATTAAGCTCATAATTGTAGTAACCATAATCGTTAAATGTGGCGTATGACGATCGCAATAAACAGGCATGTAAACACTTTAATCGCTTTAATCTACGGCAGCGGCTATTTGCATAATAAATGCTATTTACACTAAGTGAAAATAGCTGTAGATTCTATTTACACCATGTAAAAGTATCAGTTCTTTGCAATAAGAGTAAATAGTAATTAGATGCTATCTATACTTTATATTGACAGATACTATTTACACCCCAGTATTTTTGTACAATAACAGGATGCAATAATATCATAGAGTGTAAATGATTATATTTATTAAAAATTATTAAATGGATGCTGCCTTTTTGGGAGAATCCTTACCCTACCCAATAAACACTTTTAATATCATTAAACACTCGTTCACAGTTTATTTCCACTTTTATTTTCATTTTTATTGAAAATAAATGCGAGCTCGGCAAAAAGCGGATTCAAACCCACATCGATTGCGTTTAAAGCCAGGTCTGCAAGCCATACTCACTACTGCTATGCCACTGAAGATGTTGAAATCCAAGCATCTTTTTTAAAACTTGAGTGGGCGGAGCAAGTGTAAATAGCATTTGCCAACAAGGGACGCTATTTGCACTTAGTGTAAATAGATGCTCTGTTAATCTATTCCACTCTGACCAAAGCGCGCATGTGCTTGTGACGTAAATAGATGGATGTGAGTAGATGGAGTAGATGGAGTGACTTGTTTTCCCAGACAAAGACCATATGTGGACATTTTCCAAGTTCATCTACTAGAATCATTCAACCTGAAGTAATGACAAAGCTTAGTGACCTGTGTAAGGTATAATTGCTGTGGAAATGTGAATGTACGCAGAGAGAGCGGCCTACAAGCTCCTTCTAAATGTTGAAGCTGGCTTCTGCTGATGAAACTGCAAACTATTCAAACCCCCATGTCATCCAAGATGTTCATGTCTTTCTTTCGTCAGTCGAAAAGAAATTAAGGTTTTTGATGAGAACATTCCAGGATTATTCTCCTTATAGTGGACCTCAATGGCCTCCAAACGGTTGAAGGTCAAAATTATAGTTTCAGTGCAGCTTCAAAGGGCTTTAAACGATACCAGACGAGGAATAAGAGTCTTATCTAGCAAAACGATCGGTCATTTTCGAAAAAAATTTAGATGTATATGCTTTATATAAACAAACGATCACCTTTCAAGTGCTTCCACCAAAACCGCACTTTTGTATTCTTCAAAAAGCTTACGCTGTATGTCCTACGCCTTCCCTATTCTACTTACGGAAAAAATGGAACTGCCGCTGCGTTCGTTCCGTAAGTAGAATTCCGTAAGTGAAAGTGAACTAATCCTTTAAGTCCTTACTCTGATTATTGGAAATAATCAACTGGTGCACATGCAAACATAGACAATGTCTCAAACAGTCCTTAGATTTGCCAAAATAACGAAGTCTAGGGCAAGCGACGTCTTATTTCAACTAGGGCACGAAATAATGCATAACTGCTGCCTTTCATGACACCCACTATTCACAATCAAATCAGTTCCCATTGGATAAATTACATTGAAGTAAAATGGACTGCATTTCATGAGCTACAAAAGAACAACCTCCAATAAGTTTTCCTCTGAGAAGACTTATGTTTCATAAGTTTCATAGTGAAGGGACATAATAAGTTAAGATTATTTTGGAGCTTATTATGAGGACAGAAAAGAAATCTGAGGTTAAAAGACACTGTGCTTCTGACCTCTACACGTGTGGCACACCGCTGTTCCTTATTAGCAGCGTTGTAGTGCGGCTGAATGTGAAATCAGGGGAGAGTGAAGACCAAACTGCAAGCCTGTCAGGGTCAATTGACTGTGTCCCAGGTTTGAGAGAAATAAGGTCTGTTTTGAGGGCCGTTCAGACAGCCGCTTCCCTCTGACAGGGTCTGCTAATCACACAACATTCTCAGAGCAAGCGGAGGGGAAGGTCATTTAGTGTGAAAGAGACGTTTTTCCTCTAATTACTAGCGCCTCTGTATATCTCACATTGCTGGGATTGTACAAGTCTTTGAAGCATGTGCTGCCTTTTTTCCTCCTTGTTACAAGGACCTGGGCAATAAAGGTTTTTGAACTTTGCTTTTTACTGCACGCTATCATCCCGCTCGCAGAAATAACCAGCCAATTCAATGCTGTGCTCAGACTCGCCTTTAAAATCTGCCTCCGTGGGACCCATTAACACCTGTTAAAGAGTTTCTAAGAGTTCGGTTGTTGAAAGTGTCCAAAGGTTTAGGGATCGTGGAATGTAATTAAATGATCGATTAGACTGGGAAAACACTGGACCAGATTCTTCCATCATGCCATTTTGGACAGCATCCTGACAGAAGCATTCATGCAGCTGAAAGACTCACACTACCTCCGGCTAAGTTAATGAGCTGTGGGTTTGCAGCTCTTCCATTTTTCCTCATTATGTCATTCACACAATTAACCCATTCAAGCATACTATTTTGCATGAGTTTAATCAAAATGAAACCAAAAAAACAAAAACAAGGATGCACCAATTTGGATATTTTTGTCAGATAAAACAAAAACAAAAAATGCGAGGCTGATACTGATTCTGATCCTTTTGCTACTTTTTTTTTGTTTTGGAATTATGGAATTACGCATTTAAATAAACACATATTATATTATAATAATATATAAACAAATATACTATATATAATTTATTCCTGTGATGGCAAAGCTGAATTTTCAGCAATCAAAAATGATTTCTTCAGAAATCATTCTAATATGCTGATTTGATGTTCATAAATATTTTTTCTTATTATTCAATGTTGAAAACAGATGTGCTGCTTAATATTTATGTGAAAACCATGATACTTCAGGATTATTTGATGAATAGAAAGTTCTAAAGAACAGCATTTATTTGCAAAAGAAATTTAATTGTGACATAAATGTCTTTACTGTCACTTTTGATCACTTAATGCATCTTTATTCAAATAATAATATTCTTAAAAATATTATAGTGTCTCTTATTTAATCTCTAATCAATAAACCCCACTTTATACCAATTGTGGAACAGTGGAAAAACATAACATTATCACTGTGATTGTGATTATTACAATCAAAACTACATTTATAAAAAGTGAACTTAAAGTGTTCTTTCTTTACAACAAAAATAACATTTTTGCTCTTTCACAGCAGTTTGTTTCATTATGTATTGGATGAGACACAGTTGTGGTCCAAAGCCATGAAATCGTATTTTGCATCATTTTATTAAAAATTAATTTGATAATATAATTATTTAGCTTTTTTCTTCTACACTGCGCATGCCATTCACAGACTCTTGTCAGATGCAATACCTCTTACTTGTTTTGATGATTTAATGCAAGCAATATATTGCATATGTTTCACCACATCAAGTTAAGGGAAAAACTACTTTAGGCATTCTAGAAAAAAACTCTGATGCTGAATATAAAATAAAAGTGACTCTCACCAAAGAAGGCAGAGAACTGTGCACATATAAACACAAATACTTGCATCATTATGGGTCAAGACTATTCTTTTGATGCTCAACAACATCAAACTCATACGAGAAGCATCCAACATGCTTTTCATTTCCAGATTTCATTTATTCTTGAATGTATTCATTGATTAGATTATGAGCAGAAAAAAACCTATACAATGCAATAAATATACCTCATAAGTTATTATTAAAAATACTATTTTTTAGTAATAATAATCAGCATTTTTCATGCTTACGGACAATATGCTGATCATTTCAATTTGATCAATAATTGGCTGATACATCTGTGCAACAAGTATAACTGGCATATTTAATCACCAGTAATGTGGTGAGCACAGGGAACTGTTTTTTAACAGTGTAATGGATGAAATTAACAGAGCAGAGATTGAATTGGATAGAGTCCAGGCCAAACAGCAAAGCGGTCCATCAGGAATAGAGACACCGAGCTCTCTCTCTCTCTCTCTCTCTCTCTCACTGCACTGTGAGGTAAGCATATGACTCTGGCACGCAAATGTTTGACTCTCCAGACATTTGGCAGCCGCACGAGTTTCCCAGAAGCAGCAGCTTGCACTGCACAACACACTAACACCAGGTTATTAAAATGTCCGGGGAGCTGGATGGATGATCATCTGCCTTTACTGCTGACCTGAAGCCTGTTTTGCATTTTGTAGTAGTAACATTTCAGGTTAAAGTGTGTTAAACTGAGCTCTCAGCACTTTCGGCATACTGATAATGTGCTCATACGAGTATATCATTTACTCATAATGGATTCAACACTTCTTAAAGAACACAAGATAAATTGAGATTTTAAAATTACAGTGCAGTTATGTGCGGTTTATTGACTGTTGGTGATCTATTGTAAGATTTGCTGTAAAGGTGCATCTGAGTCTTAAACTATGGATTCTGTCTACACTGTAGAAAATATTAGTAATTTGGAAAATGCTATACAAAACATGTTAATTGGTAATAATAATAATTTTATGGTAGACGTGCAGAATAAGGCGTTCATATGTGCTTTATAAGTACTAATAAGCAACTAGTTAATAGTTACTTTATTAAGTAATATGGTTGCATTTAGGTATTCAGTCTTCTGAATGTATTTAGTTTATATATAGTAACAGTGTCATTATTTGTATATAATATAATATAATATAATATAATATAATATAATATAATATAATATAATAAAAGAGCATATATAAAATATGAGTAAACTGAAACCTTGGCAGATCCATGAGTCTATCATAGTAAAAACACAATGAGCAATTATACATGCACACTACCCTTGATCAGCTATGTAATTGCCATAATGCAGAACAAATTGAATTTTGTTTGACTTTACAAAGTCATGTGCTTGAACTCTCTCGCTCTCTCTCTCTCTCTCACACACACACACACACACACACTAGTGATTACTGCACGTGGGTGCTGGGGATAATTTATATTCTATTTGAGCTTGTGCCAAAATCATCTCTGTCAGTAACGGTATTTTACAGACAGGCAAATGTGTTTGGAGGTCACTTAATAGCTCCAAATGAGACCACCTGCCCCTCCCTGCATGTACAAACCGAACAAGCATGAAACTGTCTGGTACCTTTTCCTGAGATGTTGATAGCCCTCTTTTGGGATCAAACAGCATCAAATTCTGTTTGGAAACAGCACTTTGGGAATTAGGTTTCCTCCACGGTTGCCTAAGGCAACTAAATGAGAGTCTGAGCATTGAGGAAGGCATAAATTCATCAGCCAATCAGCTCCTCAGGTGCTTTTTACTGGATGCAGCATGCACAACCTTGGTGCGAGCAAAGATTTAAAGGTCCTGTTCTTCGTGATCCCATGTTTCAAACTTTAGTTAGTGTGTAATGTTGTTGTTAGAGTATAAATAAAATCTGTAAAATGTTAAAGCTCAAAGTTCAATGCCAAGCGAGATATTTTATTTAACAGAAGTCGCCTACATCGAACGGCCAGTTTGGACTACATCCCTCTACTTCCTTCTTTAATGACGTCACTAAAACAGTTTTTTGACTAACCTCCGCCCACAGGAATACACAAGAGTTGCGTTTGTAGAGTGTGTTTGTCGCCATGTCGTCGAAACGCTGTTATTTTCATCCCGCAGTCCAATCACCGGGTCTGATTCCGGCTCAAATTGATAGGGTAAAATTAAAGACATGTTTACAATAACACTGAGCGCGTGCATCTCCACGTTATGGTAAGAGGCGTGACTTTTCCGGGCACGGTGCGCTCAGAGCTGTCGAATCACAACACAGGAACCGCTGGCACAATCAGAACTCGTTACGTATTTCTGAAGGAGGGACTTCATAGAACAAGGAAGTCATCAGCCCGTTTTTATGACAGTGGAAACAGCGTTATACAGATAAGTAAATTATGTGAAAAATACTGTGTTTTTTTACACGCGAAACATGAACACATGTTATATTGCACACTATAAACACAATCAAAGCTTCAAAAAAACACGAAAAACGGGACCTTTAAAGAGATTTTTGTTTTATTTGATTGTTAAAGGAATAAACTCTAAAAGAGTACAATTTGCTTTCTTCTGTGGTGTGGAAACAATTTTCACTCAAAAATAGCAAATTTCACAAATAATTACAAAGTAACAGGTTGAATTAAACATGAAATTCTGAAGTAGAAATAGTGCAATAGTATCTTCTTGAAAAACATCAGTTTTATCTACCGTTTTGAAAAATTATTTATTATTTGTATGAATGATCTTCCCTAAAGCATTGTAACTTAGGTAATGCTTGAAAATCAGCGTAGATCTATGAAGTGACAAACTGCAAAATTGCACCTAAAATGGATGGTTGAAATTTGTGTCATTATTCATAAAAAACACTGAGACTTGATGTTCCACAGAGGAAAGAATCTCATACAGGTTTGGAACGACATGAGGTATGAGTAAATGATGACAGAATTTTCATTTTTGGGTGAACTGTTCCTTTTCTATGCAGTGTGCAATGTAACTCATTAATATTTTATTTAAATAATCTTTCAAATAATATTCAATAAATGCATTAAATATATGAATATGTAAATAAACTCATTTGTGTTTGTACAAACAAAATGGTGGCATGATTGTTGCAGACAACTGTATAAATGAGATTAAGAAGAAAAACTGCCAAATATTGCACATTTTTGCTAGCCTCCTTCCTCTTCCTTTCAGACACCCAAGGGCGTCAGTTGTGCAGCATTGCTGTCACCGTTATCACTCCGGGGAGTAAAGAGCAGACCACCGCTTGATTGGCGAATGTCCCTCAAGCGTAGCTCTCACCTCCCTATTGTGCACACCTCAATACTGGCAACACACTGGACCTCGTTATGCTCAGTATGTCACTGCCAGTATCAGTCACAGGGTCTCAGTGGGATGCTTACACCTCGACCCACAGATGAATGTTAAATACTGTTTTGCACAAAATTCTCAAAACAAATATACCGTTCAAAAGTTTAGGATCAGTGCGATATTTGCATTAAATTGATCAAAAGTGACAGTAAGAATTTCGTAATGTTACAAAAGATTTGTATTCAAAATAAATGTTCTTTTGAACATCCTATTAATAAAATAATCCTGAACTACTGTTTTCAACATTGATAATAATAAGAAATATTGAGCAGCAAATCAGCATATTAGAATGATTTCTGAAAGATCATGTGACTGAAGACTGCAGTGATGCTGGAAATTCACCTTTGATCACAGGAATAAATTACATTTTAAAATATATTCAAATAGAAGGCAGTTATTTTAAATTGTAATAATTTTTCACAATATTACAATTTTTACTTTATTCTTGATCAAATAAATGCAGCCTTGGTGAGTTTAAGAGACTTCTTTCAAAAAACATTTTAAAAAATCTTACTGACCCCAACTTTTGAACTGTAGTGTATAGGAAATTAGGTTGAATATTTAGGAAACCAAATACAAATATTTCCCATTAGTTAAAGGGATAGTTCACAGAAAAATGAAAATTCTGTCATCATTTACTCATCCTCAAGTTGAATTTCTTTCTTTTGCTGAACACAAAGGAAGATATTTTGAAGAATGTCGGTAACAAAACCCCATTGACTTCCAAAGTATTTTTTTCCATACTATGGAAGTCAATGGGGCCCATCAACTATTTGGTTACCCATAACCCAGGGGTATCCAAACTCAGTCCTGGAGGATGCAAAGTTTAGCTCCAACCCCAATTAAACACACCTGAACTGGCTAATCAAGATCTAACTAGGCAAACAGAAACTTACTTCCAGGCAGGTGTTTTGGAGCTGGTTGGAGCTAAACTATGCAGGACAGCGGCCCTCCAGGACCAAGTTTGGACACAACTAAATAAGTGAATAAATGACAGAATTTTCATTTTTGGGTGAACTATCCCTTTAAATTACAACTTTAAAACATAAAACCTGTTTAACAGAATGCTGTTTATAGTTAAGATCTGTCATTATTGGTAAAAAAAAAAAAAAAAAAAAAAAAAAAGAAAGAAAGAAAACCATGCAGTCGCAATGAACGTCATAAAAGCAGTCTATAACTCATTGACTTTTTCAGTTTCTTCCTCACACACAGCTATCAGCTTATTAAGAATATAGTGTACAAATCACATGGACCACATTTAGAATAATTTATGGGTGTGTTATTGTGATTCTGGAGCTTGACATTCTCTTTCTCTTTCATTATATTAAACACAATGGCCAGGACATTCTTCAAAAGACCTCCTTTTGTGTTCCACAGAAGAGAGAAAGTCAAATCAGTTTAAAGCGACACAAGGGTGAGCAAATGATGACAGAATTTTCATTTTTAGATGAACTATCCCTTTAAACCAGACAGCATGGCAGCTGAGGAAAATACACACGGTTGGTGGCTGCTTGTGTCAAATTTATATCTCTAAGCCCCCCCCCCCCCCCCCATCCACTCCAAATTCTCTATTTTCTTTTTTCTCGACTCTGAGGGCAGGTGTTGCCAGAGATAAAAGAGAACGCAGAATAAACGAGTGTGCTTATAATGATGACGTCCCCTCTCATCCCTGCTTTTCCTTTTCTCTATCTCACTTCGCTAATTTCCCGTCAGCGTCTGATGTCTTGCTTATTACCAATGGCCTCTGAAACCACAGAATAATTAGCCAAGGAAAATAAACACGGGGTGCCAACGGATGCATGAAGGTCATCGGGTGTCATACTTCACTGTGAGCTGGATGACGAGGGATATGGGGGTTGCTGCAGATGAACGGATGACAGTATTGATTATTTTTTTCGGATGACAGCATTTGATTATGTTTGAGTTATTGGATCTGTGCTGTGGTTGCACGTGCTGATGCTAAGAGAGAGGGTCGGCAGCACTGGGAAATGTGATTCTAATGGTTGGCACCAGCTATGTTTTGTATGTATGTATGTGTGGTTCTATATGTTTATGTGTCCTCTGAGCTACAGGCACCTATATGTCAAGTTCACAGTGATTAGTCATAAAAACAAAAGCAGAGAGAAGGAAATAGCTTTGTCTTGTTTGTGGAGTAGGGCTTCTTTTTTCAGTACATGAACAATTGGGTGTTGGTGTTTCAGCATGCCCGCATGAAAAGCATGAAACAAAGAGGACTATGAGGGTCTTAACAAATATCATGGCAAGAAAATTTCCAGTCGTTTAAAATAACTAATAATTAAATATTATTATTTTAAATTATATTTATCAACATTTGCATATGGCATGGTTTAATATTTTAACAAAATGTATTTTATGTATTCATAATTATGCAATACCACATTCATAGTGAGCGTTTGTGTGTAGCCTACCAGCGGCCAAGTGCAGCAGACATTCAGACCGACTTTGTGATGTCGAGTTTGATGTTGCTTTTACACAACAGTTCAGCAAACAGTAAGTTAATATTGAGTAACTTACATTTTAGGCACAATATTTCCATTTACTTTATCTATTTTTCATTCCAAAATAAAATAGCTTGACAAATGAAGTAGTTCCAACATCTCAGAGCAACACAAATGTGTTTCGTTCCTGGATGAATCAGCGTTTTTGAACAAATCGGTTCATCGAATGGCTCAATGATTCAACTTGTCGCCACCTGCTGGTGTAATGATGTAACCTGAAGAAAGAGTCACCTGTCATGACAAATTGGGTCCTCCCTCGAAATCCAGGTCCCTCCAAAGTCTCAGTTAATGATTATCCTAAGTATATACGAATGATATTAATTTAAAATATGCATATAGCTTACTATATAATGTGTAAGAAAACAAATTAGTGCATAATAAATGTAACTGAATGCAATTTCTTACACTTGTTTAACTGTTAATTAATTAATGATAATTATAATAGCATATTAAGTGAATAGTTGAACATCTTTAATTTGTTTTATTTATAACTGAAATATCTCGACATTTAACACTTAATTTAAAACATAATTACATTAAAGATGATTGTGAATACATGTAGGGTAAGTGTAAATGCATGTATAAACTAAGCTATCAAGCTAATCGGGTATCTGTATGCTATGCTAGTACATAAGCTAACTAATACAGACATAGTTGAAACAGCACTTTTCATACTATAGGAAAGTCTGTTCACTCGGCGGCCATATTTGCAATGCCTCCAGGCAGCTATTTCGGGCATCCAAGACCAAGTCCTATCTACCTGAATGGGGAAATCCTAAAATCTCTAATTTAACTAAAAGTTAAATAACATATTTCAAATCAGCAACAAAATCTGACATGAACTGTCCCATAAATGTTGTTACTTTTGCTCAAATTGCGTTAAAAAAGCTTATGTTTCAAGCTAGACCAGCCAATGCGCATGAGCAGGCCTAAGTGCGAGTCTCAGGTTTCTTTGGGATTTTAATGGCAGCTGCAGTGACGCAATGACTTTACTAATCAGTGATTGGAACTGGATTTAGAAGGTGGGACGTATTCAGCCATATTGCGCATTGCAGTTTCTCCCATTCATAGGAGTCTTTGTATATCTATTCTATAGTCTTTGAAAATATATAAGCCAATTCCTTAGCACATGCAGGTCAGAGAACCTGATTAGAACCTGATCAAATTAACTGCACAAACATATAACACTTAAAACCTCCTGATTTTAAACCTCCTGTTTAGATATTCATGAAACGATCCTCCTAATCCAAACAAATTGCATAAATCCACTGCCTACATCTTATTACAGATGTCACAAGATGCTACCTATATACGAACCGTCAGAATAGTATAACTTCCAAAAAAGGTAAAATGGAAGTCAATTGCAGAGTAAATGTCAAAAAAAAAAGACTTCTGTCTGCCTTCCTAAGGCAAAAGCAAACTCTTTTCACCCCCCATGGATAAGTGCAAAACGTATACTGTATCAAACCAAAGCACATACAAAAATATTAATAAAAAGACTCCTATTTTACATAAACTCATCCAAGTATGCCCAGAGACAGAGAAGACCTTTTCCTCAAGACAGCTCTAAATGGCTCCAGGCAACATCTGGTATTGCTGATAAAGTCTTGCTTTGGCTCTTCCAACCAGATACATCATAAAATTATTGGGCTTTAGGACTGCTCCTTTGGGAAGTCTGACTTTCCTCATCCTTAGTTGAACACAACTAAATCAACAAAGCAGCAGCACTTCTGTGGCCTTTGTAGCCTAGCTAGGCCAGAGGGCATGCCATCACTAAGACGCCAGGGAAGATTTAGACCCTCTGGCACTTTTTATTCAAGTTGCCGGGGCCGGTCCTTGGTTTATCACAGTTAATGCAGATTTAATGTTGCGAAGACTCTCTCCCCATCTTGTTCTGTATTCACGTGCGTTTTAGAAAGGGAATAACAAGAGAAGTGCTTCAAACTGTACATAATAAGACAAAAACAACCAATTCCATTAGCCTTGTGTTCACTTTACGGATTCAAAACAAATGAGCCTAAAGCAAAATGGCCCAAAGCAACAACAACAAAAAAATCATGTTGCATCTCGGCCTGTTATTTTAAAGTGACATGGCACTGTCATAAAAATGCTTAACATTGTTTCCCTGTAAGAATAGAGACTGTTTTGCTAGCTTTATTTACAAGAAGAGCTGTGCATTTTTGTAACAAAGCACTAGCAGAATATCATAATTGGTGGTGTTGCTAAGGCACTGCATAATCAGCATTAGGGGCTCCGAAAAATGCTAAACTTCAGTGCATAATTTGTTGTGCGCTGTTTGTGCCTTTCTGTAGCTCAAATAGTAGAGCATGGCAAGGTCATGGGTTTGATTCCCAGGGAATGCAAATGTAAAGCTTGAATGCGATATAAGTCACTTTGGATAAAAGCATCTACCAAATACATAAATGTCTTGAGCTGTGGACCTGAGTCAGAAAGTCACCACCCTAGCAACAAGCTAAAAATACTAAGAATACCATAGAAACCGTAAAGCAACACCCTGGCAACCACCCAAAACAAAAAAGCATTGGGGTGGCGACTTTTGCAAGGGTAAGCACATTTTCTTCAGAAGATGTAGGCTAAAAATCTAGTTACATACTTTAAATATTGTTAGTTTAGTTGTTTATGATGGTGAATACATTTAAGCACTTTCAACATAATGTCTACAAACCACATTTTAGGAAAGTCTTGGCAGACATTTTCGTACTCAACTGATTTGAAAGTGCATATATTGTGTAAGAATAAGACTTAAAGCTGCTGTAAGCATTTTTTCAAGACAATGGCTCTCTGCCAATGACATCATTTGGAGCGGACTATCAGTTTGACTAGAGGGAAACTTTTTTTTCACTTTTTTTGAAAATAGAAATGTGCAGAAAGTGCACACAGAAGTAAATCTAAACCTATAGTAAGAATTAAATATCAATACAATTGCCATGGTTGAATAGAATGTTTTGTATGTTTTTATTTATACAACAGGTAGTCCAACAAACATCCAACACATATTTGTTTTTATCTCTGTTGCTGTTTGTGCATTAGTGGTGAGCATTTTTCAGTGACTCTACACCCTAGAAACCAACCCTAGCAAAGCATGAAATACATTCAGAATACTGCAACAACTTTATAGCAAGGCTCAATAAGCACTCATGGCAACAGGTTTTTGATTAGGGAAACATTTTCAGAAAATGTAAAAAACTTTTGAACAGTATATATATACAGATACACACTACCATTCAAAAGCTTGGGGTCAGTAAGATTTGTTAATGTTTTTGAATGCTCACCAGGGATGCATTTATTTGATCAAAAATGCAATAAAAAATAACCGTTTTATATTTTATTACATTTTAAAATGTAATTTATACCTGTAATGGCAAAGCTGAATTTTCAGCCCTGATAAACCACGATACAATGTTTATTTAGGATTCTTTGACGAATAGAACATTTAGAAGAACAGCATTTATTTGAAGCAGAATATTTTGTAACAATGTAAAAGTCTTTACTGTCACTTTACTTGATTTTCAATTTAATACATCCTTGCTGAATGAAAAAAAAAAAATCTTACTGATCCCAAACTTTTGAACGGTAGAATACCATCTCCATGGTCAAAGATAGAGGTGGTCCAGTCTTGTTATGGGGGTACTTTGCTGTTGCAGGAAGTATAAATTTTGACTGTATGAAGGACATCATGAATTCTTTGAGGTATCAAGCCATTTTGGCAAAGATGGTGATGCCTTAAGTGCAGAGACTGAAGTTTGATGATCAATGGACTTTCCTGAATTTTCTTGAATGTTCTTGAGTGGCCTGTACAGTCTTCAGATTTAAATCTCATTGAAAATATTTGGTGAAATTTGTAGAAAGCAGTGGTAACATGGAAACCAAAGACTATCAGTGATCTGGAAACTTCTTCAAGCGAAGAATGGGCCAAGATTGCAGTAGAGAGGTGACAGAAGCTTCTAAGCACTTACAGGCTGCATTTATTGGAGGTTATAAAGATGTGTGTGTGTGTGTGTGTGTGTGTGTGTGTGTATACACATACATACATATACAT
Organism: Megalobrama amblycephala; assembly: GCF_018812025.1. Lineage (NCBI taxonomy): Eukaryota > Metazoa > Chordata > Actinopteri > Cypriniformes > Xenocyprididae > Megalobrama > Megalobrama amblycephala. The sequence goes on from NC_063051.1 coordinate 8,134,015, forward strand.
ACATATTCTGGACAGGTCGAGGGAACCACTGTTGAACTGAACAGAACAGAAATCTCCTAATCTTTAGAGTAAACATTAGGTCAAAGACTCTAGGGTGACCCAAGCAGAAAGCACTGACCTGACAACTGCATCAGCACACACATCTATTAACTAGACCACATGAGGACAGCAGCCATTCCATCTGACAAGCAACAGTAACATTCACCCGAGCTCATGCAATTCACTTTACTGCCAGAGAGACTAAAAAAGCAGCATTTTAAAGACTACCCAGCGAACTGCTATATATAGCATGTGTTGACTGCTGGACCATTTGTCAGGATGTGACAATCCATGTGTGGATTAACGCAGAGGGACTAACTGGTGTTGGGCAAGAGAAAACACGCAAATGAGATGCAGGAATGGTTTATGACAAACAAATCCACATTTTGAGAGTAGGCTGTGCTGCCCATTTCTTTCTTCTAAAAGTGTTTATTATTCTGTTGGATTAGAATATCGTAAATAATGCACACTGGCCTATATAAAAACATCTGTTGTTTGCAGCGTCTTTGTAGATATGTTAAAATCCCAGAACCTGAATTGAAGTGTTTTTCCCCTGAAATCACCGGATGATAGAAGAGAAAAACTCCGGTAACACTTTAGATTAGTGAACACATATTTACTGTTAACTAGTTGTTCATTAGCATGCATATTAGAAGCATATTGGCTGTTTACTAGTACTTATAAAGCACATATTAATGCCTTATCCTGCATGACCATATTTAAGGTCCCTTAAAGGGGACCTATAACGCCCCTTTTACAAGATGTAATATAAGTCTCTGGTGTCCCCAGAATGTGTCTATGAAGTTTCAGCTCAAAACACCTCACAGATAATTTATTATAGCTTGTGAAATTTGCCCCTGTTTGGGTGTGAACAAAAACACGCCATTTTTGTGTGTCCCTTTAAATGCAAATGAGCTGCTGCTCCCAGCCTCTTTTTCCAGAAGAGGGTGAAGCTTTAACAGCTCACGCTTCGGTTCCTCAACAACAACAAAGCTGGAGAATCTCACACAGCCAAAATGAGGATTGTCAGTAACGGTGTTCAGCCTTACATTGTTCAAACTGGAGTCAGACACTGATGGAGAGACTCAGGAAGAAGTTACAACTTTTAGAATGAAACTGGACGTTTCTGAATGGTTAGTGGATAAATTTATGTAGTTGCTGTGGTGTTGATTCAACTCATCGACTAGCATGTGCCGTCATGTTAATCTTTTGTGCAAATCCAGCATTGAATTGATCCTCGTTTGTGAAGCAGTCCGGTGTAAAATGACGGTATGACAACAACACTCTACTACAAAAAATCTTCCTCTTCTCTAAAGCAGCCCAACATGGCTTCACCCCCTTTGTTGCGTGTTCCTGGGGGTGGGTTTTATGTAAATTTTGTGGTTTGTGATGTCACCAACCCAGGAAGAAGCTCGTTGTAGTCCCTACCAGCCATTTGTAGTCCTTAAAAAGCGATTTCTGTAAAAGAAAATACCTCCCTTTGGATTGAACTTTGAGCGTCGTAACTTTGCAGATGTTTTTTATGCTCTAACAGCAACATTACACACTAACTAAAGTTAAAAAGTGAAATCATAATCAAGGACCCCTTTAAACCTACCCCATACCTAAACATAACCACTTCAACAACTACTACTGATTATCAATAAAGCAAAATTTTCTCTAACAAACAGCAAGACATTAAAAGACAATCAAAAGTTGACAACGTTTATAAAAAATAAAAGCATCAGAAAACGTTCTTGTGTTCTGTTTGTGGTACGTGTGCAAAGCTTTTTGTGTGAGGTTTTTGGCATTGATTATGAGTTCCCAATCAGTCTTTTATGCATGAATCACTCATTCAGAAAAGACTATGTTTAATTCTATGGCTTTCGCCATAACTCTTGAGGCAAACAGCGGACATTCACTCTTTTTCTAAGATTGTGTCGTATTCACACCACAATACGGGTTTGATTTAGTTGATGTTTCTGGAGCAAAACTATTTAGATTCTCTTCTCTTGGCCAAGTGGCACGCCACTGCAGCCACTCCAATCAAGGAGTAGATATGCAGATGAACTATTGTACAACTATTTACAGCATACTTTACCAGTGGGGGTCTTTCAAGCACAGCTCTCGCAGGATAACTGGTCACCATAGTAACACACCAACATAAAAGGCCCTTCATTTGTAGCCTGATAAGAAAAAGGGGAGAAAAAGTCTCTAAAGTGTGTGTACCTTCTAATTGAAAAACGCTTTGAAGTCAACGGCTTTTGCAGCTCATTTCACTTGAGAAATGGGATGTATTTATGAGTGAGAAAGCATATATCAGAATGAAGCCAAACCTGAATGTGATTTTGGATTGTGAGGGTCTACTTCTCTTCTGAAACATCTCTTTTGAAGAGGCTTTTTATCCGGGATGTGGAGGCGAAAGGTCTAATTGATTTGTTAGAGCACTTCCATCAGTATGTATCTCAGTGGATACATTACTTTATCAGATCTATCGTTATTTGGTTTTATTGGCATAATTGTATTGTCTTAATGTTATCTAGTGTTATTGACAAAAAACTTTTTGTTATTAAAAAAAAAATTCCCCTACATGCACAGCCTCTGTGTTGTTAGTCAAAAAAGGTATTTCAGAGATGATGCAAGTTATTACATTTTCACAGAAGCTTGAAAAAAGTTTTTCTTCTTTTGAATAACATGCACCAATGAGTTGTTCACAATAGTGTTATTTCATATCATTGAGATACTATTATAGTTTATCAATATTCTGTATTAAATTTTAGTAATTTTGTTCTGTTTTTGTCATTTATTTAATGTCTATAGATTTTATTTATATCATTTTTATTTCTGTTTTAGTTTAAGCACATCAATTCACACTAAATGAAAATGAGAAATGTTGCCTTGCCAACTAGCTAAAAATAAAATGTTTACATTTTTTAAAAAATATTTTATTGTATTAGTTAATGTTTATTTTATTTGAAATAACAGTAAAATGTCAAGTAAATTGGTTTTAGTTGTAGTTTCAGTTATAATAATAAATATAGCTGCAAGCAGCAATTATTGGGGTTCAAACCAAGCGGCAACCTCCCCCTTTCTCTCGTGAAACTAATACGGAAGTAACTTAAACTGCGATTCATCGACTGGCCGCTAGGGACAGGCTCCAAAAGAGAACATAATCTCATAGAGTCCCATGTTAAATTGGCCAAGTTTATAGCAGAAAAAAACATGTTTACAAGTTGGTTCAAATTGTGGTTTTGGTCTATACTGCTATTTTTGCCCTTCATGACAACTCTGAGGAGGGTGAATTTTTTTATAACTTATCCGTTTAAATTATATTAAGCCTTAAAGTTCTGCATAATTAAGGGCGTGGTCACTTGAGTGACAGGTATATTGCGCTGCTGTCTGTGAGCCGTCATGTTACCTCAGCTGCCGCTGAATTTGGCATCTCAGCCGTATTTGTGCTCGATTATTTTATACAATTATAAAATATGGCTTGCTGCATAATATTCGAGACTGATGTGTGTCTGTGTAGATGTGGATGCATGGGGAAGAGACACAGAACACACGTTGTTAGATTGTGGCATTGGCTGAAAGTTTTGATTGTAAGATTTACTAGAATGACAATGGCGGGAGGATATCAAAATCCGACAGCACTGCTTGGATATTATAACTAAAACTGCTGCACTATTTTGAAAAAATATATACTTTGGACACGGGCTCATTTGTTTGTTAGATACGATCGTATACAGTTTTACAACATAAACGCTGCTCAGATTGCATCCTTTCTTGAAGAACGATGACAGAGAGCAGATCATTCAGAAGAAATGTGACATGTTTTTTTGTTTTGCAATAGAAACTCATATTTTACCCAAGTGCCACAGATTGGATTCATCTCTATTATAAAGGTATGAAGTCCCATTTGATTTTCCATGTTGTTATTTGCACAACCAACACTACTGGTGTTGGAGGATCTATATCTTAAAAAACATCGTAGATTGACATTAAACCTTTAGAACGTTCTGATGATAAAACTTGTCTTCAATATTTTAGATCGTATCTAAGATAGATAGATAGCTCCTTTGCTGCTAACATGGTCGCGTCGAGCTAGGCGGCCGTGGTTTCAGCAACCAGTCATATCAGCTCAAACCACCTCCCCGCCTCTTTGCCCATTTTCAGTTATCCGGGAGTGACGTGCGGTGACGCGCAGCTAAGATGGCCGCGGCCTCATTTTCGCTTCAAAACTGCTGTTCAGAACTCTATGGGTGACGTCACGGACGCTACTTCCATATTTTTTTACAGTCTATGGTTCAAGCTCTTTAAGGCCTTTAAGCACATGCACATCTTGATCATAGATGGAAAAGACCATTTAAAGCCAATACAGGCAATTTACCATGGGAAATATATAGTTTTTAAAGCTTTTTAACAGTTATCAAGGTTGAGCCAAAAACCTAGGTCTAGTTCGCCAAAGTTGAATTTTGAAATAATCTCCAATATTTAACGAAAGATTTGATGGGACACAGGCAGTCCTACAGGCAAAGTTGCTCAGAATGAGGAGTTCTACCATATGGTATAAATGTTGTGGGAGTGTGCGAAAAATAGCGTGATACACAATCCTTTACGCAAGTAAATAAAAATGCGAAGGCACCCCCTGGTGGCCGATTTCTTTTGAATTTCACAGGCAGTGAGTCAAACAGGCCCAGCGAGTTTGGTTCCTATCGGCTTTCTTTACCTTTGTTTGATGGCTGCTCAAAATTCATTGGCTGATGGAAGACATGTTATTTGAGATACATCAATGACCTTATAGACAATCATGGCACCCCTGACAAAGACACTGCATGCCAATTTTCAAGATTTCAAGATTTTTTTTGCTGTTATAGTGCCACCAAGTGGCCAGTCATCACGTCCTTTTTCACACGGCCAGAGAATGAGCTCTTACATAGGTGTGCTGAGTTTGGTGAAAATGTCTAATTTTGTTCAGGAGTTATAGCCATTTTAGTCTCAGGAGAATCACACTGCAATGGTTTGGTTCTGATTGGGCCAAAAACCTAGGACTAGTTCGCAAAAGTAGGTTTTTCAAAAAATCCAAAATACCCGAAAATTTCGCAAGGCATGTATTTTGTCCGTCTTGAGCCAAGGATTCCAACTATAAAAGACACTTGAGCCTACACCTAACGGAGTCAGGAGTTATGAGCCATTTTATACTTTTGACTGCTGTAGTGTCCCCATCAGGACGATCAGGGCGAGCCTTGCTGATGTTGTAGGCGATGTGAGTGCTACCAACCCTCAACGTTTCAAGTCTCTATGACTGACGGTTTGGTCTGCACGATCACTTTTAGGGGAGAACGCTGTTCCTTGGAAAATTAAACAATTACCATTAGGGTTTCTGCCCAACGTGCTTGAACCCTTAAAGGGTTAGTTCACCCAAAAATGAAAATTCTGTCATTTATTACTTACCCTCATGCCGTTCCACACCCTTAAGACCTTCGTTAATCTTCAGAACACAAATTAAGATATTTTAGTTGAAATCCGATAGCTCCGTGAGGCCTCCATAGGGAAGATTCGGAGCACAGATGAATCAGTGTGTCGAATCTGCTGTTCAGAACCATAAAAAAAACACGTGATTTCAGCTGTTGGCAGTTTGACACGCGATCTGAATCATGATTCGACACACTGATTCATCTGTGCTCTGATGCTTCCTGAAGCAGTGTTTTGAAATCGGCCATCACTAAAAAAGTCGCTATTTTGTTTTGTTTTTTGGCGCTCCAAACATATTCTTGTCGCTTTATAATATTAATATTGAACCACTGTACTCACATGAACTGATTTAAATATGTTTTTAGTACCTTTATGGATCTTGAGAGAGGAAGTGTCCATTGCTCCCTATGGAGCCCTCACTGAGCCATCGGATTTCAACTAAAATATCTTAATTTGTGTTCTGAAGATTAACGAAGGTCTTATGGGTGTGGAACGACATGAGGGTAAGTAATTAATGACAGAATTTTCATTTTTGGGTGAACTAACCCTTTAATAGCCCTGGTGCACAATAAGACCTGCTAAATGCATTAGGAGAGAAAGTAGGGTCAAGAGAGAATACAGGGTCATATTTGATTTCACGCTCACTTTAAAACAATACAGGGTTGCTATAGTGACATAGATAATCATTCTCCGTGGCCTCTTCTCAAGCAGAATATCCCTAAATCAAATACACTGAAATAATATTTGTTTTCTTTATTTCTACAAAATCAGGGTTAATCACACTTAGAGGACATTTTTTATGGTATTAATTGGCCAAATATAGAAATTGCTTGTTTGTGTAAAATTTGCATATTCAAATCCAAATGCTAATCCTTGTATTTGCTGACAAACAGCATTCTGCTGATGCAAATCCACATCAGATTTGTTGCACACATAAACTTCCTCCACTGTAGTGCATAATGATCCATAGTAACAGTTCAGTCAATTGAATTGCTTATCTTTACTGTCTAATAAACTACAAATGCTCTATGCTACAGCAACAACATAGCACTCACTGACATAATGTCATATATTTTTTATAGATCAAATTAATCATTCATTATATAACCTTCTCTTCCCAAATTCAATTAAAGCTTCCTCCTCCAATAGTGAATGCTGTTCCCGCCCCCTTGACACCTCCCGGTCTATTTATCATTGGCTGTTGTTGCTGCCCGTCTCAATCACTTTGCTTTCCTCCCCTAGTTTGGGTATGATGAATGAGCTGAAGGGACTCTCATCTATCTGCTCGGCACCTCCATTTATCGTTGTGGCTGAAAAATAGATGGTGTATGAAGTGTAATTTGGTGCTGTAGCGAGGCTTCTGTCCCAGTGGATGTGTCGTGGGACTTTGATTAAATCCTTCTTATAGGAAATCGATACATTCTTCATTAGGCCTCTCCTTCTACAAGCCTAGGCTTTTTCCTTCTTATACATTTAACCCACACACATAGATGAGGGGGGTGAGGGAAGGGAAGAGTATATGGGCGGATGTAGGGGATAGTTAGGGGCTAAAAGGAAGAATGACCAGGAGTGGATAAGAAAAGGGTAGCTTGAGCCAGTAGAGAGAGAAGAAAGAGGAAAGTGATGGGAATGTTGAATATGGGTGCAAAAGAGAATGAAGCCACCTTCAGGAACCTTCTTTAGGCCAAAGTGTAATGGATAAAATTAAATGATATACTAACTAACTTTAAAGAAAAGATTTTCAGGTTCAAAGATGCTTTAAATTGATCAAAAGTGACCATAAAGACATTTACAATGTTACAAAAGATGTCTATGTCCAATAAAAGCTGTTCTTTTGAACTTTCAATTCATCAAAAAATCCTGATTTTTTTTTTTTTTTTTTTTTTTTTTTTTTTTTAAAACACAGTTTCCACAAAAATATTTAGCAGCACAACTGCCTTCAACATTGATAATAGTAAGAAATGTTTTTAAGCAGCAAATCAGCATATTAGAATGATTTCCGAAGACTGGAGTAATGATGCTGAAAATTCAGCTTTGATCACAGGAATAAATTACATTTTAAAATATAATCAAGTAGAAAACTGTTATTTTAAATTGTAATAATATTTAACAATTTTACTGTATTTTGATCAAATAAATTCAGAAGAGACTTTTTCAAAAGAAAATGTATTTTATATAACGCTAACAGAAAATATATATTTTTTTATACAGTACATTCACTCAAAAATAAGATGATTCATAACAAATGAATGATAACCCATGCATCAGTGCAAAACAGGTTCACATTATGTAACTAATATTATAAAATGGTTAGTTCAGACTCCATTTACATAAATATACATAATGGTATAGAACAATATAGCACATTTCTACTCTGGCCTAGTTGAATCCATTTAAAAATGTATTATCATACTGTTTCAAAAAATTGAAATGTACAAATATATATATATATTTTGTAAACACATCTGGAAAAATGTTTGAAAGGCAATATATATATATTAAACCACTATATATAAAAAATAGTGGTCTTTACATGAAGAACATGTAGCTTTCATATGAATCCAGTGGGGTTAGTGTCATGCAATGAGATGCTACCCATGTAGAGCGCTTCATATCAGTCACATGTCAAGTTTTATCACAGTTAGGAAGATATAGCAGTCAGCTGCCTATGCTTTTAAAGTCTTTCCTGAGAGACACCTAATTCCCTTCATGCATGCCACACGCTGCATGCCACTCGACTCTAGTGGATTAAACTGAATCAGAAAAGATCAGCAGTCGATATCGCAAATGCTAAATAGCTGGCACACGCAAGCTGTGCCGCTAGTCATGAATTGAAAGAGAGAGAAAAAGAGACAGAGAAACAAAAATCACTGCTAATGACCAGCACTTGCCATATGGGGGGGACGGACACTGAGGCACATGCTTTCATCCAAACAGACCCAAACTTGACCGCATGACTCACTCTGCAAGCCAAATGCCTCAAAAGAGGTTCACAAATGGATTTATGCGGCCAAATTCACAAAGAACATCAGGTTAGTATTCTCTAAATGAGATCTATCACAGCACCTCGCCTCTAAACGCACTGGCCAAACAGCTATAAAAACTTTATTGGCAATAAATAACAAGCAGCATTTAAACTTTGCAGGTCGTACCACCCAGAATACTTTGAACTCCCTGGACAAGTTATTGAGTTAAATAATTCGAAAGGCCAGAAATAAAACTCCTCCCCGTTTCTGGCCCTTGACGAAATATTTAATTTATCTCCCCCCTGTTGATAGACTGTCTGGCCTGCGCTGGCCTAGCATAAGGCCGACCTCTGCCAGAGGTATTTTAATGAGTTTGTGAGTGTCACCTGCTGTCAATTTCAATTTGAGGTGAAGAACTCCCTGGAGGCTAATTTGCTCTTGCAGGCAGTACGTTACTTCCAATTGGCAGCTATACCAGCGGACGTTACATGCTTTGTAAGCACCCATATCTCTCTTTATTTCTCTCTTACTCTATCAGACACAGAGGCTGCATACCAATTCTCATACTACGTGTCCTATATACAGTACAAGCCCAGAGGTTATGTTCAGAATATCATATACTGTAATACTCTACTGCTGTTTATACAGTATGTAGCAAATACAGCTTGGGTATTATGCACATTTTCTATACACATGGAATGCCCATATGACTACAAAATGTGAATTATACAATGTGAATTATCCTATAATGCAATGCACGCAACTTTTTCTTCCATTTTCAGTGGGTTGAATTAATTTATTTTTCGATTTTTGATGAAGCATGTTTTTTAGGTATGCAGGTGTGCATCATGTATGTTTTTGTGATCTAATAATAACAACAATAAAATGACATTAAATTACACTACTGTTCAAACCACACTGTAAAAAGAATTGTTGGTTTTACTTAAAAAAGTAAGTTACCTGGTTGCCTTAAAATTTTGAGTTCATTGAAATTAAAAATTTGAGTTAATACAAGGAAGGCGATTAGTTTAATCAACAGAAACTCAAAATATTATGTTATCTGAACCACATTAATTATTGGTTGATTTGATAAAAAAAAGTTTATTCAGAGATGATGCATTAAATTTAATGTATAATAAGACAATTATAATCTTACTCGAGATTTTATTTTAAAAAATGCCGTTCTTTTGATCATTATATCCATCAAAGAATCCTGAAACATGCTATTACATTGATAATAAGAAATGTTTCTTGAGCAGCAAATCAGCATATTAGAATGATTTCTGAAGGATCATGTGACACTGAAGACTAGAGTAATGATGCTGAAAATTCAGCTTTGATCACAGGGAAAACTTATTTTAAAGCATATTAAAGTAGAAAAAATGTACACTGTAATGATCACTGTTTTTTTTTTTTTTTTTTACTGTATTTTTGATCAAATAAATGTAAGTTTTTTCCTGTGAAGAATTTTCAGCATCATTAATCCAGTCTTCAGTGTCACATGATCCTTCAAAAATAATTCTAATATGCTGATTTGCAGAAGAGACTTCTTTCAAAAACTTCGAACCGACACCAAAATTTGAATGGTAATCTATATTATATTATACCATAAACAATTTAACATAGTACCTTACACTTAAAAGAGCCACCCAGCATACACTTCTTATTTTTTCAACTTTTCCAATCTGATGGCTTCTCAGCTACATTTGGCATACTTTATATAAGAAAATATCCTTCAAAAATAATTCTAATATGCTGATTTGCAGAAGAGACTTCTTTCAAAAACTTCGAACCGACACCAAAATTTGAATGGTAATCTATATTATATTATACCATAAACAATTTAACATAGTACCTTACACTTAAAAGAGCCACCCAGCATACACTTCTTATTTTTTCAACTTTTCCAATCTGATGGCTTCTCAGCTACATTTGGCATACTTTATATAAGAAAAGTAGGTGTATTCAGAAGCGAAGAGCATCTTTTTCTTGACTCATTATTGGACTGAACTGTCAAAAGCTGACATGAATTTATCCTCAATGCAAGTGCACCCATATTTAATGTAAGTGTGACCCACCAGTCCAGAAATATTGCTCAAAAAAGTATGTACTTTCCTTTCAGAGAAGCATACTTTTAGTGTGAAGTATAAGTATGTGAATTGGGATGCAGCCATACACACTAATGCTAAGCCTTCTTCCCACACTTGCTTCCCTCTCCCCCAAGCCTTGTCTATTTATCTCGTCTTTCTTCTCCTCCTTCCCTCTCTTTCTTTCATTGGCTTGCTGAAGGGGAGGTTCATTATGTGCTCCCCGTCTCAAGGTTTTGTGGCTGACACTCAAGGTTTCTGCTCAGCTTACTGGATCATCCATCAGAGTGAAGCTACCTCTGTTGCTTTCATAGCGCAACGATTCAGAAACTCTTCTCAAATGATGAGAAGGGAGAAAAATAAAAGGGTGTAACACCAGCTTGGGGTTACAGGTTGGTTAATTAAGCTTGTTAACACAAGGAAGTCATTAATACCTGTAGAAACTGTATTTGTATTCCCATTCATCTCAACAGCCTGTTGGGTCATTTTATGGGGGGTTATTTTTTCCAAGGATGGGTAGTTTTGTGTTACCCATGCAGACACTGGGTTAGTGGCTGGGTCAATCTCACTGACAGCTGAAACAATACACCCCTCCCCATCATCTGACATTACAACAATTCAGCGTTACTGGTAAGCTATAGTATCCCTGTAAAAATTAAGAGATCGCATAAATCAACCCATTATACTGAGTTAAATGAACAACCCAGCATGCTACACTCTAAAAAATGCTGGGTTAAAAACAACCCAAGTTGGGTTGAAAATTGACAAACCCAGCGGTTGGGTAAATGTTTGCCCAACCTGCTGGGTAGTTTTAAATAACTCAAAAATTACTGTATTTCTTGCTTAAAATTAACCCAAAATAGGTTGGAAATTAACATTTATTAATATTTGTTAATGTTTAATAAATGAACACTTATTAATATGTTTAATGAATAATAATTAAACAATAAACATTTAATAAATTGCTTATTAATAAATGTTCACCTTTTGATTATTGTTGCCTCTAGTAATTATGTTTCTGATTTTTAATTTCCAACCTATTTTGGGTTCATTTTACGCCATCCATATAGTAATTTTTAAACAATACTTGGGTTAAATAAAACTGCCCAGCACGTTGGGCAAACATTTAACCCAGCCGCTGGGTTAAAACAACCCAATCGCTGAGTTTGTCCATTTTCAACCCAATTTGGGTTGTTTTTAACCCGTTTAAATAACCCACGGTTGGTTTTGTCCATATTTGTCCCAGAAATGGGTTGCAAAACAGCCTAAACTGAGTTATTTTCAACCCAATGGTTTTAAGAGAGCACTTGTGTGTGGTTGTCGCAGCAGGACCTCCCAGAAGTGAATAATCTAAAATCTGACATTTTTGCTTATGGGCACTCATTTTTAGATGTAATTGTTTTTGAGTATGTTTTGAGCAGGAAAATTATGTCATGACAACATTTACTGATTCCACTGACAACTTTGAGTGTACTTTTGTCTTTTTGATTGACACCTGTCACGTCACCTTGCCCAGACCCGTCACAGCCATTTCAAGATCCCAGACGTGCATACAAAATGCCTTTCAGATCTCAATCATTGGCGTCACAATACCACCTTTTCATTTAATCACACACTCGCATATTTATTAAATTAATAGATTGTTAATGGACCGTTAAATTAAACTGTATCCTATTTTTTTGCGCACAATAAACGTCTTTCCCTCGCATCGCCTCTCCTGAGCCACCGCTGCTGCCGTTTTCTGCAGTCAGATACTCTCTCAGGCTGTTGTCAGAATAAAGAGGCATTCTGTGCACTTCTCTTTGATGTCTGTGACCCGAAGAGAGGAGAGAAGAGAAGACGGCGAGATACTTAAAAGACACTGCTCTGGGAGAAGGAGGAAGAGGGAGCAGGCAGGGAGGAGACGGAGAGCACAAGAGACATAAGGTATGAGAAAGGAAGAAGAGGAGAGGTACAAAGAAATGTTTGCTCTGTCTCTGCACTCCTGAGCCTCAGAAGAATGAAAAGAGACTTTAACCTACATTAACAAAGAACTGTGATTTCAAACATATACAGCCACAATAACAATGTAAAAAAGCTGAGGAAAGGAACATGGCAAAGAATTGGGATGACGTTATAGTCATATGAGCTTCTGAAAAAGTGCATTTCTAACTACAAAAGGCCTTGTGTGAATCCAAACTAAACTTTTATGAGTTGAGTATTCAAAGAAGAGGAATAGCTACCATTTTCACCCCTTGGCATTGAAAAGTGTGAATTGCAAAATAGTTCAGCATCAGTAGTAGTGAAATTTATTACATTTGATAAAGTGTTGATGAATACAAAAATGATATTTAAAAAAAAATCTATTTTTGGTTTGTCACCAAACAAAGTGACATTTGAACAATTTTGCTTGTAATAATGACACAGTAGTTTGGCTGAGAAAAATGAAAATGGCAGCCAGTCATTGTATGTTATAGTCATACAAATTAACCCTCTGGAGTCGGAGGCTGATTTGGGGCCTGGAGAAGTTTTGACATGCCCTGACATTTGTGCTTTTTTCAGTTGTTCATAAACATATTAATGGAAAAAGTGTCATTACACTGTATTCAGCACAAACTAGGCTACAATAATATGTGAGGAACATGTATGTACATGTTTGTGTTTTTGAAGGAATAACATTTATGCGTGGTTATTGAAAAAACAAAAAACTTAAGTCACTGAAATAAGGCCAAAAAAAGTATAGTAAATCTGTGTTTACAATACTTTAGGGTATTGGAGGTTGTAAACTAGAGTTTTTGCTTCAAAATTATGTAAAAATTATGCTGCCTACTCCTTCATATAAAACAATATATTGATTTAGTTTTTGTAAGACACTTTTTGCAAAGAAACAGTATGCGTGGAGGCATGAATCTGCATGAATAATGGGCCATTTACACCTGAGAAGACAAAAGAATTGGATAGTAATGAGCTGAAACGACTTGCATATTAATGAGGCATTTCAGTCAGGTAGGCTGTGAAAAAAACCTTCTGTGATGTCTCAAGCTCATCATGATATATGAAACGTACAGAAAAATATTATTACAATATAAAGTAATGGTTTTATATTATACTTTAAAATATAATGTATTTCTGTGATGCAAAGAGTCTGAATATAGGCTTTTAGTTTAATTGATCAGATTTGTCTAATAAAGGACTTTAAACCTTTATGACCCATGGAACTTACACATTATATAATGCTTTACAGATCATTAGACAATTCATTAACCCTTTCAGACCTGATTTATATTTCAGGGACACCAACATTATGTCCATAATTTATTTGGATTTATACTGCAGGGCTGTTGAATGCTTGAATATGATTAGCTCCAGAGTTTCAGACAGGTCTTGACTGCATTACATGTCCATATCACTTCGCCAAATGATTTCAGTTATTTCAAAGGTCCTTACAGCCTACAACAGCAAAAGAACCAAAACCCACAATGACACTGACCATGCAAATAAATATAGTAAACAATAGGATAAAAATTACAAATTACATTTTATTATTTACAGAAAGCACATACTCTCTTTGTCCCGCTCTCTCTCCCACTCAAACACACACACACACACATACAGTACGGACACACACTTGCACAGAAACATGTTGTCAGCTTTGCTCTGGCGATTTTATCAGTAAAACAGTTTAACAGCTTAAAATCTACATGACATTTCTCACTGGTGAGGTAATAACGGCGCTGTTCTTGAAGCAGATAAACTTACAGTTTCGCTATTAGAAGAGACACTGCTGCCGAACACCGTTGAGAGACGCACAGACTCAGGTAATTCACTCACACTCAATCTCTCTCTCTAATAACTGTGTTAATAACTGCATTAGTTTGCTATCAATGGCTAAAGCCTCCATTAATAGCTCTAAAATGATATTGTGGAATTAGCAATGGAGGCGTGGGATGAGAGGTGTAAGACATTAGCCCTACACACAAGAGCGTTTTAAGGACAAAACCCTGACAGATGTCTTGAAATACAGAGCCTGGTCTCATTAGAAAATGTACCTGTGGGAACGTTTTCGCAAATCGCAAAAATACGTACCAATACAAGCATATCACTGCAGTTTCAATGTGAAATGTCCACTGAGTGGTGCTAAAAGCGTGTTCATTTTTTTGCCGAAACAGACAAACGTGAATTTGGTACGTTTTTATGACGTTGGTTTTTATACGAATCAGTGAGTGGCACTGAAAGTGTAATGCTCCATTACGTTTTAAAATAATGTACCACCAACACTACACCTAAACCTACACGATAGTGTTAGCAAAAGCAAATGTGACATAAAAAGCATCCGTAATCGTGCCGTTTTAGCTTGTTTTGATCTCTCATCTTTGAGCTCTTTTACCGTGACTCGTCTTTTACGTGATATTGTGCATGGAGACGTAAAAACAAGTCTTTATTAATCCATAATCTGACCCTGTAATCGTAACTGTGTATGAAAACGAATAAAAGTGCTTGTTGTTTTACTGCCTCTAGTGTTCATTTCTGTTGGAAACTGCAGTGATATGTACATATTGGTACGTATTTTTGCGACTCGCAAAAATGTTCCCACAGTTACGTCTTTCCATGACAGCAGGATGGAAATACAACATCTGAACAATGTCTTGAGGTGTGGTAACCATAGTATAAGTGGAATGTTTGACTCCTGTCCATTGAATTGTTAGAAAATAATGCACACCTGAGGTGAAACGAGGTGTAGCAGCCATGACGCAAAGCATCTCGGGATTGCATTATTTTCTAATAATTCAACGGCCCGTTGTTAATTATTCCTTACATATATTTACTCTCATAGCAGCAATATTTGAATGGATGCAGGGTATGAAAGGGTTAAAACAGAAAAAAAAATTGTGTGAATATATCACCTTTACAGACTTTCTGAAATATCTTCATGGGAAATACATACTTACATTTAAGAGTTGACATGTTTTATTGTTTTTTTTTTAGTATTTGGCATGTTATATGGTTACATGTAAAAGTGTATTCCTTCTTCTATGGTTTATGGTCATCAGAGTATTTCCTGGCCACACTGCAGATGTACTTCGAGTACAGACTCTATTAATTCAATGCTAATTTAAAGGACCTGTTCTGCCTCACGGACAATTTAGATTATCAAAAACAGATCAGAATGGAGAAATGCATGTTGAATGCAGATCTTTCGTAGAGTAAAAAACAATATGGAAATAATTGCACCAACTCTTGAGCCTCAGCATTGGTCAGCTTCATTAACACTTACAGCATCAGCAGTAATCAATTAGAGCAAAACACGATCATCCAAGGGCTCAATGAACTATTTAATGACCTCTGTGTCAATACAGTGACCTTGTTTAATCTCAAAAGGAAATCCATATTGTTTAGCTATGATTTTAAATTGCATCACATTTGCCCACAATAAATGTCAAAGCCTTTAATTCAGAGCCAGTGGCTCGCCTTGCAGTATCAAAATCCTTGCTTCAAAAGTTCATGGCTAAATTTGAGCGCAAAACCACATGAATGATTATCCACTCAATTATCTTTCTCTCTGTTTGAACTGGGTCGAACGCTGATCCACCCGCAATATGAAATAACAGGGTATTCATAATACACAGAGCAAAAGCTGCGGCGATTGTTTAGAGAGGGGGAGCAATAGAAATGGTTCAACTGAAGCGTGTCTGATTGCAACACTGCGTTCATTTGGTTGCTGTGCCATACAGCCATAACGCCGCGGTCATTCTGATAGCTTGCAAATCATCGCTTATAATTACTTCTCGCCAAATCCAGATGAAGATCCTTATTTCAGATTAATTATCTTAATCACAGCATATCAGAGTCAGATGAACCCACAGCGCCGGAATGTGAATCGATGTGTGATGACATTGAAAGGGCAGCAACGTCTGAGACATTCTGATAATTATGCACGGACAGGGATCCGGTGACAAAACAAATCAGTTAAGTTCATCTCTGAAGTGGAACTAGTGTTCGGATTATGCAAATGTATTGTGAGATTGTGACAAGAAAATGGTTTAAAATCACACATTTGTTGAATTGAAACTTCACTTTCCATCCTCTTGGAATTAACCATTACCTTACTATTTAACATAACAGTTTTGAATATTTATATTCAAAGCATGTTTGAATATGAACCATATTTGTGATCCTTGGAGGGACACAAGTCCCTTATTCGTATCACATCTTTATGTACGCCTGTGATTCTTTGCAGAATCTTAATGAGCTGTTTGAAGTGTTAAACTATCAAACTGCATAACCACCGCCTTCCCTAGTGACTTCTTGGCCTCAGCGGTATGTAAATGAATCCAAACACATTTAATAATTAACAGAGAACAGTTTGTCACTATATTAAATTCATATTTCAACCTTGCTAAAAAAAAAATGGGGCCACCTTGCTTTATTATGTGATCAAACATACAATGAAGCACAAAAAGTAAGAGTGATCCTCAGTCATTTTAACAAAACATCACCCTAGTGTTATTCTACACAGCAATCAACATGCTAATGCAGTCTCTAATAATAATGTAAGTTAATTAATGTCAAGCAAGGCAATCATTTTCCTAGTATGCAACTCAACAGAATGGAGAAATACTGACCAACCGCATAGTCAACATTATATTTTCCTTAAAGTGGCACAAGAAAAAAAAAAAGCCATTCATGAATAAATCATTTACAGTGGTATTCTGTATCAAGTGTTCTGGGCAATAGCTTCAGTTTTTCCAAATCAAAGGCTGACAGCCGGCAGTCTGTGAGGCTCCCGTGTTGCTAACAGGAGATGTTGAGGAACAATAGGGCATCCCAGGGAACTGCTCTGTTCATGCTTTATATTATAGATTTCCAGTACAACACCAACTCACTTATTTGATGAATTCCTGATGGTTCGCTCTACTGACACTGGTGATGATTGAATACAAGAAGGTGGTGGACATATTTTTACTGTAAATACAGTTGTTAAAGTATTAAAACAGATTAAGCGGTAATGCATAACAAGAAGCATGTTATATAACCAGACTGTCGTTTAACAAATTAGCTTATTTTTAAATTTGAACCTTAACACTTTTTCAAATATGTGACGTTATTTGGAAAATACAATAGAAAACTTCTCCCTTATATAACATCATGTACGCTACCGTTCAAAAGTTTAGTCTGTACAATTTTCTAAAATGTTTTTAAAAGAAGTCTCTTATGCTCACCAATGCTGCACTTGATCAAAAATACAGTAAAAACAGCAATATTGTGAAATAACATTACAGTTTAAAATAATTGTGTTCTATGTTTAAAGGGATAGTTCACCCAAAAATGAAAATTTGATGTTTATCTGCTTACCCCCAGGGCATCCAAAATGTAGGTGACTTTGTTTCTTCAGTAGAACACAAATGATGATTTTTAACTCCAACTGTTGCGGTCTGTCAGTCAAATAATGCATTGAAACGGTAACAGCATCTATAAGAGTCAAATAAACCTGCACAGACAAATCCAAATTAAACCCTGCGGCTTGTGACGACACACTGATGTCCTAAGACACGAAACGATCGGTTTGTGTGAGAAACCGAACAGTATGTATAATTTTTTACCTCTACACTGCGTTCCAAATTATTATGCAATTGACATATCAGTAAGATTTCAGTACAATAAACATTCAGATTTTAGTTTTTCTAAGAAAATATTTGTTTCTTTTTAGATAACTGGTATCAATCTCAGACAAAATAATTTGCCAGGTCTATGGAAACCCTATTTAGAGGTTGTTCCACATTATTAAGCAAGTCACAGTTCTCATGCAATATGGGGAGGAAGAAAGATCTTTTTGAAGATGAAAAGCATGAAATGGTGCAATGTTGTGCAAAAGGCATGAAAACAACTAATATTATCGAATTATCATAAGATTTGTGAGTGATTTAGAGCACAGCAGAACTCGGTCATATAAAGGCTTATTGAGGAAAGTTCCTGTCAAAAAAATGTATTGTATTAAAAGGGCAGCTATAAAAAAGCCAGTGTTGAGCAGCAAACAGGTATTTGAAGCTGCTGGTGTCTCTGGAGTCTTGAGAACCTCACCATGCAGGCTGGCAGTTGTGCGTAAAGATGCATTTTAGACACCACTAACCAAACCTAACAAAGAGAAACATTTACAGTGGGTGTAGAAATACATTTTCAAACAGTTTTATTGCTGTGGTGTTTTTTGCAGCATGGGATAGTGCATAGTGCATTGTACAATAGTGCATTGTACTATGCACTATCCTCCTTTTTATACCATAGCTGAAAATGGCCAGTTATGAACTCCACATATCTTGCAAAAGTAATTTTAATACCCTCCATCTCACTTCCCAGTATTCCAGCCCAAATCATCACCCACCAGCTCCTTGCTGACGTCACAGTCTTGTTGGAATGTGGTGGCCATTTACCAACCATCCAGAAATCCATCCATTTAGACAATCCACTGTAGTACGGCATTAGTCAGTGAATAAAACTATTTAAAAATGAGTCTTCATGTATTTCTAAACCCACTGTAAATGTTTCTCTTTGTGAGGTTTGGTTTGGAGTGGCTGAAATGCATCGTTACACACAACTTCCAGCCTGCATGGAGAGCTTCTTGAGACTCCAGAAGTACCAGAAGCTTCAAATACCTGTTTGCTGCTCAACACTGGCTTTTTTTTATAGCTGCCCTTTTAATGCAATTAATTTTTTTGACAGGAACTTTCCTCAATAAGCCTTTATATGACCGAGTTCTGCTGTGCTCTAAATCACTCACAAATCTTATGATAATTCGCTAATCTACATTCAGTTTCACACAATATTAGTTGTTTTCATGCCTTTTGCACAACATTGCACCATTTTATGCTTTTCATCTTCAAAAAGATCTTTCTTCCTCCCCATATTGCATGAGAACTGTGACTTGCTTAATAATGTGGAACAACGTCTAAGTAGGGTTTCCATAGACCTGGCAAATTATTTTGTCTGAGATTGATACCAGTTATCTAAAAAGACATGGATAAATAAACGAACAAACATTTTCTTAGAAAAACTAAAATCTGAATGTTTATTGTACAGAAATCTTACTGATTTGTCTCTTGCATAATAATTTGGAACGCAGTGTAATACACCACTATGTCCAACTGCTCTCCGCATCCTGTTAGTGAGGTCTGATTGCGCTCTGACAACGGAAGTGATGTCTCGCACTCATTGAAGCAAAGCATGAGAGATCACTTCTGTCATCAGAACGTGTTTTTTGATCTCACTAACCGGATGCGGAGAGCAGTTGGACATAGTGGTGTTTGAGATGTAAAAAATGATATAAATACTGTTCGGTTTCTCGCACAAACCGATCGTTTCGTGTCTTAGGACATCAATGTGTCGTCACGAGCCGCAGGGTTTAATTTGGATTTGTCTGTGCAGGTTTATTTGACTCTTATAGATGCTGTTACCGTTTCAATGCATTATTTGACTGACAGACTGCAACGGTTGGAGTTAAAAATCATCATTTGTGTTCTACTGAAGAAACAAAGTCACCTACATCTCGGATGCCCTGGGGGTAAGCAGATAAACATCAAATTGAACTATCCCTTTAATACATTTTATACCACAGAGTTGTTAAATGCTTGAATCTGATTGGTTGTCGAACGTTCTAAGGTGTGCAATTATTTTCATGGAAATTAGCATGGTTAAAGTAGTTTCAGGCAGGTCTTGACTGCATTACATGTCCATATCACTTCACCAAATGATTTCAGTTATTTCAAAGATCTTTACACAGCCTACAACAGCAAAAGAACCAAAACCCACAATCACACTGACCAAACAACTAAATATAGTAAACAATAAAATAAAAACTACAAGTTTCCATGTTTTTTGCCCAAAAATTAAATTTTATTAATGTTTTTTGCCCAGACACAGACACACACTCACACAGAAACTTGTTGTCAGCGCTGCTCTGACGATTTTATCAGTAAAATAGTTCAACAACTTAAAATCTACATGACATTTCTCACTAGCGAGATAATAACGGCGCTGTTCTTGAAACAGATTAACTTACAGTTTCGCTATTAGTCGAGATGCTGCTGCTGAACACCGTTGAGAGACAAACAGACTCAGGTAATTCACACATGCTTCATTTCGCTCTCTCTAATAACTGCATTAATAACTGCATTAGTCTGCTATCAATGGCTCAAGCCTCCATTACTAGCTATAAAATGATATTGTGGAATTAGCAATGGAGGCGTGGGATGAGATGGGTAAGAAATTAGTCCCACACACAAAAAGGACAAAAACCTGACAAATGTCTTGAAATATAACATCTGAACAATGTTTTGTTGAATATAAGTCGAATAATTGACTCCTTTCCATTGAATTATTAGAAAATAATGCATACTCTGCTTCGCGTCGTGGCCGCATTACCACCTCAGGTATGCATTATTTTCTATTATTACACGGCTCTGTGCAATAATTGATTCTGTTTGGTCAATCGCACCATCCAGCGGTATGTTTTTCCCCGATAACAACCGCTAAAAACAGATAACACAGGCTCATCCGGGTTACTGAAGTCAGCAGCATTATACGCTGAAAAGGTATTTCCTCGTGGAAGTGTTGCGTTTGGTGAGCTAATAAAATATTAAAACTTTTTCAGTCAAAATTTAATTGTCATCCAGCATCGTGGACTCTCTCTCTCGTTTCATACAAACGCAGCTGCTGCCATTTTGCGACTATTGTTTTGTACACTGTTGGATTATAAGATAACAAACAGGTATGATTTTGAAACAGTTTCATCTCAGATCAATATCTCTTCTCCCCATAATTATTCATGTGATGAAATGGCTTGGTGTGACTGTACCATATCCCTTAAATGTCCATCTAGTTTGAACTTGCCGTGTAGCAACTGCTCTCTACGCGGAAGCTCTGCGTTTAAAGTGCTAATAAAATATTTCGACTCAGATCAATGTTTCGTGTCTAACTGTTTACTTATGTGGCAAGTAGCCATGTAATAAATTAGATAATGTACAGCCGGTTGTTATCTCAGAATAAACCACTTCAGGCTGATGCAAGTTCCCTTTGCTTCACATCGGGGTCCTGATCATCCTGTCGGGGTTTATTCTGAGTTGAATTTTCAGCATCATTACTCCAGTCTTCAGTGACACATGATCCTTCAGAAATAATTCTAATATGCTGATTTGCTGCTCAAGAAACATTTCTTATTATTATCATCATGTTGAAAACAGTTGTGCTGCTTAATATTTTTGAGGAAACCATGTTACATTTCAATCTTTTAAAGTTTCAGGATTCTTTGATGAATAGAAAGTTCAAAAGGAAAGCATTTATTTTGAATAAAAATCTTTTGTAATGTCACAAATGTCTTTACATTGTCACTTTTGATCAATTTAATGCATTGCCGCTAAATAATTGCTGCTAAATCTTACTGACCCTGATCTTTTGAATGGTAGGGTACTTTTTTTGTTGCCAGATGGACGATAACATGCCATTTACTTTTTTACACCCTAACCTTACAGTGACAAGTTTTCCACCCGTCAGATGTAGAAATCTAATTTTAGTCACAATGAAACAACAGGCAGAACACTCCAGCACAAAGAAACAAGTACAGGCTCTTCTTAGGCTGCTTCTTAGTACCAAATGATTCCTCTTTAGCCGTGTCATCTCAGATCTGTCTAAGACTGAGTGGGCTGAGATGGTAGACATCTTCAGAGGCAGAATGTGCCTTCTGCATGTTGAAGACTGCGCCAACTTACCATTCACTATACAAACAGATATATGAGGCTAAGAAACACCCCGCGGTATTCATTAGTCAGTAGCTGATCCTGCTTCACTGTACAGTGGCAGTCAATGCTAATGCAGAAGGACATACCAGGATATATGGCAAGTGGTCAGATCAGGTGAATAACATCCCACTCCTATTAATTTTCCTCCTCTTCCTGTCCTTCAACTTAGGACCAGTCATGAAATCAGGATGGTAACCCTTGTCCTCTGAAAAATCTTTTGAGATTCACATGCAACATTCATTTGCTGTCTATCGATCCATTTAACCATATATCTAAGCATCCGTCCATCCATCCATTCAGTCAAATCTATTTTTAATATACATGCAAAAAATCTATCGATCTTAGTCAAGTGCTTTACAATAAATAAAATAACAGCAATGGTGAAAAATTGTAAAATAAAATAAACAAGATTAACATGAATTACAAAAAAGTAGTATTATTATAAAATAACCAGATAATCTATCAAAGGAGCTAATGGTTACACCACTCCAAAACAACACGTTACCAAAAAAATGTTGACATATCCAGGTGAAAATGTAAACCGAAGAGTCTGATTTAACCTGCCAATTGTCTCTCAGGGGAGTTGAGAAGTCAAGAGAGCAGTCAGTAGAAAGACCGGCCTCTTGAATTTATCATGCCTGGAATCAATGGTTCTTCAGTCTCTAGCTACTTGTTAGCAGAGATCAAACCACCTTTTGAGGTCTCTGGAAATAGAGACGGGGAACCTCAATGACCCTAACCTCAACACAGACGCAAACGTGCCGCCATACAGAACACAGAAGCGTGTCAACCCCTGAAGATGCTGTCCTCCTGTGATAATTTACTCGTACCTTCATTGGGATAGATTAATTAGGCCTGCAGAGAGCACCGGCACTGCGCACAATCATTTACAAGAGGCTGGAGGGGTCTCACCATTCCAAACTAATTGGCACAACAATCAAGAACGCTTTTAACCGAGGTGAGAGTGGGAAAGAAAAAACGAGGAAGGTTGATAAATGGACACAGACAAAGAAAAGACACTTCAAGAGATAAAGATTTCTCTGTCTGAAATCTTCACTGTAAAAAGGATTTTTGAAGTTATAAATAAAACAAAGAACACTGGAGTTTGCTTTACAAGGAAATACTATTTCATGTTTAATTCAATGTGTTACTTTCTGTTTCTTCGCAATTATTTGTGAAATTTACTAGCAATTTCAAAGTGAAAATTGCTTCAAATTAATTCCTACACCAATTTTTTTTTCTTCAGTGTATTTTACTGTAACAAAATGTTGGGTTGTTTCAACCCATCTTTGGGTCAAATATGGGAACCCAACTGTTACTTTAAATTTTAAATGATTGGGTTATATACATGTTTTGAAACTACCCAGTGTAGGAACAAAATTTGTATTAAACAATCTTATTTTAGGGATACAGAAAGGGTTTAGGTTTAGGCTTATATCTTTATCAATCAATAATTTCCCTCTGATTGAAGCATGACTTTAAGAGGACAAAATATGTTGATCCATGAAATACATGGACATGTTTGTGCATTTAAAAACATTGAAACAAAATGCAACAAAACAGTCAAGATTAATTGGTAACACTTTATTTTAGGGTCTTTTAACTAGTTGTTTATTAGCATGCATATTACTAGAATATTGGCTGTTTATTAGTACTTATTAAGCACATATTAATGCCTTATACTGCATGACCTTATTCTACATTATTAATCCTACCCAATTCCTAAAATTAACAACAAACTTACTAATTATTAATAAGCAGTAAATTAGCATTTTATTGAGGGAAAAGTCATAGTTAATAGTGGATATGTGTTCCCTATACTAAAGTGTTACCGATGAATTTTATAAATCTTGAACCGCTGTCTTAAAAGAAGCTCACAGGAGGGAAAATCTCAACAAGACGTGATGCAATGGTGAAAGACATCCATCTAACACACAAAGGCCAACAGGCCATCTTGTGTGAAAAGCCCTTTACTGTAATTTTAGGCAACTCTAAAAGATAATAAGCAAAATACCTAAAAGATTAAACAACAACAAGACCTCAATGTCATTGGTATTACAATGTAAAGAATATGACATTTGTTCCAAGACATTGTGCATTAGGGATTAATGTGTTATTTCATGAGATGCATTTTGATTGATGCTACAAGTGTGGGATGTAGAAAATCACCTCTGCTGCAATGAGATTTTGATTGTGTCTATGGCAGTTTGAAACTGGCAATCTATCCTCAAAGCAATCTGCAAAGCAGCCATTCTTTCTCCTCTTCCTCCTCGCCTGTCCTCTCAGGGGGAACACTAGTGTAACTCTTTATAAAGAGTCAAATAACCAGACCCAAACAACCGCAAAGGATGTTTAGCAGGGCAGAAAGAGCTGTTTCCTCACTGATATCACACACCAAACATACTCTGCCACAAACACTTGTGTTCACAAAGCAATTAGATGGGAACAGATCGGAACTAGTGGAAAGATACAGGAGGTAGCAATAATTCAGGCATTATGAGCTGTTGTCATATGCAATCGAAGTTTACTTTTTTTAATTAAAAAAATATAAAACATCTTTAATAAATCATGATGTACTTCAAAGAACAAGCCAATTCATTTGATTATGGTACAGTACAGTAAACCATGTGTATGTATGTGTGTATATGCGTATATATATTTATATATATGTGTGTGTATGTGTGTATACATATTCATAGAGTATATATAAGTTAAAATAAAGAAAAACAGACTAGATCTTAATGCATGTCTTTCACTGTTTTTCAATAAATTAACAAAAATGTAGAAATATCATTTCATAATTTCCATGCGCACCAATATAACAATGAATAGTGTTAAATGACAATATTTACTTACATTCAGATGTTTTAGTATGAAACATGAACCTTTTTTTAAAGGTGCCATCGAATTGAAAATTGAATTTACCTCGGCATAGTTGAATAACAGTACATGGAAATGACATACAGTGAGTCTCAAACACCATTGTTTCCTCCTTATGTAAATCTCATTTGTTTAAAAGACCTCAGAAGAACAGGCGAATCTCAACATAACACCGACTGTTATGTAACAGTCGGGATCATTAATATGTACGCCCCCAATATTTGCATATGCCAGTCCATGTTCAAGGCATTACACAAGGGCAGCCAGTATTAACGTCTGGATCTGTGCACAGCTGAATCATCAGACTAGGTAAGCAAGCAAGAACAATAGCGAAAAATGGCAGATGGAGCAATAATAACTGACATGATCCATGATAACATGATATTTTTAGTGATATTTGTAAATTGTCTTTCTAAATGCTTCGTTAGCATGTTGCTAATGTAATGTTAAATGTGGTTAAAGTTACCATCGTTTCTTACTGTATTCACGGAGACAAGAGAGCCGTCGCTATTTTCATTATTAAACACTTGCAGTCTGTATAATTCATAAACACAACTTCATTCTTTATAAATCTCTCCAACAGTGTAGCATTAGCCATTAGCCACGGATCACAGCCTCAAATTCATTCAGAATCAAATGTAAACATCCAAATAAATACCATACTTACGCGATTAGACATGCTGCATGACGAACACTTTGTAAAGATCCATTTTGAGGGTTATATTAGCTGTGTGAACATTGTTTATGCAGTGATAGAGTCGAGAGCTCGGAGGGGGCGAAGAGCGCGAGCAATTAAAGGGGCTGCGGCTTGAATCGGCGCATTTCTAATAATGCCTCAAAATAGGCAGTTAAAAAAATTTATTTAAAAAAATCTATGGGGTATTTTGAGCTGCAACTTCACAGACACATTCAGGGGACACCTAGACACCTATATTACATCTTGTAAAAAAACATTCGATGGCACCTTTAATGATGCCGCAAATAAATAGTATGAATGTTTGATTCGATTTAAACTGGACTGAAATCTTGACTGATGTGGAATTAAAGTTAAATCACAAATGCTATATTACAAGAATCAAAAGAAAAGGAAACACTGCAAAATTAGTCAAACATTCACCAGCAAATTCACTGTGAATATTCAATATTCTGTATCGCTCAGCCCTAACATTCATGTTATTGCAAAAACAACAGTCCCAAATACCCTAAAACAATCCATAGTCTGTCACAACTTAAGGGCTCTATCACTGATCGATTTTCATTTACATTTCAATCTGCTTGCTTTCACCGACTGTCTGAAACACAGTTCATCATGTCACTTTTCCTCTGTTTTCATGTGTACTAAAAACAGAGAGCTGCAACCATTCCAAGAGTTTTAGACACTTGCCAATTGTTCTCCATTCATTTCACATACATAAATACATAAATTACCCCCACCAAAATTAAAAACCCCATCCAAGCAAAGTAATGGGAATCTTTGCATATTTATGAAAATTGGAAGAGCTCTCCATCACCGTGGGTTTGGTGCCGATCTCACTCTCAATGACGTCCATTAATATGCACACCGCACGTATTTTTGAAGTGGGTTCGTGTGACAGGGCGCGCTGTCTTCTGTCAAACTCCACAAACACTCCACATCAACAGACTGCAGATAATAATAGCGATAATAGCAGGTTGAAGCCTGCATCAAATACACACAGTGTTGTTTTGTGACATTAACGTGTGGGCCTCGTCTACTCTGGCTCTTCACAACAAGTGTCTACGTCCCTGAAATCCTTCTGTGTCCAGGTCCGGTGGAAAGGGCGTGTCTGACCCGCCAATCAAATTTGTTTATGGCGCTGCTGTTGGCCAGCTACATGCTGACATTGCTGCTACCGTGAGACCTGGCGAACCTGCCAGCAACAGAAGACCATCCATCAAGCCGACAGTCAGGCAATACAAACCACTCGGAGGGCGAGAACACACGCGTCCTTCCAGTGCCAGATTTATCGCCCTCATATATACGCTCCACTGATGGATACCTCATAAATGGCCGATCAGAATAGCTGGATTAAAGCCCCACCCACAATGCCATTCTTCACTCTCACCGGCTTGTACATCAGCAAAAAAGGTCATCTTATGTTATTATTATTATTGTTTTTTTAGATCAGGGTATGAAAGCTAGTATTTCAAAATTTCATTTCCAATTTTCTCGTTCTATAAGTGTTTTCTTGACCTTTCTATACTACCTATATTTGTAGAGAGATGGGAACAGGGTCAGGAAATGACAAAAGCTGGATTCAAACTCGAATCGCCTGCAAATAAGCCCTAAAATATCAGAATGTGAGCTAACAGCAAACCCACAGCCCTGATGCCACTATTAAAGCAATTAGACACTTAAAACAATGTGTTACAGTGATTTTACCAGGTAGCAGTTTTTAATTGCATTTATAAAACAGCAACAACAACAATGTGGTAAAAGACACAGAAAGTAATGTAAATGTAAATCCTAATTTAAAGGGATAGTTAACACCCTCCCAAAAAAATCATTTACTCACCTCATGTCGTTCCATATCTGTATGACTGTCTTTCTTCTGTGGAACATAAGAGAAGACATTTTGAGAAATGTGTTTTTTTTTGTCCATACAATGAAAGTCAATGGGCTCCAAGTTCTTTAAAATATCTTCTTTTGCAATCCACAAAAGAAAGTAATGCATAAAGGGTTTTGAATGACATGAGGGTGAGTAAATGACAGAATTTTCATTTTTGGGTGAGTAACATTGGTAACACTTTAGTATAGGGAACGCATATTCACTATAAACTACTACTTTTTTTTTACCTCAATAAACTCATAATTTACTTCTTATTAAAGGGTTAGTTCATCCCAAAATTAAAATTCTGTCATTAATTACACACCCTCATGTCGTTCCACACCCGTAAGACCTTCGTTCATCATTGGAACACAAATTAAGATATTTTTGATGAAATTCGATGGCTTAGTGAGGCGACGAGAATACTTTTTATGTGCCCCAAAAAAACAAAATAATGACTTTATTCAACAATATCTATTGATGGGCGATTTCAAAACACTGCTTCATGAAGCTTTATGAATCTTTTGTTTCGAATCAGTGTTTCGGAGCGTGTATCAAGCTGCCAAAGTCACCTGAACCATTGAAATTTCGAAACGTTTCGAAACACTTATGACGTAACGAAGCCCTTTACTGAAATCACATGACTTTGGCAGTTTGATACACACTCCAAACCACTGATTTGTAAACAAAAGACTCGTAAAGCTTTGAAGCTCCATGAAGCAGTGTTTAGAAATTCGCCCAACACTAGATATTGTTGAATAAAGTCGTTATTTTGTTTCTTTTGGTGCACAAAAAGTATTCTTGTCGCTTCATAACATTAAGGTTGAACCAATGTAGTCACATGAACTCTTTTAAATCTGTCTTTAGTAGCTTTCTGGGCATCTGAAAGTGTTAAAGTGTTACCAATTATATAAATGAAATAGCCAGATAATACGATTCTAGCCTAATTAAGAGCAAGCAAAATACCATCTTGGCTCATGGTTGAACAAATTTGAATGTGGCTCATCCAATCAGAAATAAGATTCTGAACAACACATTTTATAAAACAGTTTGAATAACAGGGAAAATGCTGCACATTACAAACAAGCAAAAAAAATAGCAGATCCATGCTGAAATATCACATTAACTGTAAATGGAAGTGTAAGTTATAAACAGAATGATTGTAAATAACAACCCAAGATACTTATGACAACAAACAACCTGACAAGAAAGAATTCTGACATAAGTAAACTTTTTAAAAAAATCTGCCTTTAAAAAGAAAGAAAGAAAGAAAGAAAGAAAGAAAGAAAGAAAGAAAGAAAGAAAGAAAGAAAGAAAGAAAGAAAGAAAGAAGCAGCAACATTTACAGAAGAATCAATCACAGTTTTGGTGCTCTGACAGTCGTGTTTATGAAACTCTTTATTAAACGAACACACTCACTTTCACATAACTGCTGATGTCTTTTTTTCTTTTTTTTTTGCTGAATATCAGCATTTTAATTCTGAAGGATTCAGAAATGCTGAAAATGTCATTAAATATCCATTATTCTTTGTTCATTTCACTTGTCATCCTCGTCGTTTCTTCCTTTTTCCTTTATACGCTCTCATTCTGTTCCAAAACCTAGTGTGTTGTCTACCTCTTAAGTGATATTAGGTGTGCTTCAGACACAAAGATTATTCCATAATGTATACACTTCTAAGAATATATTCACCATTGAAAAGTTTGTTTAAGTCTGTAAGGTTTTTTAATGTTTTTGAAAGAAGTATTTTATGCTCACCAAGGAACAAGGAATGTGAAATATTACAATTTAAAATAACTAATATTTGAATATATTTTAAGATGTAATTTATTCATGTGATCAAAGCTGAATTTTCAGCATCATTACTCCAGTCTTGAGTGTCACATGATCCTTCAGAAATCATTCTAATATGCTGATTTGATATTCAAGAACAGCATTTATTAGAAATCTTTTGCATCATTATAAATGTCTTTACTGACACTTTTGATCAATTTTATCAATTTCTTTAAAAAATAAATCTTACTGACACCAACTTTATGATGGCAAGAGAAATAAACACTAACTCAACAGAAAGAGTTCAATTAAAATATTAGTATGTGCTATTTACTTTTATGTTAAAATATTATGCCAAACTCCACTGAAATCTTTTGAATCGCGTCCGTCATGCAGAGCGCTGATGTACTCTATTGCAAACCAGTGATTATGTAGGCAGTAGGCAATGAGGCAACACACTAGGTTTGGAAAGAGCTTTTGTCTGTTTACATGCTTGTTTTAGTGCTCACCACAGACATTTCAAAGGCTAACACTGTATCTAAAAGGAAACCTGCGGAAATGTATTTATACAATCGGCGTCACAGAATTGAATCAGAAGCAAACATCATAACTTAGGTGGCTCTATATTGAATTGTTGTTCTCGGTTGCAACTGAGTAGATTCTCATATTTTTTTCCAGGCTGACTACAGAGCATATAGTGCCTGAGATAAAAAGACAACATATGGGCTAGATTCACTGACTTGAATATGTATAAAAACATCTAAGAAAGAGATCGTACAAAACCTTTGCTGTGATGTGCTTGAGGCTGATCCTCAAACCAAGATGAAAACAGAAATCCACGTGGGTAAATTATTTTATTGCTATATGAAAAGAGGGACCTGCACAATGACATCAAAGCAAACATTGAGAGGATATTGTTTTGACAATATTTGCATTTATAAGACTTTCAAAGAACATGTGGATGGACACGGACATTAAAGTCGACACAAAATCACAAATAAATTACAGATAAATTGCAGAAGTAATAAATTGCTTCTGACATATTTCCAAGTAAAATGTGGCATTCTGTCAGAAGTTTATATTTGTCTATATATGATATGCATTTATTTCTTACACAATAAGAACAGGAATGTGTATGAAAAAATATATGTTTCTGGTCTTATGCGTTTTGTTTCCATGTTGACTTTAAATGGAGGGGAAAAGAAAAATTTAAAGCGGAAAGGAAAGAAATGAAAAAATGTCATGCCTTAGCAGCTGTCAAACGTAGCTATGTTTTATCTTGTGTTATTCAGTAAATGTTCTGCCTATAATGCAGGGAGGAAATAATACATTGTTCCTGTCTTGGCCAGTTGTACTGCAGATCAGCTGTGAAATTCTTCATTGTTGTTCGAAGCAGGTACAACAAGCATATCAAGACACTAGACCAGAGCTTCTCTTTACCTCTTCTCTGAAGAGGCTAGAGAGGCAGCGCGATAGTACCACAATACAGCAAAGCAAATATTATGAAATATGAGATCAAATAGTGTTTAACACCCACACCCTGATATCTCTCTCTTTTGTCTTGTCAAATTCTGACCATGTAACCACCATGGGACCTCTGACCATGTTGAAACTGGGTTCACCATTCCTTGACCTCTGTGTAAATGTGCTAGTGAGAAATGGTCTGTGTGTGTGTCCACCAAAATATCATCAACCCATTTTCACCCTGTCCCAAGACTAAAAAGTGTGGTGAAGAGCTTTTAGGGCTTGAAAAAAACACATGACCACAGGATCAAGCAACCACCATTGCTAACCTGCGCTTTTCATTCTCACCTCCACAGAGGTTAATTCAAGGGACAGTATAATATTTCCAAAAAAATATGAAGTAGCACAACTGTATTCAATATTTATAATAATAAGATAATAATTTTATAATGAATAATAATAAGAAATGTTTCTTGAGCAGCAAATCAGCATATTGTAATGAGTTCTGAAGGATCATGTGACAATGAAGACTGAAGAAATGATGCTGAAAATTCAGCTTTGCCAACAGAGGAATAAATTAGAATAGAAAATCGAAAAAATGTCATTTTAAATTGTAAGGATATTCATTTTTTGATCAAATAAATGCATAGAGACTTCTTTCAATAACATTAAAAATAACATTCAATGAACTCAAAATTTTAAGGCAACCAGGTAACTTACTTCTTTAAGTTAAACCAACAATTATTTTTTACAGTGCAGTAACACGATTTTGAGGAGATAGCATGCTTAATGGTCATGAAAATAATGTGAGTGTCAAAAAAAATGTATAATCTTCCCTGTCCATTTTCTCTACGCAAATAAATAATTTCATTTAGTTTCTTTTGATTTCAGCGTGAAATGTAACCCGGACATATATTTGTGAGATTTACAAAGTCTTTCAACAAGTTACAAAATAAATCTAACTAAAAATGTATAACAATAAACATTAATTTGCAGTATTATGGTGTGCTTGCACTGCCGGTGCTTGTGATACAAAGATTCTGCAAATACAATTTTTGCCACCTTTGTGCAGCATTGTGTAAAAACAATTTTGTGTCTGCCTAAATCAAGTTTTTCAATCTCTCGAACATGTAACCTTCAAATGACAACATACCCATGATAAGGCCACTGCGCTATCATCTTCATACATAGTTGTGCACTAAAACCTGAATCTGATTAGCTGAACTCTCAGGTCTTGAGTGGGAGCTGTGTGGGACTGTGAAAAGTGCTGAAAACAACTCTCACTCATGAGAACAGAGAGGATGCTGTTGGACAACATACATGGAATATAATCATAGGTAACCGGTGAATTAGAGCTGCAATTAGCATCAAGCTAAACATGGCAATTTATGAGATTAATATTACACCTTTACTCAAAACTCACTGTAAAACATCATGTTTGTAGTGACTTCCGCTTGGGATCTAATGTGGATTTTGGTCATACGATGAGGCAGAAATGTGTTATTTGTAGCTTTTTAGAAAAAGCTAATTGCTACACCTGCTTAGCATTTCTCATGAAAACATCCTTTATTCTTATAAAAATAGCCCAAATCATATGAAAATTACATACAAATACATGTTGTCATAATCATATGTTTATTAGTTTCATGTTTCATGTGTAGAAATGTTTCTCTGGGTTTGTTATGTATGGAACAGAACGCAGAAGTGTAGTGGAACTTCATCATCGGAAAAGACAAGGCAGGTTATAAACGCAATATGAGTGATGTGCAGCGAATGAGTCATAACAGCCATCGTGGAACTGAAAACACAGGGAGACAGCGCTGGAAGACACGAATATGGTCACTAGATCGTATAATTCAGAGGAAATTCAGAGGCTAACATTCACAAACAGCCACACATGCAAAGTCAGAATGTAATGGGGTGTAATTTTGGGGTGTAATGTGAAAGTAATAGTGCAATAAATTACTGTATAGTATATAGCAGCACTTCTCAAAGTCCGGACTCCGGTCCGGATCTGGACCCGGCGGGAATTCAATCCGGACCCGCCTCCATTTCATATTTCAACAGCAGCAATTGTGTGTAAGGGATTAAAAGTCTGGATTTCCATGAACGCATGTCAAAATCATTTGTTTAGTGTTTTATGTCTTTTTGGAGATGGTCCGAAATTAAAGCGAAGGCAAGATATTTAAAGTTTTCCTCCGTGATTCAGTTGCCGTGACATCCAGTGAGCGTATACTTTTGACGTAACTGGGCGCGAGTCGCGCGACACGACACTTCACGCAGTAAGCATTTGAATGGGTGTGGAGCAGTGGTTCTCAACCTGCGGCCCGCAAACAATTTATTTTTGTTTTAAAATTTAAATTAAAGTGAATTAAATAAATATAAATGAGCTATAATTCTTTATTTGTCATATAAAATAATTTTGGTGAGCATTTATTATTTTCAGACGTCAGGCAATGTAGGCTAATGACGCAATCGCTCAGTTAACAAAACAAACACGAGTGCGCGCTTAGGAAGAATTCAAACAGTAGCCATTCATTTTGTAAATTTAAGCCTCAAAATGGTCAAATTTGTTATTAAAGGAAAAAAACTAAATGTGGAAGATAAAATGAAGGAACACATGCAAACAAGAAGAGTCGCAGCATCAGCAGTAAAGGTAAGACGAATGGAAGAATCAGTTTGCTGTTAATAAGCGAGATGGGCAGCCTTCCTGTTTGCTCTGTAGTAAAGTACTTGACAAGCAAAACCTACAATTTCAAAAGACTGAACTGTGAATTTGATGTGTGTGTTTGATGTATTTTAAATCAGTAAAAATAACCGCATCAGCGCACCCGTGGCTGGAATGAGCCCAACTCTGCACGCTCGCGGATCCGATGCTGCGCGAGGGATTGCGACATGACAGAACGCTTGATATCGTCAGAGATTGTAATAGCCTACAATGCGTTCAGTGTTGTTTGTAAAAAGAGCTGAGTATTGCGATTCTGTTGAAGAGAGTCATAAAGTCATACAAAATTAAATAGCAACTTAAAGTGATTGTATATAGCCTACAGTTTGTGTTCATTGAGCATTACTGATTATTATTGTAAAGCTAATGTCAGTAAGTTAGTTTTTATTTGTTATTTATTGTGTGCAACATCTAGGTATAATAATAGTATTATCTGCTAATACCATAACATTAAATCTGATTGGTTTGCATTGGTGACGTCATATGTAAATTATATGCGGCCCGTGAGACTTCCACTTGGACCATTGTGCGGCCCACTGGGAAAAAAGTTTGAGAACCACTGGTATATAGTAATATTCAGGGCTTGGCATTAACCTTTTTGCTCACCATCCACTGTGGCTAGTGGTTTTTCAAAGTTACTAAACACTCACAATTTTGACATCGATACCTTGGGGAAAAACTTCCATATAGATATTTTTAATATAATCTCATAATTTGGCAGCATATATACAAACCCAATTCCAAAAAAGCTGGGACACTGTACAAATTGTGAATAAAAAAGGAATGCAATAATTTACAAATCTCATAAACTTATATTTTATTCACAATAGAATATAGATAACATATCAAATATTGAAAGTGAGACATTTTGAAATGTCATGCCAAATATTGGCTCATTTTGGATTTCATGAGAGCTACACATTCCAAAAAAGTTGGGACAGGTAGCAATAAGAGGCCAGAAAAATTAAATTTACATATAAGGAACAGCTAAAGGACCAATTTGCAACTTATTAGGTCAATTGGCAACATGATTGGGTATAAAAAGAGCCTCTCAGAGTGGCAGTGTCTTTCAGAGGATCACCAATTCCCCCAATGCTGCAGCGAAAAATATTGGAGCAATATCAGAAAGGAGTTTCTCAGAGAAAAATTGTAAAGAGTTTGGAGTTATCATCATCTACAGTGCATAATATCATCCAAAGATTCAGAGAATCTGGAACAATCTCTGTGCGTAGGGGTCAAGGCCGGAAAACCATACGGGATGTCCGTGATCTTTGGGCCCTTAGACGGCACTGCATCACATACAGGAATGCTACTGTAATGGAAATCACAACTTGGGCTCAGGAATACTTCCAGAAAACATTGTCGGTGAACACAATCCACTGTGCCATTCGCCGTTGCCGGCTAAAACTCTATAGGTCAAAAAAGCCATATCTAAACATGATCCAGAAGCGCAGGCGTTTTCTCTGGGCCAAGGCTCATTTAAAATGGACTGTGGCAAAGTGGAAAACTGTTCTATGGTCAGACGAATTCTTTTTGGAAAACTGGGATGTCATGTCATCCGGACTAAAGAGGACAAGGACAACCCAAGTTGTTATCAGCGCTCAGTTCAGAAGCCTGCATCTCTGATGGTATGGGGTTGCATGAGTGCATGTGGCATGGGCAGCTTACACATCTGGAAAGGCACCATCAATGCTGAAAGGTATATCCAAGTTCTAGAACAACATATGCTCCCATCCAGACGTCGTCTCTTTCAGGGAAGACCTTGCATTTTCCAACATGACAATGCCAGACCACATACTGCATCAATTACAACATCAAGGCTGTGTAGAAGGATCCGGGTACTGAAATGGCCAGCCTGCAGTCCAGATCTTTCACCCATAGAAAACATTTGGTGCATCATAAAGAGGAAGATGCGACAAAGAAGACCTAAGACAGTTGAGTAACTAGAAGCCTGTATTAGACAAGAATGAGCAACTTGTCTCCTCAGTCCCCAGACGTTTGCAGACTGTTATAAAAAGAAGAGGGGATGCCACACAGTGGTAAACATGGCCTTGTCCCAACTTTTTTGAGATGTGTTGATGCCATGAAATTTAAAATCAACTTTTTTTCCCCTTAAAATGATACATTTTCTCAGTTTAAACATTTGATATGTCATCTATGTTGTATTCTGAATAAAATATTGAAATTTGAAACTTCCACATCATTGCATTCTGTTTTTATTCACAATTTGTACAGTGTCCCATCTTTTCTGGAATCGGGTTTGTATTAAGCTGCTGTCACTTTAAGACCTGATGCATATGTGCGCACACTTTCACTTTGAGTGTGACAACAAAATCTGCGGGAATGAGTAAAATTATGCGCTACCCCATGGTGAAAATTCAAGTCCTGTAACACCAACGATATTCGTCCGGAGCAAATGAAACGAGTGAGTGAGGGGAGGCGGGTTTGTGTGTCAACTCGGCGTTGGAGAGATGAGAGAGCAAGAAAGCACAGATGGCATCATGTATCTACTCTGTGGAAAATGAGCATTTGAAGAGTTTCAAATATTTATTTCTATATCGATATATATAGAAAAAATCATTATTTTTGACAAAAATTTATAAAAATTTCAACCCGCCAAGGTGGCTAGTAGCCATGGTAATATTATTACTGTAATAAGTAAAGTGATAATATTGCTTTTGAAAGAAGTAACGAACAATGAGTAATAAATTACATTCTTTGAGTAACGAGCCCAACACTGTCTGTACGTTATGAAAACTTAATCAAAATGAAAAACTGTTGTTACCGTAAAGCTAAATATTTAACGGTGTCAGAATAATAATAACGGTTTTCTAAATATCCCTCCACACCTAATCTGTATTCATTAAAAACAGTAACTTTTCAAAGCAAGTCTGACTGATTTA
This sequence comes from Megalobrama amblycephala, assembly GCF_018812025.1. Classification (NCBI taxonomy): domain Eukaryota; kingdom Metazoa; phylum Chordata; class Actinopteri; order Cypriniformes; family Xenocyprididae; genus Megalobrama; species Megalobrama amblycephala. Next base: position 8,170,633 of record NC_063051.1, read on the forward strand.
TTTACAGTTCGACATAAAAGAAAGTCATGGTGCACTGTGATTATTTGGGTGGGGGTGGTTGAATTTTCCTCATGTCACATTTGTGTTGTTCCATTTACATCCATAATTTCTGGAATTCTTTGAACCTTGCTAAGACGAACTAAAGGCTTTGCATGAAGGGAACTCCAGTGGAGCACTGATACCCAGCACAATACAAACAGACTTTGTAATACCGCCGAGTACACATTACGATCACATATTTGCCTTGCTTTGGTGAGGTTTAGATGATGTACACAGCTGTCTCAGCATTTGCAATGCAAACCAGTGAGAATTTGCTGAGATAGCAAGTAGCATGGAGGAATCAATGATGAAACTCAGTGGATTTCATTTCGAGGGTATCTTTTTTTTTTTTGTTTACCTTTGTATGATGTCCAATATAAAACCCTGAAGCAAAACCAGGTTTTAATGCAGCTTAATAGAGAATTAAGCTCTGAATTAAAAATGTTGAATCCAAACTTGCACTGACCACTGGCTGAGCAAATTAATTTAAGGGATTGTTATGAGACCTGTCCCTAGCTTCACAAACGCACACACATACATACCTTCTTAGTAGTCTAAGCAGTGAGACACTTTAATGCACATACACACTGTGCTGCCTGGCAGATTTTAAAAGGCTGTGACTTTAACTAAACTGGGCGCTGCTGCTGTATGGGGGCAAACGGAGGACAGCCAGAACTCTAAACGCCACTTTAACGTCACACCGCTCTGAGAGAGGGAAAAGATTTGGTCCTCAAGCAGCCTAGAGTATGACAGACACAATCTGAACTTGTCAGCACCAACAAGGGACAGCTGGGACTATTAAAATACAGTGACATGAAAATAACATTCATACAACTGTATGTTCCAACATTCTCATGTATGACACAATATGTCTTGTTATTTGCAACACAAGGTGGTTGAGACGATGGCAAGCTGTCATTTTCTCCTCTCGTTGCACCCATTTCCTATTTTTTTTTATAAATTTTTTTAACTGCCTATTTTGGGGCATCATTAACAATGCACTGATTTACACTCGGCGCCGCCCCCTTAAATCGCGTGCTCCCTGCCACATGAGCTGTCGACTATATTACAGTGCATTTACAAAGTTCACACAGCTAATATAACCCTCAAATGGATCTTTACAAGATGTTCGTCATGCATGCTGTATGCATGCTTCGAATTATGTGAGTAAAGTATTTATTTGGATGTTAAAGTTTTATTCTGAGTGAATTTGAGGTTGTCCTCCGTGGCTAACGGCTAATGCTACACTGTTGGAGAGATTTATAAAGAATGAAGTTGTGTTTATGCATTATGCAGACTGCAAGTGTTTAAAAAATGAAAATAGCGACGGCTCTTGTCTCCGTGAATACAGTAAGAAACAATGGTAACTTTACCCTCATTTTAGAAAAAAGAAACAAACGCACTACCGTCTGAGGTGCCAGTCAGGAGAGATGAATTCAAATGTATATAAAAAATATATGACCGCACACTCAACTTGCGAATAGTTTATTTACCAACGTTTCGGCAAAAAGCCTTTGTCAAGGTATAATTTCACTCCAAGTGGAAAGAGCATAAATGGACAATCAACAGGTGCATACAATTAATCCCAATCAAATATACAATCAACCAATTAAGTATTCTAAGAAACTGTCCAATATACATGACAAGAATAAATACACGTCAACAATAGAAAACATCACCAACAATAAAAAGTAGAAGAAACACTTATAGAAAACAGCTTAGATCGAATTCAACATTCAGACCGTAAGGGATAAGAGTCCTTTAATTTTTTTTTATATACATTTGAACTGTAACCTCATTTAACAGTACATTAGCAACATGCTAACGAAACATTTAGAAAGACAATTTACAAATATCAGTAAAAATATCATGCTATCATGGATTATGTCAGTTATTATTGCTCCATCTGCCATTTTTCGCTGTTGTTCTTGCTTACCTAGTCTGATGATTCGGCTGTGTGCAGCTCCAGACGTTAATACTGGCTGCCCTTGTGTAATCCCTTTCATAATGTTGGGAACATGGGCTGGCATTATGCAAATATTGGGGCGTACACCCCGACTGTTACGTAACAGTCGGTGTTATGTTGAGATTCGCCTGTTCTTTGGAGGTCGTTTAAACAAATGAGATTTATATAAGAAGGAGGAAACAATGGGGTTTGACTCACTGTATGTCTTTTCCATGTACTGAACTCTTGTTATTTACCCTATGCCAAGGTAAAATAAATTTTTGAATCTAGGGCACCTTTAAAGGTTTAGTTCACCCAAAAATGAAAATAATGTAATTTATTACTTACTCTCATGTCGTTCTACACCCGTAAGACCTTCGTTCATCTTTGGAACACAAATTAAGATATTGTTGATGAAATCCGATGGCTCAGTGAGGCCTCTATTGAGAGCAAAGTCATTGAAACTCTCAAGGTCCATAAAAGGTACTAAAAACTATTAAAATATTAAATATTATTTGAAACAGTTCATGTGACTACAGTGGTTCTATCTTAATATTATAAAGTGACAAGAATACTTTCTGTGTGTCAAAAAAAGAAAAAGAATTTTCAACAATATCTATATCAACCTATATCACTGCTTCATGAAGCTTCTGAGCTTTATGAATCTTTTGTTTCGAAACGGCTAAACAAACAGCTAAACTGCTGAAATCACGTGACTTTGGCGCTCCGATTCACTGATTCGATATATATATATATATATATATTAAACTCCATATGTAATTTAAATGGGGTTATTATTAGGCATGCATCCATAATAAATATTCTTTTAAACTCACTGTGTGTTTTTCTGAGCCAGTCCATTATTTTCCATTGTTTTTGGCTTCTTAGTGATCAATTCCAGGCCAAACTTTATGTCTCAGTATGCTGATCCTCCTCCACAGCTGAGTGATGAAAACTAGATCTTATTTTGCCAGAAGGTTATCCTTCCGGGCAGTTCAAAGGCCCCTCAAAATCTCCACATTACATTGACATGGCTGTGAAATCTTCAGTTTCACATCCCCACCTTGGGCAAAGAGATACAGCGAGCACAGCTGGACTTGGCCTAGTTAGTATTCCGCTTGACTGTAGGGTACAGCACTGGGGTTTATAGTGTTCTACTGACAGTAAAGGTCAGACCTCAATGGGCAAGCAATCTGTTAAGCCCTCTTCAACTGTGTACTGCACACACACACACACACACACACACACACTCACAAAGACTCACAAATACACACAGGGCAAGATTACATGACTTGGACCAGTTCCTCAGACACAATCACACTCTTCACTCACATACACAATAAGTCTCTCTCTCTCTCTCTCTCTCTCTCTCTCACTTGATCTACTGCTCACACACATACCAGCATATGGGCATTTCCGGCATTATGGACTTGACATTTGCAGTCAAAACTTGAAATATAAATTCTCATAGAATGTATTCATCACCAATATATTGAACCATCTGTTTATATTTTCCTAAACCCCCTACAACAGAGTCCAGACATCAGAAAAATGTCAGTCTATAAACATGTTTTATATTTTAGATGAGGGAAATACACACGTTACAGATGTGACAAAAAAAAAGAGAGTTTTTGGGAGACAACATATTTTGTAGACTTTCTGTGAATTACAAAGCGCAAACCAGAAGTAACAATATCCACCGAATGCAGAAGGGTTGGCTCTCCACAGAACATAAAATATCTATTTTAGGGCTGCAAGATTTATCGCACGATACAAAAAATAACATTGAAATCGTGCTTAAACGCGATTCTTAGTGCGATTATGAAATCGCAAAGGCTGCGATTATTTTTTTACTTGTCAATGAAGTATGGCTCCAAATGCTAATCCTTCTGAAAGCACTGCGAGTTTGAGTCTCTTATAGTGTACTTTTGAAAAAGCAACACGCATCAGACATCTTTCCAGGCATGGGAAGCATTTATTAACATCTTGTCCAACAAAAGACAACATTTAATAACATGTTTTTACTCCAAACTCACTTCATAATGACAGTTGAGCATCCTTCTGTGAGATGATGTGGCTTCTTACACAGATTAAGGCAGTCGTGTGTTTATTATTCATGTTTAATCAATCAAAGCCTTTCAATCTTCTGTTTATTCAGCCACAGCGATAGTATGATGCCCATAAGGATTTCCCGGAATGACGTGATCTACTTCTACGGCAGGGCATATTTGGAGTTTCTGTGCAAGAGCGCCCTCTGGCTTTCAGATGGAGAAGCATTTACTACTGATTACAGAGTTGTATAGCTCTGACAAGCTGCGCATAAAATAATCACAGCCTTTGCCAAATTGCATATGATAAAATTTGCGATAAATCACGATATATTGTGCAGACGTAAACTATTTTATTTCAATTTTCATGTTCACATTTCAGAGGAAATAAACCACTGTTACAGATATGACATCTCTCCGCTATGGATGTGGAGCGGAATTTATCAGACTATGGAAACGCATATAAAATGCTTTAAAAACTTTAAAAGAGACCTCTAGTGGTTATTTAAACCACCAAACTTTAAACTACCAAACAGAAATTGTACTGCAAATGGTTATGGATTATTTATAGCATGTGATTATATAGCATGCTTTCACACCATCTCTCATGCTGTTAAGTGTAACCAGTCTGGGACCCGCATTAAAATAAATCTATACCAGCCTACATCAGAGACATTTGCAGCTGCAACGTAAAAATTGTATTTGACGCTTTTAAATAATCTAACTGCCACTTGAATTCGTTGTTGATCATTAGTTGATCAAGATCATTTCAATGGGTGGCTGTCATTAAAAACTTGTTTTAATGACACATTTATTCAAATTTACATTAAATATTTTAGACACAAAACAGGTTAAGTAAATATATGCTGAATATAGGCTATAACATCGTAAAAACATTTATAAAACTGCTTCTCTCTAGAGTTCATTTATGAATATATTAAATGTTTATCATATCAGAGTTAAATTTGTCAGATTCCCCCACAATCATAAAACATGCAGGTATAAGCTCTCACACTTTATCTCTTGTTCTCATTTAGGCTATTCAAATACTGTAAGAACCTTTGCAGTTTTTGTGTACAGACGTCAACGTTGTCAAAACAATCCATGAAAACTATTGAAAACACTGTATTATTCATGCCAGGCCAGTAGTTGGCGATGTCACTGTAAAGAAAAACTTAGACGATATAATACGCATGTGCATTTCATCACTGTTTTCACAAATTCACATTTTTGTAGTTTACACGGAGATGATAACAGTATCGTTTTCAAATAAAATTGCACTTTGCAACCCGTTTCTGTCAGGACCACTATCATCAAATATGATTGATAATTATATAGAGTTTGTATTGGTGTTATGGTTCTGTTCTGGGCAAGAACTCTCTGCGCATCCATGCAGCCTAGTATGGATAAGAGCAGGGAGAGCAGCGATATCCCCCTAGGGTAAACAGAACAGAACCAACATATGCAGATATCATTGATGACAATAATTTAACATGTACACATATTCAAGATTTAGTCTGATTCTGGGGATTCATAAGCCCAGTCCTGACTGGAGATAGAAGGAGCTGGGGATGGAGGAGGGTAATTAACTTCTGAGAAATGCGATAGCTGCTGATAATACTGAGGAGCTTATATATGGATGCTGTGATAGGTGTCGAATTTCTATAGGTAGACGTGAGTCACCTGGGAGTCAGCTGATGCGAGCTTGACTGACGTGACCTATCAGAACTGACACTAACGCTTGATTTTCAAAAGTTTGAGTTTTTAGGCCCCCAAAACGCCATTGTTGTGTAAATGAAGAGCTAAAACGCATAAAAAGTTTTCTGTTTTTAGTTGAAAACATTGTTGTGTAAATTAATTTCTAAAATGTTATGATACTGTAAGCCTGAAACAGATCACAGCAATAGCCCTACACAGCATCAGTCATCAGCAACATAAACATTCGTGCCGGTCATATGGCTATGCATATGATTTAATATGAAACTTTTTTTTTTCCCACTTTCGGATAAAATGTAAGACTGGGGGGAGGGGGGGGTCACACATCAAAGGCCTTTGCAGTTTAGCTTAATTCTTTCAATATGGTTTTCTGTAGATAACGAACAGTATGGTAGGTTCATTCAAATACCACAGAGAATATGATCTGAATAAAATGGGACAATTAAATGTGCATAAACCAGCTTTTGTTTACATGAAATCTATGTTAGTACAACATACCTCATAAATGTGAAAATCACCACTGAATCTATGAAATGAAAGCGTAAAACGCAATGTCATGGATAAATGCAAGCAAACCCTGCTTCCAAACAAACACACCAACATGCACAAGACACTCACACACAAATACATTTCTAGATTTAGAATAAATACAAAATATCTGTATGCTATCTCCAAGCACACAAACAGCAGCAGTGAAGGAAAGATTCACTATTGACTATTGTTCAGACTTAATATACCTGTCAGACCATAAATCCAGCCAAAAAATTTCCAAAGATTTACATTGAATAATACCAGACACATATCTAGATATCAGAATATGCCAAAGACTTGGCACTTTTGACTTAGACCAGTAACAGACCAGAAAATCCAGCATTGTGGAGGTGATTTCTGCATGGGTAAAGACTGCTCACATTGCCTTCAGAACATAAATGCACAAACAAACACAAAATGCATACAGTATATCTCTTTTAAAATATAACAGTACGTTGTAAAGAATAATCAGAGATGGATAATAAAGAAATCTTAATAAATAAAGATGTAAAGATGCCCCGGAGATTGTACCACAAGGCAGTGCCAAGCCGTAATGGATGCAGTTCATAGCAAATGCAGGATTGTAGATCAGTGTCGTGTGTCTCATGAAAGAAATGCTATACAAAAAGCCTATGATGTCCTTGAAGTCTGCTCGTATAGAAAAACACACAGAATTCAATAAAAAGAGAAGACAGAAACTTCTACAGATGGGCTGAAAACATCTGATTGCTTGTATAAGATAGTTAGCACATGTTTTCCATGACCACGGCTGCTTTTCATTCACAAGTTAAATGCATGTCACTCAGGGTATTTATCAGCCTAGAAATGAAAGGAAAATTGAGACAGATTGAGACTGGAGCAGAAAGTCATTGGAGCAGACATTTTAATGGAAGGAATGTATGGACTACAAAAATACTATTTTTAATTAGCTTCTGTGTAGTAAAAACATATCTATAAAACAGGCTATATATCTTAATATATCATAATATGTAATTTTTAGATAAATTATGTTGGGGAAAAAACAACAACAGTATTTTTCGAATGCTGACATATTTAAGGTCAGGTGAGCAACAGAAACAATCTAAAAATAAAAAAAAAGGAGTGCCTGAATTAATAATTCTGTACAGTGCTGTCAGCTGCATCTATAGCAATAATTATAAAGTAAAATAGCAATAATTATAAAGTAAAATTAATGCAACATCAAGCAAAAACCTGCCAATGGAGAACACAAAAGTGACTTGGTAAGAATGATTGAAACTAGCAGAGATGTCTAGCCATTAAAAAAAATTAATGGCTTTTAAAACAAAACAGACATTTTTGAAGCAATAGTTCAGCCAAAAATGAAAGTGTAAATGATTCTGTCAACATTGTTTTTACAAACCCCTAACATGACTTTCTTTCTGACAATGAGGAAACGTGGACTGGGTCAGTCAAGCTCCACAATTACAAAAAAAGGATACCATAAAAGATGTCCATATTATTTGGATGATCTGTTCCATTAAATTTAAGAATTTTTTTATGCAACTGGATACAATCTGTACTCCAGTGTAGTGAATTAGATCAAAAACCTTCATAACTCATGAAGATACAATTGGTAATGTAATTTTTAGTGCAGCTGTCATAACGGCAGTATTAGCTGGTTGCGTGAGCGCTGTGAAGACTGATATATGCGCACTTGCCTCTGAAATCCATTCGGTGAAACAGTCACAATTCTGACTCGCCTTAAGAGGTGTATGAGGCCGAGGGGGGTATCTCTGCAAGCTGGTCGGCTGAACAAATCCACTTTTAGCAATGAATGTGACATCCACAAGGCAATTCCATTTCCGACAGCCATATGGTGAGGGGACTATATACCTGTCTTTCCATCAAACATAATTGACAATAAAACACATAAAAGCCCACAGAGAGTGCAGCAAGTTCATTCTCTTATCAGCTGGTATGTACTTCCACATTTTGCTGAAGGAAAGTGCTAATTCTGACTCGCCAATCTAAAAATACCTCACCATCCACATTTCCGAACCCCTTGGCCTGTGACATTTCAGTGTCGGAACTTGCCACCGGGACTCGTCTGGATCACTCTGCCCCTCTAATCTGACGCTAACTGTTTTTGAATATTCTAGCTGATCCAGACACTTGAAATTTGCTGAAAGGTCACTGGCACAAAGCTTCGCACACTCTGTGTCAAGGTCACCCTAACTCTCTATTGGAAAACAAATGTCCAGATGTCAATTTGCATGTCCTGTTATTAAGATCTCATAGAGAACATCTCCTTCAAACATCAATTTGCTCTTAAAAATAAAAGTTCAGCAAAGACCTGCTTGCTTAGCAGGAACAACTTTGGTCTTTCATATATCATGGAAGTCACTTTTAAAAAATTACTAAAAATAATATAATAAACTTGTAAAATAAAATATAATACAACACAACAAATCTACAAATAAAATACAAATAAAATCTAAAATAATAATAAAAACTATATATTGCACATTTTTAGGATCATAAACATTCAATGACAATATTTGACAATTTTTATTGTCAAATTAAAAATTTTATTTTTAATATATATATATATATAGGTGTATGTGTGTAATGAAAAATATATGTAATATATATATTTCATATATTTCAGTACATATATACTACATATTACTCAGTTCAGCAGCGGCAATCCACCTGTCACTCAAGAGGCAGTGCCCTTAATTATGCAGAACTTTAAGGCTTGTTATGATTTAAACGTATGAGTTATAAAATAATTCACCCCCCTCACAGTCATCATGAAGGGCAAAATTAGCTATATAGACCAAAACCACAATTTGTACCAGGCTGTAAACATGTTTTTTTTCTGCTGTAAAGTTGGCAGAGAGAGAGAGAGAGAGAGAGAGCTTTAAAACATTCTGCAATGGCATCGTAGAGTAAAAATATTCTCCAGGCATCGCACTGTTAACCCTTTATTTTTAAGTGTGGGACTGAGATCTAAGGAGAAAAGCAACAAGGCACTGTTCTGAATCCGTCACTTAGATGTTGATTTCCATAGTCTTATTTAAATGTCTGACTCCGTTATCAAATTCACGCTCAAAAACAACATGCACATACACAAAGATAAAGCTCCTCCAGGGCCTCTTGCTTCATTAGCAAAGCCAACTGTGGGCTTTCAGTTGACAGAGTTTATAAATGGGTCAAGATTGCATTTTTGACTTCACCCCCAAGTTACAGGACAGTATGAAAGGCAGCAGTGATATCTCAATTGGAGCCACTGAAAAGGGCGTGAAGAATAACTAAAAGCGTCTGACATGAACAATTTTGCTCATTATTTTTCAAAGGTGTCTTCATACATGCAGTGCCTACCAATTATGGTATCAAGACTATGTGCCAAGTCATCTCCAAGTGTCATTCAATGCTTGAAAGATTCAGTAAAGGAACGCCTGACATCCTGACTTAAGGACTTAATTGAGCAACAGAAGGCTTGACAGGAGAAATGTGCAATGACATATCATCAGAGACAGTCGAACGAGACCGAGTGAAAACATCTGTAATTCCTGCATTTCACAGCCATTTCAGAGCTTGCCAGAGATGTTTAGCACAGGAGCTCTGGAGAAGCATCCATGGATAAATGTTGCAGGACCAGATTCACCAACCAAAATGCTGGATCTACAATGTCTCGACATCTAAAATGGATATCTAATGTTTCAAATGCATGACATTTCCATGTCTATCAGGACTATCCACCTTCTCCAAGCTCAATGCAAATGAATTCTTTCCCCCAATGGAAGTTGTGAATCCAAAAGTACGTGCCCCAGATTTTTCCAAAGTTCCTCATGTTTGTGGTCCAATACGCGGCCCCTCTGGCTATCCAGTCCTGCAGGCTGAATTAGTTATTGGATACATCACACCATTAAAGAAGATTAACCAGGATTAGTGGAAACCCTTAGAGACACTCATTAAAAGAAGCTAAGTGTAAATGCTGTAGGGTACAAGATGTGCTAGCTGGATTACGCTCAGATTTATCACGGTAAAAGCCAGGCTGAAAAATATGCTCCTCTGAGATGTGATGATTTTATGCAGAAACTTCCATCTCGCAAGTCTCACTCAAAAATGTATTCGAATAACAGCTGAGGATATCAAAGGGATACATCAAACTTTTAAAGATGCAGAAGTTATTTCATAAGGTGAAGGATCACTATTTGTAACCGCTGGTAATTAACTCACGCAAGAAATGTAGAAAAATTTCATTAACATCTCATCTTTACATCTCTAAGCCTGTACAGCATTCAAAAGGCAGAGTGGCGGACAGATTCAGTCTTATTCTTCAATAATCATATTAACATTTAACAAAAAATTCCCTTTGACTAGTTCTGAAGCTTTACCTTCAGCCATTTCATGCAAGTGGATATTGAATTTTAAAATCATTTTCATAAAAAATAAATTCAATCCCATCTCTCTCGTTCACTGTTCATTTTCATGTCATGGAAGGCTGTAGTACTAACCGTGAGCCTCATTTGCAAGGACACTTTTCAAGGAATCCCTCGGAATGGAGACCTCTAAGGGTCGAGTAACCAATTATCTATTCAAAAGGAAAAGAAAAGAATAATTACACCTAGAGACCGTTTCTGTGCCCATAAAGCTCAGGACCTGTTTCAGGAACCAGAAACAATCAATACTTAAATCTGTTTTTAAGTGATATCTCTAGACTCTTCCAAACTTTACCTGGCTAAAGTAAAAACTTAAGGTGAAAGCTGATAAGGTCAAAGCTGGCTTGTAAAAATACATTTGTTATGCAGTTAAAGCGAACTAGTGAAATAATCTGCAAAGCATATTTAAAGGAAAATATGCTACACAACAGTAATCAAAATATATGCAAAAATGCTGCTTCGTCAGAGTTGAACGCTTCTCTTGGGGACCTCTGGACCTCCATATAAAACAAAGATGCACTGCTTTAATTGATTGAGGAGCAGCTAGACATGCCCCGAACCAATGCTTATATTAACCAATTCATGAAGGAAATAAATCAACAAGTCTATCTAAGTAACAGCACCCAAGACAGTGGCAGATACACATGACTTGGATGTCTTAGCATTGACAAGGACAAAAGAGCTGAGCCCAAAGTAACACAATTATCTTCTTTTCTTTTCACCTTTTTTCCGCTGCCATTAAAGGAGAATTAATTGACACATTATCTTCCCATTAAGTGGTGATTTCCCTATCAGATACAGCCACTAGTGATAACAGGACAGCAACACGCACTCATTCATTCTCCTTCAGGATTACACGCTATACCTGAGGACAGAGGTAAATGTTTTTTCTGCAATGATGTAATGTGCTATTCCTGAATCAATTTATGATGATTGGACTGCAGATGGCCAATTTACTCAAAATTACACATTTTATACTACCTGTGCATAATTGCACACATTTTGCAACATTTTGCAACTACACCAGTCAGTAAAACCACATTTACTATGACCTCGTCATGCATGTATAAATGTATTGGATAAAATATTAAAAATTCAACTCTTTTTTTTTTTTTGATGATTAGAAATTAGTTAGGTTAATTCTATCACAATTACCGTAAGTGAATATGGGGATGCATTTGTATTTTTTATTTTTATTTTATACTATTAATATATTTTAACAATGAATTTCACTACTGTGAATAATTTGCCTTTTCTCTAATCAAAATGTTTTCTTGCAAACGTTGTTTTAGTCAAATATGTTTTTACTGTATTCTTGACATCTTAACAAAAGTTCCTTCATCTATATTGTCTAATATAGATGGAAAATGCATACATTTATATAAATAATATAAATATCTATATAAATTTAACTGTCTGAATATTTTTGTATTATTAATGCCCCTTTTACAAGATGTAATACAAGTCTCTGGTGTTCCCAGAATGTGTCTGTGAAGTTACAGCTCAAAATACCCCACATATCATTTATTATAGTTTGTCAAATTTGCCCCATTTGTAAAATTGATAAAAACACGCCGTTTTTGTGTGTGTCCCTTTAAATGCAAATTAGCTGCTGCTCCCAGCTTTCCAGAAGAGGGCGGAGATTTAACAGCTCACGCTTCGGTTGCTCAACAACAACAAAGCTGGAGAATCTCAAGCAGCTAAAATGAGGATTGTCAGTAACGGTGTTCAGCCTTACGTTGTTCAAAGTGGAGTCGGACACTGATGGAGAGACTCAGGAAGAAGTTACAGCTTTTAGAATGCATCTGGACATTTCTGAAGTGGTTAGTGGATAAAATGTATGTAGTTGCTGTTGAGCTGATTTAACTCATCGAATAGCATGTGCCGTCATGTTAATCTTTTGTGCACATCCAGGGTTGAATTGATCCTTCGCACTCGTTTTGCATTAAACTTTGAGAGTCGTAACTTTGCAGATGTTGTTTATGCTTTAACAGCAAAAACACCAAATCATATTCCTGAAAGTCTGATACACCATTTTAATGAAATACTTCCATAGATTACAACAACAACATATTAAATATTTATGAGTTACAGACTTCAAAAGGTATGCAGAAGAGGAATGACCCTGCAACCAGACAGAATACAGCAAAGTCTGAGATCTGAAGGGACCAGGTTCATGTTCCTGAAGAGAAGATATTTTAAAGCTCAATGCGTGTCTCATCTGGTAAATACCCTGAAATGAATCTGTGTGCCAAAGATGGGGACTGCACACTAACACATCTTTTCTTACCCAAAACCACATACAGTAAGCTGCTCTTCTGGATGTGAGGCTTTCAAAAGGTCTTTCTTCATCCGTGCGTGTTGTTTGTTGGCAGAAACAAGCTGCCGAAAAAAACGGAAAAAAAAAAAACAGAATTCCAATGCGATGGAACGGTTCCTCTAGTAAATGATTCAAGGATCAGTCATGCCTGATTAGGCCTGAGCCAGAGATATTGGAGAAAATGGAGGGCTTGTGTACTTCTGAGCCCCGCTGAAGCTGTCTGACAACAGTGGGCTATACCAACATGTTCGATACTGTAGACGGCAAAGCAAGCTTTTATTTGATGCGCAATAAAAGCTTGTAATGCTCCATTCTTTGCCAAATTGGTTCAGACAAGATGACACAATGAAGAGAAGAAAGGCATGATGGGATATGACTTGGGCTGTGCCAGCAAAAAGTCAATCAAAAACAGAAACTGAGACTCAGCATTGAAGTCTTTTAACCTCTATAGAACATTATACACAAACTAACAAATTCCTTACTAAAATTATTTTCACTTCCCTTTTAACCTTCCAATGTAATAATACATAAATATATTTGCATATTTTGAAATATTTTTCAGAATCTAAAAAATATATGTTTTGCTGTATGTGTTATAGTCACATAGACAATAAGCTTGTCCAATAAGAGCTGAAAAGCAGCAGCGAGACACTAAAGGTCTTTGGCACAGAATGGCAAAAGTCTTGTCAGACGTCATATTGTAGCAGCAAAGGGTTCCTTCATTAATTCAAAAGCTTGACCCCGGGGGGTACGAGCAATGGCTCATGAACTATAGAACCTGACACGAACGTGCACCACCAGAGCTTGGCAGGAATGCATTTACTAAATGCATCTCTATTGTATCACCCAAAATGTAATCACAGCTTTTAGCATTTATTAAATGTTATAAGACACTGTTGCATGTTACTGCATTGCTGTTATGCATATACATTGTTTTGTTGCTCAGAGATAGCTCTTTTATAGCCCAGGAGACTTAAATGAGTTTTCAGTTCATTCGCTTTCATTAAAATATCAAATTTGTCTGATTATTCTAGGAAGAAATAAAAATATAAACAAATGAGTCCAAAGGTGACATGCAGTACATTAAGAGTAAAGAGCTATTGTGAATAACATAGCTTAGATAGCTTGGTGAGAAATATTTGCGCTCACATTGAGATCTCTGACATTTGATTGCAGACCATGCAGATTGTCACTGATCTCTTCTGAAACTCATGTGAAATAGCCTTTTTTTTTTCTCTATAGAAAAAACCCAGTAGACTTACAGTAAGCAAAGTAGAAAAAGAATAATGCCAATTATGTTTTCAGACTTTAAACACAGAATGATACAATGTGAAAACATATATTTTTGATACTGTATTTTGCTTCATTCAATAAGTGCCAGCAAACACAAAGATGAAAAACTTTGCAATGTTGACAATCTTTGTATAATGGCCACTGGCTGATAATGAGGTTTAGTTGAGGTTATTTTAAGCAGCAAATGCTGTGACACTCTCACACGCATCGCTAAGTGCTGTTATTTCAAGAAAATAGCTGAATAGATACTTCTAATGTCTTTGAGAACTTGAGTCATACAGTGAGGTGCATTTTCCATCTCTTATCCCCTGCCAAAAAATAAATAAATACAAAATTTGGAATTGAAATAATGCGAATATTACACAGGAATGCAGCAAATATTTGTGAAAATTATGTCCTTATTATAAAGTCTAACACTAGCAGCAGTTCTCCTTAGGTGCCAGAATGTTAAATATTTCATTAGAAATGTTTGTGTTTTGTGTGTTTCTTTTAGACAAGCTGGTGCAAAGAGTGAGAGATAGCGGGGGTACGGTGTCTGTGTAATACATCACTAAACACGCATGCACACACACACACACACACACACACACACACACACACACACACACACACACACACACACACACACACACACACACACACAGAGAAAGAGCGTGAGGAAGCCTAAATTAACCCATAACTCATGGCAGAGGTCAGGCCTTCTTATATAGAAAATATTCCTTTCAGCAAATACTGCAGGAAAAAAACATTTATTATTGATAGAAAAACACCCAGCAATATATAATAAACAGATGACTTGGCTTAAAGCTCACTGGAATTTCATCCATCAAATAAATGTTCTCTTCATCTAGCAAAATTGACCACTGTCATGAGCTTTTGTAAATAAGCCACAGGCCGGGGTTAAACTGAGCCAGACTGACACATACCCCATATATAATATTTGTATATTGATCCTTTTGAGTGTGTTTATTTTATTATGCTTTTTGTGGAGGGTTGTTCATTTTGTAGCAAATATTTGTGGGGTACTAAAGTTTATTTTAATACAAAAAGTGCCCTACTTTACTGTAAACACCTTATACGTACATCATAACAACAAAAAGCTTCAACATTTGGGGTCGGCACGATATTTTAAGGTTTTTGAAAGAAGTCTCTTCTGCTCACCAAGGATGCATTTATTTGATCTAAAGATCCGTAAATAGTAATATTGTGAATTTTTGTGATGCATGTGATAATAAAACAATAGAAAGTTCAAAACAACAACATTTATTTGAAATTGAAATCTTTTGTAATCTTTCTTCAGTAATGTATTTTTACTGTCACTTTTGATCCATTTAATGGATTTTGCTGAATAAAAGTATTAATTTCTTTCTTAAAAAAAAAAAAAAAAAAAAAAAAAATCCTACTGAGTAAAAACTTTTAAAAGGAAGTAATTATGCTTTCGCCCACCTCTAAAATCCCAATTTAACCCTTGGCTGCGGCCCCCCATGTAGCGTTCCAAGGAAAGGCTTACCCATTTCCATGAAACACATCGGATATATTCACTTCAAGCTCATTTAGTTCTTACTTTTAAAAATGTGCTTTTACTGAACGTACATAATTGTGTCTGATTGGCAAAGCATGGGACTAATTGCAGTCCTGGTGAGGCAGGTGATGGAAATAGCTCATGAAACTGACTTCAAAAGAAGTTCTTGTATTCCCTTCCGTAGATATGAATGAATTCTGACTGCTAATTTATCTTAAGAGAAGCAGTGTATGGCTTCCTTTAGCCTCCTCTCTCTCTCTCTTAGTAAGCAGGATTTGCCATGCTCTCTGGCCAATGTTGCAGTCGATGTTTGACATATTTGAACGCATGAATAACAATTTCATGAAATTTTCACAGAGGTGAATCTATAATTCACGTGCCTGTGGTGCTGATTAGAGAGAGAGAGATGCTGGAATCACTGCTGGGATCTGCTCACCACATCTCCGATGCACATTTACCATTCAAAACACTTTCATCAAGACCCTCGTTCCAGACATTCTTGTCTAAAACGCCAAACCGAACTCGACCTTGTTGCAGTGCTTCCTCTAATTAATGCTCATTCAAGACTTTCATGCCAAACACATTTAGCTCAGTTCGTCTAAAAATACTCAGCCCTCCCACATTCAAAACAAATTTGCAAATCATATTCTCAAAATTACAAGATTGTTTGCTGTTTAGTGACTGAATGAAGAGTGATTTTATATACATGCATTGAAAAGATCAAATTTAATTACATACTACACAGATTTTATAAACACAAAATCACATTCACAAACCCTTTCAGTTCGACTTAATATGTGCAGTCTAGAAGTATAAGCATGCTGTATTATTAAAACAAAAGGACAACTTTATCGCTTAGAGGTTGCTCAGCTCAGAATATTAGGAATATTTCATTTTAGTATCAACTTTGTCTCGGAGACCTCGAAGGAGAAATAGAAAATAGACGTAAATGAGACAACTGTTGACACAATAATACTAAAAAGCTATAAAAATTAATGTGTGTAGCATAGCTCAGACAATTTGGTCTTGAAAGTCTTGGTCTTGAAGATTGATTGCAGACTTTGGTATCTTGGCAAATCTGAGCACTCACTATGAACCCTTGTGAAACTCTAGAGGAGACTTTAGATATGAGATTTTAGATGAGAACTTCTACAAAGAAGGAAACTTTAGCAAACTCGCCATTTGCACTGCCTTTAATCTCTGTCTACTGTTCAGGTAAAACAACTAGATATTAGAGATCCCATTTGTGATATTTTTCCTTATGCCTTGGCTATTAAACTTTAAAGGTGCTGTAAGCAATGTTTTTAATACCACATATAAAATGTGCTGTACTGTATCTGAGGAATATCACTGAAATAGGTGTCCTGAGAAATTACACCAGTCTCTGTGACTGCCCTACAGGCTTTGCAAAGAGCATAAAATGTTAGGGGGTGTGCCCTTTTTTTTAAATAGCCATTTAGAAACAACTTCTGTCTGTGAATACTTTTGTGCATTCTGGTTTTCTGATATTCAACACCTTTAACATTTTAATGCTTTCAAATCTGAAAAACCAATTCAGATCACAAGAGTGATAAACCAATAATGGAAGACCTGCTGAAATCAACACCTCAACACAGAATAAAGAGATCAACTAACCACTAAAAGTTCCATCAAACCAGTTTTTAGCAATATTAGGGGCCATTCACACAGAACGCAATGTGAGATGCCACACAATAGTATCCGATTGCAGATGAAGGTAGGGTTGAGAACTTGACATGGCGTCTTAAAGGGGACATATTATGTCCTTTTACATTAAGTCTTGATTTTGGTTTTGGGCTCTACTAGAATAGGTTTTCATGCTTAATTGTTCAAAAAACATTATTTTTCACATATTTGACATTGTTGCAGCACTTCTCTTCCCTGTATGTCAGTAACGCTCTGTTTAGTTCTTGTCTCCATAAAGCCCCGCCTTCCGAAAAGCACAATGTGCTCTGATTGGTCAGCTAGACCAGTGTGTTGTCATAGGTCAACCACTTTGAGTGTGTTTTAGAAATGTTACACCCCTTACCATTAGATCCGTGGTGGAAAAAACAGTATCTCTTGGACATAGTAAAACACACTACTAATGCAAATCTATCAGGCCTCACCCTTTATTTAGCATTTGCCTTTGGTGGGAATTATTTAAATGAGGAATATTGTGATGTGTACGTTCCCAGAGGAAAACTCAAGACTACAATCAAGGCGTTTCAGGGAGTTCAGAAACAGTTCTTACTGATATAGAGAATAATTCCCGTTGGACTGACTTTGTGCTTGCAACTTTTTCATGCTCAAACAGCAACATTAAAGAAAGCTGATAAGGTAAAAAAGGCATAATACGTCCTCTTTAAAAATCTATAATGATCAAAGACATCCATCTAGTGCATGTCTACAAAGAAAACAACTAAAAATCAGTGCAAAAATGCATTCTGTGTGAACAGGCCCTTATAATATGTGTGTAAAACATACAGTGGCTTTAAAATCCCCTCTCAGTATTTGCATGCTGCTTTGGGCCCAATGAGAGTTCTGCACAAAAGCCCTGTTAACATTTGTCAGTAAACGCTGAACTTTAACACCTCCGCTCAGATCAAACAGAGCTAAGTCTATGTTTGTAGAGACTCAGGTTGCCGAAGTTGCACGTACCTCTCAGATCTCTTCTGTGACCAGGGGACGGATGTGGATATGCTGCTTGTTCCCAGCGATAGTGACCTGGACTGTGTAAGGGATCCTGCAGTTCAAAAACAAAGCAAATACTTTTAGTAGCATGATTTCAGCAGCTGAACATGAGAACACAAGAATAATACTACTTTTTCAGTTTAAAAAAAAAAAATAGCTGTGCCTTCTTGTGCAGACCTTACTGCATCAATGTTGTGGGTGGTTACAGGGTGTTGCTATGCAGTTGCTAGGGTTTTCTGAATGGTTACTTATTAGCACACGTCAAAAGAGCATGTCAATGTGAGTCTATGGCAGGGGTATCCAATCCTGCTCCCAGAGGGCCATTGTCCTACAGAATTTAGCTCTAACCCCAACACCTGAACCAGCTGATCAAGGTCTTACTAGGCATAAACTTCCAGGCAGGTTTGTTGAGGTAAGTTGGGGCTAAACTATGGGACAGAGGCCCTCCTGGAGCAGGTTTGGATGCCCCTGGTCTATGGTAATTTTTCACCCACCGGGTGAAAACCGCAAGCCAGATCACTAAAAAAGTACAAGCTGCGTGATTTGAGGCATCATTCATCTCTGTAACACAGTGCAGAATGTGTATTTAAATAGTTATGGTACAAGGGTTTGTAAGTGTAACAATAAGGCATGATGAAATTTATTTTCCAATTTTACTTTTACTATGGAATTTTCCATTGAAAAAACACCACATTTTCATTCCAATGTCTCTATTTTGACCCTTGAAGATTCCTCTTCCGTAGTCACGCCTAATGGAAACTTCCATTGACAGCATAACTCAAAAGTAACTTGAGATATTCCATCATTTCAATCATGAAGATGCTGACAAACATAAGCCTGTTTCACATCAAGGCCAGCCAAATGTAGACTCAAGCGGAGGACGATCAATCTGAGCACAGTTCTGATGTTTAATTCTGAATGTGTCGCAGGGGCTTTATCGTAGGATTAGTTGTTTGGGTGGCGGCAGCCACTGACATTTGAGGAGCATTCCAGTCATACAATATCCCGTGTGCTCAGCCACTGCCCCCTGCTGCAATAAGCACTGACACAGTCAGTCAGTAACATTAACTGAAAAAGAAATGTTAGGCGACATCAAACACTGAAGCTGAAATGCCAAATATTTAGAACCAAATGGTCAAATTCTTTAATAAATAAATCAATAAAAACACATTGTGGTTGGCAGAACTGTACCATAAAAACACAGTGGTGATGTTACAAATATTAAAGAATGGCATTTTGGTGACTATATACAGTATTTTAGCATTAAATTATAGAATGTTATCTAACATAATATACAAACCACTTGAGCTTAAAATCAGTAAGTTACTGTAATAACAAACACAAACATTATTGGAACAATGCAATAAACTAACTAAATAACATAAAATGCACATAAAACACTCGCATGTATAGACAATAGGGGTGTGACGAGATCTCGTGTCACGAGATTTCTCGTCGAGGCGAAAAGTAGTCTCGTGATGTTGCCATGACAGAGTGTTAGGATGATTAGGAAAGAATATGCCACCGCTACGTTTACATTACGCCTCCACTGTCCTTTTGCTTTGTGTTTAAATAAAAAACATTTAATTCAGTTGTATAACGGTCGCCGCCGCTCCATATTTAAAGAGTTACGCACGATCGCTGAAAGTGAAAGTAAACGCGTGCGCGCTCCTTGATTAACGCAAATATCTCTCAATATGAAAGCTATTTTAGGCTGGGCAGTGTAGCTGTAACCATCTCTTAGCTCTGTATCAAAGAAAAAGTTGGTCTTATTTGCACTTTGAATATTGAGAGAGTGTGATTATGGTTTCAACTTGTAAAGTGTTACCATAAAAATGAATAACAGTTTTCTCTTAATCTTATTAAGCACAAACAATAAGGTTTCATTTGTTAACATTAGTTAATGCACTGTGAACTGTCATCAACTAACAATGAATGACTATTTTTATTAACTAACATACCGGTAAACAAAGATTAATAAATACTGTAGCAAATATATTGCTCCTTGTTAGTTGATGTTGGTTAATGTGTTAATGTTAATAAATGAGACCTTATTGTAAAGTGTTACCATTTTTATTTATACTGTTTTTATTTCTATGATCAGTTTGTGGAAAGGAGTTCAGTTAGGAGGTCAAAGGTTGTAGAAGCTCATTAATCATGTACAGTAATGTCTGAAGAGATTGAAATCATACAGAAGAGAAGTCAGTCAGTTAAGTTAGTGGCAAAACCTTTTACAGTGCTTGAGTATTGTTGTCTTTTACTGCATATGATAATTCATACTCAGAAAGTAGAACTGAATGACATTCATTATAAGATGATTAGTTAAAACATTTCAAATACACCTGCAGAATATTTTTTCTAGTCATGTATTTCGCCATTGAGGATTTCGTAAAAATAGTGTGTAAAAATCTTGTCTCGTCTCGTGAACTCAATCTCGAGTCTCGTCTCGTCTCGTGAGATACCCGTCTCGTCACACCCCTAATAGACAATTTATAAAAGGAAATCTTTTTAAATAAAACCCAAACAAATGTGATGTTTCATGCAGGGAAATTAAAACACAATAATTTTTTTCACATTAATTCTAACACAACATTTTAACACTATTTTACCATTCGCTTAAATTATATATAACAGATTATATATACAACATTTTACAGCAAAATGACAGGTATTGTTTTTTACAGTATAACAGCATAAGATAAGTAGTTAACAGGTTTTTACTGTAGCATTTTTGCTTTCTTTTTCTGTAAAAATTACATGCATTTTTTACAGTGTGATAAGAAACCAGTACTAGCAGTAATGGTTTACATCCACATGCAACTACAGGAGCACTATGGTGTGTGTGTGTGTGTGTGTGTGTGTGTGTGTGTGTGTGTGTGTGTGTGTGTGTGTGTGTGTGTGTGTGTGTGTGTGTGTGTGTATATGTTGGTTTATGTGGGTGAAATAACGAGGTTGTGATTTCCTCTGACTGGCTGACTGAATTCATTACACATCACAGAGACCTAGAGTGTGTTACCAGCATAACAGCCAATTTACTCATAAAACTTTCATGTACATGTAATCTAAATTTATAATTCATGGTGTGCTTGATTTTTGATTTGACAGAACTAATTAATTAGTCTGATCATCTTTTTTTAATTTTTGATATTTCGAAAATATGAGTACGGCCAGAATGTGAAAAAGTTTGAAAACATAAAAATACCCATGAGACTTTAATATTCCTGACATTTAGCTGGCTTAAAGTAATTTTTGCCACTGGCTTTTGATGAAAGAAGAAAGTATAATGACTAATAAAATCTGAACTTTTCACAACAAAGCTGCAAGCTAATCCAAATATATACAACTGCCATGTCAATGTCCCATCAGTGGTGCTGCTAACTACTTAAAGCAGGGTTATAGTTAGTATCTTGAACATTGGTATAGTCACAAGACAAAGCATATGACCTTAACAATATAAAATACATTTCTAGAAGTTGAGAAATAATTAATAGCAATAGAAGACCACCTTCTGACAAGTGTGAACACACACAAATGTGAAGCTTCTGAATAAATCACTAATCAGTAAATTGTTAAAAATTGGTACTGCTGATTTTCTCCCTGGATTATATATATATATATAGGTTTTAATTTAAATTGAAGGCATGAACTCATTATATTAAAGCCTCATATATCGTGCTGGCGCTGCTTTCTGTTATTTGAATTCAGTAGCTGTAAGTAGTCAACTTGAGTTGGCTGTCCTTGAGGTAGGCAACTAATGCTCTAGATAAGCTAACGGCAGTACAAATGGAGAAAGACCATAATGGACCAACCAAAACAACAAAAATCACCCCCAAAAAAACTACAGTCACATCTCTGCCTTAAAGGAATATTCTGTTATTTACAACTTAATGACAAAGACATTAACTTGTGCATAACCCGGAATATTCCTTTAATGCCATGACAACATACATATAATAGAGTCCTTTAAATACTTTTATAAACAAAAATAGAAATGCATCAACAGGAAGGCATGAGCAATACAAAGCATTACTGTAGAAAAGAGTGAACAAATGGCTTAAAGTGCTTCACTGTGTTTGGAAGGTCAAACCGTATGCTTTTTTAAAAAAAAAAAAGAAAAAACCTGGATTCATGCAATAATGGACCTCCAAATAAAGTCTTGAGGCAGCTGAAGTGGCAGCGAGGGCAGAAATATGACTTATATCTTCAACCTTTTTTGTTCTCCATCACATATCACATTTTTACAAGTGTTCAGTTATGCTCCTTAAGTTAGGCTGAACATGACAAACAAACATACCTTAGTTCTGAATATATACATATTTTTATTTTAGTTCAGGGACATTGCATTTCAAACCAAGTCGTTGCACATCACAAATCTTTATTAATTACATCTTCTACAGATCAAACTGTTGCACTTCTAATTAGATGCAATTAAAAAGCTACAGCTGACTTGCAAGAATCTTGTAAGATAAAACAAGGTAAAACAAGGTGGCCCATCTAGACTACATTTTTGGGATTATATAATATGTTTCCAGTCTGTTGTGCACTGCTGCACATGCCTATGATGCCCCAAAATGCTGCCTAAGTAGACAGCTCACTACGTTTTGAGACACAGCCAGAAATCCACAGAAGCAATTTCACAACATGCTTGAAGAGTCATTCCACAAATAGGGTGTCTTTGGTGTCCCTACTGCTAATATGTGTAAACAATGTCTTTGACAATGACACCACCTTTTAATATGTGTTATTACAGTATATGCATTTTCCTAACACATCAACAAAATCCAGACCAGTTCGTTTTCCCATATTCTTTTATAGGCTATATAAATGTAATACAGAATATCTGTAGAAATATCAGCATAAAAACGTAAAATATGTCACTTTTATAAAAGCATTCAGTAATTAAAGTTTATACCAGCATACATGAACAACTTAAAAAAACATTCTTTGTCTGACAAATCTTGGGAAAAGACATTTACTTTTATCAGCTTTTTTTAAAACGGAAAAAGCACACATATCGTGGAATGCCCCTGTTAAATAGACCTCAATAAACTAAATCAAGTCAACGCATGTCCACATTTGCGGCACAATAACATGGATAACTGCTGTAGAATAGCAGCTGTAGGGTGTTATTCAACAGTCCAGACGTGTTTAAATGTTCACAGAGATCTGCAGTGGAGGAGTCGCGCGCTGCATTGACACGCGCTCCAAGACACACTGACATCACATCAGTCCACACAGAAAAAATATATCATTTTGATCAATTAAAAAAAAAAAAAAAAAAAATATTGCTCCACAAATTTGAAACATAACTGTTCTCTCAAAACTGAGAAAATAAAAAAATAAGAAAAATGTTCTCATTGAAGTAATTCGTCAGGAACAGCATGTAAACGTCCAACTGATAAATACAAAGAACGAAAGAAAAAAAATATTCAAAAGCAAAACAAAATCGTGTCCAGCACTTGCTCCTCTACAGGATATTGTACAAAATAAAGAAACGAATACACTCAAGAGTTGACTAATGTTAACCAAAGTTAACCAAAACCTGACGTTCCCCCTCTCCAAGAAGGTAAAACGTTAAAAACCGGCTGTCAGTTGAATTCAGAAGAAGAACAAAATTCACGCACTTCTCAAAACAAAAGAGGATGTAGAAAAGAGGTAAAGATGAAGAAAAGGGAAAATGAAAAGAAAGTACTCACCGGTGAAAATGTCAGAGAGTAAAAATGTTGAAAGAGCAACAAGAGCTAGTGAGTGAGGAGGAGCTGTCAGCGGCGCAGTGACTGGGGGAAGCAGCGGTTCAACAGTATAAACAGCGCTGGTGTGGAGCAAACCATTGCGACTGCGCAGGGGGAGACACATCATGTAGCCTGTCTACTTAAAGGTGCACTGAGTAATTTTCTAATTAAACTCAGTCATTTGCTAATTAAAAAGTTGTACACGTAAGTAATGAACAGTATTTTGATAAATAGCATTAAAATTATATTTACTCACATGAGATGAAGAGTCCAGTCACAGCCTTCTAGAAAAAAAAACAAACTGTTTTTTATTGCAACGTGAAATTATACACAACCTTTTTGGTGACAGGCATAAAATAGTACAAATATAAGACAGACAGTTCAAAAGGTTCAACTACGGAAGAGGATTAGGGCCAAGCAATAATAAAAAAATAAAACCATCTCGAGATTAAAGTTGTTAAATTTTGAGAAAAAACTCGTTAAATTTCGAGAAAAAAGTCGAAATAAAATGTTGAAAATAAACTCATTAAATGAAGAGAAAAAAATCGTTAAATTTCGAGAAAAAAGTCGAGATAAAATGTTGAGAATAAAGTCGTTAAATTACGAGAAAAAAGTCGTTAAATTATGAGAACAAATTTGTTTAATTATGAGAAAAAAAGTTGTTAAATTTCGAGAAAAAAGTCGAGATAAAATGTTGAGAATAAACTCGTTAAATTACGAGAAAAAACTCATTAAATTGAGAAAAAAGTCGAGATAAATTAAATTTATTGACTTTTTTTATCTCGACTTTTTTCCTCATAATTTAACAAATTTGTTCTCGTAATTTAACGACATTTTTCTCGTAATTTAAATGACTTTATTCTCAACATTTTATCTCGAAATTTAACAACATTTTTCTCGTAATTTAATGAGTTTATTCTCAACATTTTATTTTGCCTTTTTCTCGAAATTTAACGAGTTTTTTCTCGAAATTTAACAACTTTAATCTCGAGATGGTTTTCATTTTTTATTATTGCTTGGCCCTAATCCTCTTCCGTATTCCACAGCCTTTTGATAGGCCTATATTTGAAAAAGGGTCTTATGTATATTTTTTCTGATGGTTGTTGGATCTGGGTAAGAAGAATGTAATATATAGTTTTACACTACTTGTAGCTGTTTTATTCTACATGTTGACATCACATGACTAGCTGTCAGTTGAAAGTTATTTATATAGTGCTTCTATCCAGTGCTCAAACCCTACAAACATATTACATTTATTACATTACATTCATTTGCGCCTCAGTTCAGCACCATGATGTGTAGCCTACATGTTGTGCAGTGGTTGGCCATAAAACCCAAGTATAATTTTAATTTATGGTTCAGAACCATCGTAAAAAATCATTGTGACAACCTTCAGACAATAATGTCAACCATTTCAGAATGTTGTCACAACATTCTGTGTTTGCTGGGTTTTTATAAATACTACACTGCCCTCCAAAAGTTTGGAAACACCCCTGGCAAAGTGTGGTTTTGGACGATATCAGCATAAATCCTTATCATTTTTTGGTGCAAATACATTAAAGTATCTTGACATTATCATTGAAGACCAGCAATCATAATTTTCATTTTGATTACATTATAATGTCAATATATACATGTCAACGTCAGACATGCCCCTTTGCCAGCTGTGATGCCTGGTTACTGGTTTAAACCTGGCCCAGGTTTGTAAAAGATTTTGGGGTCAGCACACCTTAATAGATTCAACAATTCATTGCCAATTAAGTTTAGAATACAATGAACCAATCAGAACCCAGTTTAGGTCAGATAGCTGCTAATGGTGGATATTTTGACGAATCGAAAATGTAAGTTTTTTCTATGTATAAACTGTTTATGTAATAAAATATGTTTTCGTAATTTGTGTTGTCCCTTATCAGTGCAAAATTATCACAAATTAAAAAGGATTCATGTCAATATTGTCCAAAACCCCACTTTTCTAGGGCGTTTCCAAACTTTTGGAGGGCAGTGTATGTGAAATAACCATAACTATGTTTTAGAATAACATACTGTACACAGTATGCAATTTCTTTTCTGCAGAAATAGTAGTATGTCATCATTTTTTCCTATGTATTTTTATATTGTTTTTTTTTTATTTATGTGTAAAATAAAGCCTGTGGTAAACACAACTTGACTATACTTGAACGTTTTGTTCTACAACATAAATTACACACCCATAGCAAAAACTCAATTCTGTTTCATTTCTGAAAACGTACATTTTTAATAAGTAACTAGATAAGACAGCTTGGGGTATGAGTGTGTGCAGTGTACATTGTAGAACAAAACGTCCAAGTATAATCAAGTTATGTTTACCACAGGCTTTATTTTACTCATAAATTGAATAACCCCATTATAAAATCCCATAGGAAAATCTTGAAGTAACCAGCGGTGAATTAGACCTCCGGGTTCTGGCATCATACTGTACCTGCACCTCTCTATTGTCTTATATGTAACTTTGAGAGGGACACTTAAACTCATATATCCAGACCTTCAGACTAACGGCAAAAGGTCTGGACTCTATAGCCCCTTTCATTGGCCAAGGACCGCCCAGTGGGCATCTGAATGACATGCAAAGCGACCAATCACAGTTAATTTTGTTCAGCATCATGTTTAAGGGTCTAAAGTCAATGTCCCTAAAATAACAGACTGGAGTGTACAACTATTGGATGTATTTTAAAGAGTCTATGCCGTGAACTTCACATACTTTTGAAAATCCAGTGTTTATTTGATCCTGATAAGCTCTTATTGTCACAGTTGTAAACACAACAGCTTTCCTCTTCCATAAGGGGGTTTGGCATCACAGCAGCTTTGTTTTCAGGTGGACCGTAAAAGGGGACCTATAATGCCCCTTTTACAAGATGTAATATAAGTCTCTGGTGTCCCCAGAATGTGTTTGTGAAGTTTCAGCTCAAAATACCCCACAGATCATTTATTATAGCTTGTGAAATTTGCCCCTATTTGGGTGTGAGCAAAAACGCGCCATTTTTGTGTGTCCCTTTAAATGCAAATGAGCTGCTGCTCCCAGCCTCTTTTTCCAAAAGAGGGCGGAGCTTTAACAGCTCACGCTTTGGTTGCTCAACAATAACAAAGCTGGAGAATCTCACGCAGCCAAAATGAGGATTGTCAGTAACAGTGTTCAGCGTTACATTGTTCAACTGATGGAGAGACTCAGGAAGAAGTTACAACTTTTAGAATGAAACTGGACGTTTCTGAATGGTTAGTGGATAAATTTATGTACTTGCTGTGGAGTTGATTCAACTCATTGACTAGTCATGTTAATCTTTTGACCCTCGTTTGTGAAGCAGTCCGGCGTAAAATGACGGCATGGCAACAACACTTGTCTAGAACAACTCTTCCTCTTCTCTAAAGCAGCCCAACATGGCCTCACCCCCTTTTTTGTGTGTTCTTGGGGGCAGGGTTTATGTAAATTTTAGGGTTAGTGATGTCACTAACCTGGGAAGAAGCTCATTGTAGTCCTTACCAGCCGTTTGTTGTAGTCGTTAAACAGCAAATTCTTTAAAAGGAAATACCTTCACATTACAAACTAAAGTTTACACACTAAAAAAAGTGAAATCATAATCCACCACCCCTTTAAAGAAAGTGACACACACGCGTCTCCCGGAAATCCTGTAGAATTCCACCAATCAGGTGACGGCATTGAAACTCCTGAAGTGTTTCCAATTTTGTGTGCATAAGCTTCAGACGTTAAGCCAACAGTCTGTGGACGTGATGTCTGAAGCTGAGACTAAAGGACACTAAGTAAATTATTTCAATTGATAGCAATGTCAGATTACAAAATGTGTTGGACTATTTATATGCACATCAAACATCTTGAGAGATTAAAAACTGTATTCATATCTATTATATAGTTTTTTAGGAAAAAACATATATCAAAAGTTCACACCACACACACACAAGCAGCCATGCCTCTCCCAAAGATGTGAGACAATGCCAGAAAGCGGCACTTAGGGCAAGGATTACCAAGATGTTTTTCTCTGGTATTTACCATATCTCCGTGGGGCTTATGCACCCATTTCACATCTATGTTTTGTTTACGTTGTGATGGAGACATCATACTGTGTGCAAGCAACAGCTTAGCCTAGAGCCCAGAGCTACAAGATAAAATTAAACTGAAAGCTCGAGATTTTAATTCAACTCCTCAGAGGGAAAATTTATCAGGGCAAACCAATATAGATATGCCACTATTAATGATAACATGGGAGGTGAGAGGCACAGGTGACACTTTGAGGGAGTGTGGGAGGAAAAAACGGGAACTACAAAGGGGCGACAGAGTAGAAAAGAAAACGGAAAGGCAGTAAGTGAGAAAACAACCGAGTGAGGATTTAGGAAACAACCTACCAAAACAGTAGAGCAGCGGAGAGGGAAAATCCAAGCATCAATAACGCACATTAGTCCTTGCACATCTGCTCCAGTTGAAACTCCTCCAAATTCACAGCTTCACACCATCCCTTGAGAGTTTAACTCTCTCCATAGTGCTCTCAAGATTTGTTGAATCCTGTTAACGGGGGGAAAATTCACTGAAGAAGAGTCATCCTATTAAAATGACTGGTTGAGACAAAAGACTGGATATCTGTGTGGATTTGTCGCACTGTGATTTGCTTATTTAAAATTCACTGCAAAAGAAACAGAAGCTAAATGCCACACAGGTCCTCTGAGAAAACACCACAACAGTATCAAAAAGAGCCTAGATTTTATGCTCGCCTGTAAGAAGGCTGAGAGAAACCATTATAGAACAAAGACAAAAAAGGAGCCTTGGAATTTCGGCTAACGTGTTTGCAACTTCTTTTTCTTTCCAGTCAGTCATTAGTCACAAAGGCAATTCTGATGCTGTGGCAGTATTTCAAAAACAACAACTTAGGTAACACAAAAACCTGAGCTGGTGGTAGCCCAAGATAGCCTGTAACTCAGCCTGAAGGCCAGAATCATAAATATACAGTGCTTGGGTGAGGGTGTTTGACATTTTTGCAGTTAAATAAATGGTTCACGTTGGGTGTATTACTCATTCTACTGAATATTACAGGCTAAAAGAGGTCTGGGCAGTCAAAACCCTGACAGCCATACTTCCTCTTACGTTGTTCTTGCTTAAAAAAATCAGGTGGAAATATCTAATGCTAATTTGGTCGTTTTATTTAACTCGTCATCCAGAGGTAATTATGTAGAGCGATGGCCGGCCGTTAACTAATACAGCCCCTCATTGACTGTAAACATATTGACGAATCAGGAGTCTCAATAATTCTTTGACGCTGCACTGAACACCTGAAGTCAACACAGAGGGACCTTTTAAATGAGGACAATCCTGGGCATGTACAAAAAGGAAAGGTCAGATGATGCCATAGCACCGGAGATCATGTGTTAACACATCGTCAAACACAAGGCGGATAGTGTGATGGAGGTGGAGACGACTGAGAAACTGCCAGATGTCTAGGCTTGCTCTGCCGTTTCTGTTTTGCTCTGAAAACAAGCAAGAACAAATGGGAAAAAATAAGACAATGGGCATTTTATAAAATGGTTAAAGGGATTAAAGGAATAGTTCAGTGAAAAATAACAATTCTGTCAACATTTACTCACCCTCATGTCGTTCCAATCCTGTATGACTTTATTTCTTCTGTGAACACAAAATATTTGAACATTGAAACCAAAATTTGTTCTTCTATGGCATTGTTGCGGAAACATATTTAGAAATATCTTCTGTTGTGTTCCGCATTAGACAGAAGACTATAATTGTGACAAAATTGTCATTTTTGGTTGAACTATCCCTTAAAGGATTAGCTCACTTCAGAATTAAAATTTCCTCATAATTTACTCACCCCCATGTCATCCAAGATGTTTATGTCTTTCTTTCTTCTGTTGAAAAGAAACATTCCAGGATTTTTCTCCATATAGAAAAACGTAGTGAAGTACCAAGTACCAATCCAGTGTCTAGAAAGCGAACATGCAAAGACTAAGTCAAGCGAAAGCAAAAAGGATGATTTTGAAGTTGGAGGAGAAAATAAGAAGTTTTCCGTCCCACCGCGGTACTTCCGCCTACGACCTTTCCAACGTGATTATGTAATGTGTGGCACATCGTAGAGCTATTGCAAGATGAGTATTTGTAGTTAAAAAGTATATACATTTTTTTATTTATTTTTTTTTATAAAATAACCGATCGTTTTGCTAGTTAAGACCCTTATTCCTCGGCTGGGATCATGTAGAGCTCTTTGAAACTACATTGAAACTGCAATTTGGACCTTTAATCCATTGTACCCCAGTGAAGAATCCTGGAAATTTTAATTCTGAAGTGAACTAATCCTTTAAAGAATGATTTGAATAATGAGTCTTTAGTACACTGAAAAAAAATTGGTGTAGAAAAATTGTTCCATTAGAAATTGTCAGTAAATTTCACAAACAATTACAAAGAAAACGGCAAGTAACACGTGAAATAGTAGAAAAACTGAAATAGTATTTTCTTCTAAAACATAATTTTTATTTACAACTTTGCAAAAATATTTTTTTAGCAGTGTAGCATGATTCATGGCATCTGTTGTAAATTTTAAACATTAAAATGCAATGCATCTGTGCATTTAAACAACACTAGCACAACGTCAGTCTGTCGGAAGATGCTCATCCGTATCTCTGTGACCTTTTCCTAAGGGGTCCAAAAAAAAAAAAAATCTTTGGCGGAATTTCCATTCCTGAAAATCTCTGTGCTTTCTCTTAATCAATTGGGAATAGCCTAATTCATTGGAATTAATGAATGAATTTATGAGATCTCGAATAAACAGTAATAAACTACAGAACAGTATTTGAGCTATGCAACAAAAACTAAATTGTGGCTTTTAGTCCATGTAGGACTATTTGCTTTGCTCCTGAACTATGTCCTTTTATGCACCTAAAACCCTCATCCCCTTATAGACACAACAAACAGTGTGAAAATATACAACGTAGTTTGCATTCTTATGATGTATTTCATAGAACAGTGGCTGGGTTGAACTTTAGGTTAATGAGCTACTCAATAATGTATTGATATATTCCTCGGGTCAGTGCTGCACAAGGATCTATCTCAATGACGCATGAAGTCAGAGGTTATAACCTTAAAATATAATGGACATTAGCTCACACCTGTCTACCTGATTTAATGTGTGTTCCTTCTACTAAAGCATATATTTCACATACCTGAACATCTGACAGGAGTTTAAAGTCCAAGGGTACAAGGCTGAAATTTAACAGTGTTATGGCATCAAACAGTGCACTGCATATCTAAGCTATCTCTTCACTGTATATCTAAAAGATTTTAGAGGAATGTTGGAAAAAATATGAAAAAATGTGGAATTGAATCACACATTTGATGTTTGTTTGCTCAGATTTGGCCTGTCGATATGTCCCGGTGCACACGAGAACACAAGCTGTCTTGGTTGATGTTTACACATCATAGAGGGAGATTGAAAACGAGGACTATTGTAAGAGGGAAAATATGACGTGTAATCATGATACTCTGCACATGCTGGATAGATTCTCTCTCTGTCAGAGAAAAAGAGGTTGGATCATTTCACCCCATAAGAAAGTATAAGCACAAATGTCTTGGATGGATATTTTTTCTTCTGCTTCCTGAAGTTCTGATGTCTCTGAATTAAAATATGCTTATTATATCTATATACTCTTAAAAGTAAAGGTTCTTTATTGGCATTGATGGTTCCATGAAGTATGGAAGCTTGTTTCCGACAAGGAATAAAACAATTTGACTTTTTATCTCACAATTCTGACTTTTTTTTCTCCGAATCACGAGATATAAACTCGCAATTGTGGGAAAAAATGTCAGAATTGTGATGAAAAAAAAATCATAATTCTGACTTTATATCACGCAATTGTGAGAAAAAGTCAGAATTGCGAGAAAAAAAGTCAGAATAAACTCGAAATTTACAATTTTTTAAGTTTAGAAGTTTATATCTCGCAATTCTGATTTATAGCTCAAAATTGCGAGTTTATATCACAATTCTGAGAAAAAGTCAGAAATGCAAGATGAATTGTGAGATAAAAAGTCGCAATTATCTTTTTTTATTCAGTGGCAGAAACAAGTTTCCATAATGAAGGACCTTTAACATCCATGGAAACTTTCCATTCCATAAAAGGATCTTTAGATTTTCAAAATGTTCTTCAAACTAAGAAAAAATGGTTATTTTATTGAAAGGTTCTTTGTGGACCACTGTAAAAACTCCATTTTGGAACCTATATTTTTAAAAGTGTAGTTTTTTTTTTGGTTATATGTTATGTATGAAATAATAAAAGACTTCTTAAAAAAATAATATTTTCTGCATTAATAATATTGTACCCTTGATTAAAGTTTGGATGCACGTCTCTAATTCTGAAATCTTTTCTGTCAGCCTAACTATTTCCCTGCATTTATCACATGTAAATCCCTCATCGCTAGCAGAGAAGGCTACCTTAAACTTGTGAGAAGTAGTGCAAGCAACAATAATATTTTAGTCGTTTTCACAGATCCGTGTGAATGGGGATCGTTTTGACAACGCTGATGTGTGTACATGAAACTTGAACTTTTCTGTTTTTAGGAAGAAAGGAAGAACGGAAAAGTTCTTCCTTTGCGTTTTTGAAAAGTTTCACGTACAGACATTAGCGTTGTCAAAATGATCCCCATTTACACGGATCTGTGAAAATGACTAAAAACACTGTATTTTGCATGCCAGGCAAGTAGTTGGCGATGTCTACGTGCCTATAGACTGAAAATGTAATATGGCATCACCGCTTTCACAAAGACGATAACGGTATTTTTTCAAAAACTTGCCCTTTGAAATCTGTTTTCAAAAGTATGAATTTTCAGGCCCCCAAAACACACTTGTCATGTACATGAATGGTCAAAATGTATTAAAAGTTATCCCTGTTAACACCTTTAATTTGTATTGAATTGATTACGATATGCCATTTAATCAAATTAAAGGCAGGGTAGGCGATTTGTTCCAGAAACATTTTTTGTTGTTGAAAGTAGCAATAGATAGCTTAAGATACCTTAAACTTGTGAGAGGTAGCGCAAGCAACAATAATATTTTAGTCGTTTTCACAGATCCGTGTGAATGGGGATCGTTTTGACAACGCTGATGTCTGTACATGAAACTTTTATAAAACACAAAGGAAGAACTTTTCTGTTTTTAGTACATTGTTGTCACGTAAACACACCAATCTGTTGACAACTAGTAGACCCGCTGTCTATTCTGTTGTATCAAGTAAAAGTCACCGGTCTTCATGCAGATGTGTTTTGTCAACGTTCGCAACACAGAGCAAATGTTTTTCTTATTGTTTATCATACCAGCAACATCTATATTTAGCAGTTTAAACGACAAATAATGATAGTAAGATAGAGATTCAGAACAAAGCTACACAGAGCTACAATCACAAACCACTCAGCTATTCTGAAGAGATGACAGATGCTGATAGCCTAGGGTCCCTGTGTCCCATCTTTAAAAGTATTAATTGCTCTCTCTTTTTTTAATCTAGGATAAATCCAGCCCAAAATCAAAACTCAAGCTTGAAAAAGATTATAAAAACGAACCATAAACAAAGTCCATTAGACATGTGGTAGGATTGACTCTAGTGGACTTTGTTTGGCATTTGCTGAGAAGCGCCTGCCCCTCCTTTCAATGACTTCTCCAGCTATCTGATAGCAGGGAGTCCCTGGCATTTAAGAAGGGTCACACATCTGAGGACAGTAGTGTACAGATCTTAGACCAGACTGGTAGTTCAAAAGAGGTAATGTTGAGCCAATTTGTCAGCTACTCACAAACATCTGTACACTGTAACATCTTAAACCTGGCATTTTCATCCCAATTCACACCTTCAGGGAGGCAATTCTTGCTGCGTCTGCAAGTCCCAGTTTTCAAATGTCTTTAAATGCCAGGGATTCCCCATCATAAGACACGTGAGAAAGCCGCTGTGCTGAAAAATCCAGTACAGTTGCTTTTGATTCAATTCTTGAAAAATAACTCCTATGCTGACCTCTATATTTGCATTTAGAAAAGGAGGTCAATAAACTACAGTAGAGCTTTAACAGAGTAAAAAATACTCATCCAAAACTGATGTCAATACTGTAAGCCAGTAAACGTAAAAAAAAAATTCCATGGTAACATTTAAATTAACAAATAAATTAACATATCAAATAGAAACCTGGCTACCCTGGGTTACATTATATTCGATAAAAGTACTTTTTAAGTATCAGGTAGAAACAGCTCCTTGAGGTAACAATG
Organism: Megalobrama amblycephala; assembly: GCF_018812025.1. Classification (NCBI taxonomy): domain Eukaryota; kingdom Metazoa; phylum Chordata; class Actinopteri; order Cypriniformes; family Xenocyprididae; genus Megalobrama; species Megalobrama amblycephala. The sequence continues at coordinate 8,205,162 of NC_063051.1, forward strand.
GCATGTTTGTATTTTAAAGTGACTTTTTTTTATTCATTTTTACTCTTATACATACTGGATTAGGTACTTTGTTATGTACTCAAGAGACTCAATATAGAAAAAAAAAAAAAAACATCTTTTTTTGTTTTGTGAAGTTTATTAAAATATGTATTTTCCATATCAGCTCGATTGTCTTGCTGTGTTTACATACAGTCTGACGGCACTATTGAAGTCTGTCCTTCATAATCTGAGGACGAGTCCACTACATGCACAAGTAAAATACACAAAAATGCACATTATTTACTGTAGTACAGCCAAGGTGGCATGAATATAACATTGCCCTTTTTGCAGTTCTAGCTTACTCAATTAAGTTATACACATGGATAATGATTGCGGGACATGTCAAAGATGTTTGAGGTATAGTCTACAAAATAGTCAATATGAGCAAAACTGTAAAATCCTTGCTTTCTCCTATTCACATTATTTCAGCCCTTATGTAAACACAACTGTTCAAAAAACAATGATGTTTCAATTATTTACAATGCTAAAATAGACAGATAACATAGCTCTCTCTTCTAATCAAATGAGCACATCAGGAACATTGTGTTTTGTGCCGTTTAATATATAATGTCATGCTGTGCAGTCGGAATAACCAGAGATTTGACAAGAGACACGACTGTTATAAAGCAAAGAATGATAAAGACGGCATATTCAACTCAATCTCAGTAGTACAATATTCCTGCACAGGGAAATTAAATGTGTCTCAGAAACAGAATAAATGAAAAAATATTTCTAAATAAGCACAAGAGACTGCAATGATAATTCAAAGACTTCCATTCACTTTAACTTAGACTAGATGTCTACTGCGACAAAACGCTCACCAACTTTCATCCATTCATCTACGTTCCCATCCATCTATTCAGATGTTCAGTAAATTAAGGTGAAAGCTCTCAATGTTTCCTTCCAACAATGAGTGTGGCCAAACAAAAGCTTAAGTGCTGAGATGGACTGCTGGTGCATTTGAGAGAAAATTGCATCTATCTGACAAAAGTGGCATGATAAACAATAAGAAAAATATTATACATTTGCTCTGTGTTGCGAACGTCGACAAAACACATCTGCATGAAGACCAGTGACTTTGACTTCATACGACAGAGAGTCTACTAGTTGTCAACAGATTTAGAGTATGTTTACATGACAACATTGTACTAAAAACAGAAAAGTTCTTCCTTTGCGTTTTTGAAAAGTTTCATGTACAGACATCAGCGTTGTCAAAACGATCCCCGTTCACACGGATCTGTGAAAACGACTAAAAACACTGTATTTTGCATGCCAGGCCAGTAGTTGGCGATGTCTACATGCCTATAGACTGGAAATGTAATACGCGTTTGCATGGCATCACCACTTTCACAAATTTCCATTTTCGTAGAGACAATAAAATTTCCATTTTACACAGAGACGATAACGGCATTTTTTCAAAATATTGCCCTTTGAAATCTGTTTTCAAAAGTTTGAATTTTCAGGCCCCCCAAAACACACTTGTCGTGTACATGAACGGCCAAAATGTATTAAAAGTTATCCCTGTTAACACCTTTAATTTGTATTGAATTGATTACGATATGCCATTTAATCAAATTAAAGGCAGGGTAGGTGATTTGTTCCAGAAACATTTTTTGTTGAAAGTAGCAATAGATAGCAATCACTAAGTTAAAGAAGAATTAAGTAACTTTTTTTAACTTCATAAATAGTTTTCTAAGTCCTTACGATGGTTAATTGACTTGTAGTGGTGTGTTTGAGGCGTGCACTAACCCCCTCTGGCATGTCTACGCCATAACACAACAGCACTTGCAAGTAGGGCTGTACAAGGATTAATTACACATACATGTATAAATTTAAGAAATATATGCATGTATAAATAAATATATATTTAAATATAATTTATATATTATATATATATAAATATAAATATTTTATATATAAATAACATTTTTCTTAAATATACATATGTATGTGTGTGTATTTATATATACATAATTATTATACACAGAACACACACATTTATTACGTAAACTGAGACTTTTATTTTGCAAACGATTAATCGCGATTAATCCTTGTGCAGCCCTACTTGCAAGTTGAGCTGCGCCGACCCGACACAATCTCGCCTCATGTTCACGTTCACGCAAGAGTGACAAAATGCTTTACGGTAATTCAAAAACAATGTATATACAGTATTATGACTTAATAAGACGAAAATTACCCACCTCCATCGAGATTTCTTGTACTGTATTTGCAAAACTACTGCGCTGGTGAGCGTTGTAGTCGTTGTAGTCCAGAGCTGCGCTTGGAGTATTTACGATAGTGTGATTCACTGAAGGAACCTGAAGGGGGAGCTTCGCAAATCTTACTGAGTTCCGCTTTAAGAGGGCTAAATGAACCAAAACAAGGAGCTTATGCTGCATTCACGCCATAACTACCGTAATTTGGAAAAAAAATGAAAACCCGTGACATTATACGTGGAGCAGTTTGTGACTCGAGTTTCAATGGCAACACTATCAATGTTCGTTCATGTGTTTTGGAGGAGGTGTGGCTTTGTAGAGTGCTCTGAAGGGAGGGTGGGATCTTATGCTTTCAAAGCTGCTCGCTATTGCTAGCCTCTCCGAAAATTACCTACCCTTCCTTTAACTCACTCTTAGAAGAAAAGTTTCTATATAGAATCTTAAAGGGTTCTGTCAGGTGCTTAATATATAGAACCTTTTAGGGGATTTTATGATTTTAAAAGTCAACGTATTGTATATTTTACATAGCGTCCTATAGTTCTAGCAGCAGTGTTCTAGTATTAGAGCAAAGGGTAACACTTTACTTGAAGGGGTGTGCATAAGACTGACATGACACCTTCATAATCATGACATGACACGTGTCATGAATATGAAAGAGGTTTTATGAATGTTTATGACAACTGTCATTAAGTGTCATTTGCTCAATTATGTCATTTTTAATGCAAAGATGACATTGTTTGAGATGTCCGAGTTATGACAACTTGACATAAACCAATACATCGTAACCTGTCAGTGTCTTTGTCATGACAACTTGACATCATTTAGCTTTATGGGTTAACATTGCATTAAACTGTCATGTGGTTGGTTTTGACATTGGCTGTCATGAGGCCATTATAATAGTGTCATAAATATGTATCTTGAGCTCAAGTACAGTGGTACAAATTGAACTTGTCATTAAAATGTCATTAAGTGACAATACTCTGACAAATAATTTTATAATAGCGTCATGACTATTTTTCATTTCATGTTTTTCTTTTTTTTTTTTCTTTTTTTTTTACGTTTCCTCCAACAGAAGGTCAGATTATAGACAATTTCAAATTTCGTAAAAAAGATGACACTGTTATAAAATAATGGTAACACTTTATTTTAGGGTCTTTTAACTAGTTGCTTATTACTATTAGCATTCATATGGCTAAAATATTGGCTGTTTATTAGTACTTATAAAGCACATATTAATGCCTTATTCTGCATGACCTTATTCTACATTCTTAATCCTACCCAATACCTAAACTTAACAATTAACTATAATAAGCAGTAAATTAAGAGTTTATTGAGGGAAAAGTCATAGTTAATCGTTTATATATGTGTTCCCTATACTGAAGTGTTACCAAAATAATGTAATGTAATGTTAACCCATAAAGCTAAGTAGTTTTTTAAGTTTGATAATTAATCTGCTATGTCATGTTTATGACAGGTTATGATGTTTTGCTAATGTCACGTTGTCATGACAAAGACACTGACAGGTTATGATGTGTTGGTTTATGTCAAGTTGTCGTAACAAAGACATCTCAAACAATGTCACCATTGCATTAAAAATGACATAATTGAGCGAATGACACTTAATGACAGTTGTCATAAACATGCATAAAACCTCCTTCATATTCATGACATGTGTCATGTCAAGATTATGAAGGTGTCATGTCAGTCTTATGCACACCCCTTCAAGTAAAGTGTTACCGAGCAAAGGAATCCGAACATTCTCCTTCACTCATATGCTTTCCACATGCAAAAACAAACCGAACTTCTCTATAAAACTAAAAATGAGCATGGTGCTACAACTGTTCGGCTAGTCAGTTCACGAAGCATGGCATGTTGCTAATGTGTATCCCTCTGTTATTGCACAATTATTGACAGAATGGTGTTCAAGGTTGGCTACCCATGTTAAGTCTCCTATGTTATTTATTTTGGGGTGCAGACATGTCCTCTCTAATGTTCCCTCCAAAATAAAATGCTACTGATCTTCTCTCATAATTCCACATTCGTACACACGAGTCCACAGGGTGAGCTCAACAGGGCAGATCGAGAGTCTTTCAGTCTCCCCACGCCCAAGTGTGCAGCAATCTGAGGTACAATTTTCAATCACAGCATCCTTTCATCAACAGGCTCTCAACTAACAGCTGTCCTTGGGAGAGCCCTTGACCAGGACACTGCTAGTTCTGTAAGCTAATGTGAAGAGATCTTCCACCGCAAACTGGCACGACATGAATGTAGATTCAGCGTGGACAATCTCTGTGATCTACAAACCTGCTCGAAATTATTTGGAGGCTATGCATTGATTCTAGAATTAATTGGACTGTTTTAAACCATTTGTTTGGTTTTTATGAGAGAAACATTCAATGGAAAAATATGTGGAGCGAGACATGATTTTTATCATCTGGAATAGTGAAAAGTTTGCTAAAACAATACCTAAATAGGTTTTTGGCTACTGATTAACATTTTCCAACAGCATTTGAAGAGCTGAGGAAAAACAAGCTATTGCATTTGATTGTATTTTAAAATGTAATTTATTCCTGTGACCAAAGTTGAATTTACAGCATCATTACTGCAGTCTTCAGTGTCAGATGATCCATAAGAAATCATTCTAATATGCTGATTTGCCACTCAAGAAACATTATTGATTATTATAAATGTTGAAAACAGTTGTGCTGCTTAATATTTTTGTGGAAAGCATGATTTTTTTCTTTGATAAATAGAAAGATTTTATTTGAAATTCTTTTGTAACATTACAGATGTCTTTACTCTCACTTTTGATCAATTAAATGCATCGTTTTTTTTTTTTTTTTTCTCTAATGCATCGGTTGTGGGGAATTACTTAAAATTGGATAAACATGATAATCTGTTCTGCAGGTGTACAAGGCAGAGGATCATAGAGTGTCACACACCTGTTTCAGCAAACATTTACAAAATCTGGGCTCATACACCAACAAATCACTGGTGTGTGGATTTCTTCACAGGTTGGAAGCTAGACCAGACATTCTACTGCACTTTTTCAAGCAGGAAGTTGTTTTTCATTTTTGTGTGTGTGTGCAATCCAGAGCAGCATTAGACCCTGTTTCTCTCAGGTGTCCTGGTTATTTTGTTCAAGTTGGTATGCATTATTTGTTGTGGGAAAAAATTGTAACACTGCAAAGAAAGAAAACAAACTAATTAATTAAAGGGATATTTCATTCAAAAATGAACATTTTGTCATCATTTACTTACCCCTTAAGTGGTTCCTAATATGTATGAGTTTCTTTCTTCTGCTGAACACAAAAGAAGATATTTTAAAGAATGTTGGTAACCAGACTTAATGGCGCACATTGATTTCCATAGTAGGAAAACAAATACTATGGAAGTCAGTGGGTGCCATCAACTGTCTGGTTACCAACATTCTTTAAAATATCTCCTTTTGTGTTCAGCAGAAGAAAGAAACTCATACAGGTTTGGAACAACAGGGGGAGTAAATGATGACAAAATTTTCATTTTTTGAGTCAACTATCCCTTTAAAAGGTTAGATCACCCAAAATAAAAAAATAATGTCATTTATTACTCACCCTCATGTCGTTCTACACCCATAAGACCTTCATTCATCTTCGGAACACAAATTGAGATATTGTTGATGAAATCCGATGGCTCAGTGAGGCTTCCATTTCCAGCAATGTTACTGCACCTACTAAAAAAAGGTACTAAAAACATATTTAAATCAGTTCATGTGAGTTCAGTGGTTCTATCTTAATATTATAAAGCGACAAGAATACTTTTTGTGCGCAAAAAAAAAACAAAATAACGACCTTTCAACAATATTTATATGGGCCGATTTCAGAGCTTTGGAGCTTTACAAATCGAATCAGTGTATCGGAGCGCCAAAGTCATTAAGGTGAAAGCCGTTTGATGGGGGTTTGAATCGCTAATTCGAATAGAACAACTGAAGTCACATGAACTGTTTCAAATATGTTTTTAGTACCTTTATGGACCTTGAGAGTTTTGCTTTGCTCTCAATAGAGGCCTCACTAAGCCATCGGATTTCATCAGCAATATCTTAATTTGTGTTCTTACGCATGTAGAACGACATGAGAGTAAGTAATAAATTACATTATTTTCATTTTTGGATGAACTAACCCTTTAACAAACACAGAAAATATTAAGAACATAAACATAAACCTCAAGTACAGAGTGGTACACATTATCATTTCATCTCGTCAAATAAATTCATATTTTTGTCACAGATGTGGATGTTTGGTCAAATGCCATGTATCTGTCAAACAGGCTTGTTATCTCAGATAACCTGTCATTGTTTAATTTCAGACTGACTCAGTGACAGCTGGTGGACGTCCTACGTGTTATAGGAATTAAACGCAGTGCTCATCTGTTTGGTTAGGGATGATCTAATTGAATTTTCTGTTTCCTCATATCTGACTCACAAAGAGATCGAATCAGATAATCCATTCATGCTGTTGTTTACAAGAAAAGATAATGTAAACAGGACAGAAAGTGGTTGTATACTACAGAACTAAAAGATTGTCAGTATGAATTCTTTCTTTATTCGTGCTTGAAGGAAGGACTCAACTCACAATATCATAAACTTGGACTGGGCTCTTTTGACTCGGGCTAGAAGGAAAACCACCCAAAACAGCCTAGAAACATTAATTCAAGCAACTGCATAACAACACACTAATAAAAGCCACTTAGAAAACCTAAGCAACTGCATGGCACCACCCTAGCAACTAAATGCATAGAAACACATTTAAATCCACCCAGAACACCTTAGCAATCACATGGAAACACACTAGCCTCAGCAAAGCAACACCCTGGAAACCACACCGCATGTCTAGCGACTGCATAACAACACACTAAAAACTCTCGAAACAGCTTAGCACTCAAAACAGTATAGCAACTGCATAGCAACACTCTGGAAACCACCTAGAATGTATAGTGACTGCATAACAACACACTAAAAGCACTCAAAACACCTTAGCAACTGCATAGCAAAACCCTGGAAACCACCTAGAAAGTCTAGCGACTGCATAACACATTAAAGCACTCAAAACACCTTAGCAACTGCATAGCAACACCCTGGAAACCACCTAGAATGTGTAGCGACTGCATAACAACACTAAAATCTCTCAAAACAGCTTAGCAACCGCATAGCATCACCCTGGAAACCACCCAGAATGTCTCGCAACTGCATAACAACACACTAAAAACACACAAAACAGCTTAGCAACTGCATAGCAACACACTAGAAACCACCCAGAATATCTAGCAACTGCATAAATACACACTAAAAGCACTCAAAACACCGTACCGCATAGCAACTCTTACACTACCTTCCAAAAGTTTGGGGTTATGGTATGTTTATTTATTTTAATACGTTTATCTCAAGTTTTGCATGGAAAAGTGGAACTCATTTTCTTCACATAATGTAAAAAACATTTTATTTAATAGTATCATTTATTATTTAGGCCTGACTCTTATTATTTGAGCCTATCACATCATGCTTTTAGCTTTATACATCAGTTCTACTTGCAAGAAATAAATATCAATAATTGCTTTTCAGACAAAATTAAGCTAGTTAGTACGTATATTTCTTTTTGAACAATAAAAAATAGTCCAAAAGTAGTCAAAGCATCAAGTTTTGTGTCTGACCAAATTAAGCAACACACAGACAGGGAAGCAACTCAGAACTAACTCTCGTATTCCAAATAACAATATACAACATTAAAATGTATAAAGTTGTGCAGTCGGGGAGTAATTATTATTTCTATCTCCTGCAAGTCATTAAATGCCTTCTGGTTTACACTGGCCAGTGTCTCTATGTCCTCAATCAAAACTCGAACAAATGGTACACGCTTGCACACCGCAGGTTTCTGTTGCTCCACATGTGCTGCGTATTGGAGCGGACAGATAGCGGGCCATGCCAAGTGCGTTTTAATTAACATCTATCTGCGCTCGCGCCAATGCCTGCTGACCCACTACTGTGCTGCCAAGACACATCTGAATCAACTGTAACGAGCACAATAGCTTAGCATGTTAGCACAGGGGGAACAGGTTGAAAGCAGACACAACAACAACAACAGCCGAGTCATGCTCAGAGAGCAAAAGAGAGGTGGGAAAGACAAGAGAGAAAACAGGATGAGAATGAGCAGAGGAGAGTCTTAAGGGATCCAAGAGGCAGAAATGTGCTAGTTCATCTTTTTTTTCCCTTATCAAATCTCTTAAATTGGTGACGTGCAATCATGCTGATTTCTAGGAGGTCTAATCAATGATGGCCGCAGTGTGTGATTAGCTCCCGCAAAGGCCTGCTCAGTCTTATTGGCAAAGCATTTCTAGTATCCTGGTCTGATAATGTTTAATTCATCTATTGTTTCCGGTATGTTTTATTTTCATCTGCATTGTTACAACAGTTCTTCATTTAAAGGTGCAATGTGTAAAATTTGGGAGGATCTATAGAAAGAAATGCAATATAATATACATAACTATGTTTTCAGGAGTACATAAAGACCTTACATAATAAACTATTGTGTTTTTATTACCTTAGAATGAGCCATTTCTATCTCATACACCGCGGGTCTCCCTCCATGTCAAGTCGTCATTATGCGCCGCCATGTTTCTACAGTAGCCCTAAACGGACAAACACTCAGCAGAGCACGTTTAGTCACTATGTTGGTGTTCTTCTAAATTGTTTGTGTTTTTAGAGGCAGCTTGCATCATCACTACATTGAATACGCATGAAGAAGAAATATTAGTAGTAGTCGTCTGGTTTATTAGAAGCAGAGGCCATTCTTTGTTAGAAGTAACCTCAGAAGAAACCTCATTGCTTGACTGGCTAATGTACTCTCTGCTGTCTCGGACAGTGACATCTTTGACTTGTGTCGGCCAGACGGCCACCATAGCTTCTCTATTTTGCCTGAAAGGGAGGGGTGAGCTGCCATTGGTTGCAGTTCGCAACCTCACCGCTAATGCCTCTAAAATTTACACACTGCACCTTTTAATTATCTTGTGTGGCTTATACATTGTAATTTTATGCAGTATGCAATTCATAATTTACAATTACTGTTGGCCAAAATAATGGTTTGAGGACAAACAAAGCCGAGGACACACTTAACGACTGTAAGGCTGATTATGAATGTAAATTGATACTTATGACTGATCGCGCTCAAACGCGTCCAGTCAGAGCCAGTTGTGTTCAGTCGGCGATTACAGTCGGTGTTCAAATCTCGTGAGCAAGTATTTAAATCTGCTTCAGTCGCAGGAAACAATCGCTGTGTGTTGAGCACAGAATGTTTTAGAATCTTTTAGCTAGTTGTTGAATGTGTGCCCGGCTTTAGCCTTTCCATTTTTTTTTCAGTTTCATGAATTATAGTTTATATTTAGCTGGAGAAAAAAAAAACATTAATTAGCCTAAAATTCACAATAAATACTGATAGATATGTTGTGGGAGATAATCCGATTTATTTCTCAAAAGTATTGTTCTCAAATCGGTGACAATAAACAGCTGTTAAAATTCCATTTTTTCCCCCTTGATAATAATGCTGGAAAACATCAATAACTTTTTTTGTAGCTAAGACTTTAAACTGTTAAAATAAACCAAAACAAAAAACAATACTCAGAATTATTCACATCACAAATTTAAAGTGAAGGTGTAATTTTGGCACTTAATTTCAGAAATTCTGCCATTTGGCTAATGGCATAGTAGCAGGGAAATAAATGATCGAGAAGTGGAGTAAACTGTCTATGTATTGGTGGTCTTGTTGACGGGATGTCTTTTGGGAGAGGAACGCTGCCGACGGAGGGAGAAAGACCTACTGGCTGTTCACACACGTACAAAATGATAAGTAAGGCAAAGGGAGATGTGGATTAGATTTAGTCAAGGGGTCTTAATATTTTACACATGCAGCTTGCAGCCATTCCACTCAGTTCCCATGGATGGATTTACGTTTTGATGCACGATTTCTGTGGTAGACAGAGAGTACGAGAGGAACACTGAGAGAGATTCCTATCAACTTCAGGGGATTGGGGAGATGACTATCAATCCTCCCTGTATGTCATCATTAACTGTGTTGTATCCATATACAGCTCTGGTCCTGGATGATAATTTGACAGTGACCAAGCTAAAACACACAATACAGTAACAGCTATGACACAAAACATCTGTTCACCAGCTACCCATAAAGAATATATACTGTTATTGCTTACACAGAGAATAAATCTTGGACAAAGCTTGAATTTATCCATCAGGAACTCACTGGATGATGAATAGTGCTCTCTGTATGACAGATGCTGAAGGGGTAAGATCAGTCAGTAAGATTCATATTTAAAAAAAAAAAAAAAAAAAAAGCATTAAGAAACCTCTTCTTCTCACCAAGACTGCATTTATTTGATTAAAAATACAATAAAACTGCAATATCTAAAACATCTAAAACAGTTCTGAAAACAATGTAATTACACAGTGCAAAAGTAAATTCATATTCTTGCTGAGTGGTGAACTGTTTTGAAAAATTAGATGAAAACGATGACCATCAATGAATCAAGAAGCACGTATGATGGTTTGCTCTGGTCAACTACCGTTAAGATCTCTTATTAATTATTCGGCATCAGACAGACTACAAATTGAAGTAAACAACCCTCCTCGCAAATATGAGGTTACTGACAGCCTCTCAAACTCAATAAGCCAAACTGACGTACACACACAGCCGCATACACACGCCAAAACTTCTCGTGTGCTATTAAAACGGCCATCCGCTCTCACAGTTTGAGCTCTGTGCTGACGTGGGAGAAGGGGGGTGTTAAAGAGATATATATGAGACATTTAAACAGCCAGCTCATGACAAGGTTATTGTTGTGTGTGCCTCCAGGTCGGGTGAAGATGAGGAAAGAGTAATTGAGCACTTTGGAGGACATGCAGTGGATGCAATTACTGCGCTGTTATAGCATGCAGTGAGGGAGTGCCTTATGCCATCCATAAAAATGTCCGAAAGAGAGTAAATCAAGCAGTCTAGAAGAACAAGAATCGCTTCTCGCTTTCCTTGTCTTCCCTCGCTCACTCTTAGTCTTTGCTAGACCTGGTTTGTTTTTTAAAAAAGGGCTTGGATAATGTTTAACAGGCCTCAAACTCTCAATTTTTAATTACACTTTTTTTTACATTTTCAACTTTCTTTAGTGTGTAAAGTTGCTGTTTGAGCATGAAAAGATCTGCAAAGTTACAAAGCACAAAGTCCATTCCAAAGGGAGTTTTTCTCTATATCAGTAAGAACTGTTTCTGAACTCCCTGAAATGCCTCCACTGTAGTCTTGTGTTTTCTTCCAGGTAGGAACACATTACAATATTCCTCATTTAAATAATTCCCACCCAAGTAATACGCAAAAAAAAAAGAAGGCAAGGCCTGGTTGAGTTGCGTTAGTGTGTTAAAACTCGCAGTTATGGTAAGGGGCGTGACATTTCCAAAACACGCTCGAAGCGGCTGACCCATCACAACACACTGGTCCAGCTGACCAATCAGAGCACATTGCGCATTTTGGAAGGAACGTTACTGACAGACTGGGAGGAGAGTTGCTGCAACAATGTCAAATATGTGAAAATAATGTATGTTTTGAACATTTAAAGGGGTGATGAACTAAGAAATCAAATTTTCCTTGAACTTTTGACATATAAGAGGTCATCATACTATAAGAATATCCTGTAAGTTTCAGAGCCGAAAACTTCCTTGTTAGTCCAATAAAAGCTTTTATTGACACCAGACCCAGCAAACGACAGGATTTTCAAAGTGGGGATCTATGACGTCAAAGAGCAGCAAGCACCACCTCCGCAGAAGAAGAAGATCAACGCCTACTTCATCCCTGCCTGTTTAGCCCCGCCCACCAATTCACTCATGACATGCAATAGAATAGGTAGCCTAAGTAACATAGGCCTACGTGGTGCTAAACCAGATCAAGCTACCAAGCAATAAACATGCCATTGAGGATTACAAAATATTGTGCAATGCCTGGACTTGACAGTAATGCAACATGTAAGTAACTGTGTTAATTACAATGCCTGATCTGATATTAATGATTCATGTACAGTCAGATGTTCTTTGTCTGTGTGTCAGTGAATCAAACCAGTGACTAAACGGCCAACTTGTGTTGTTTCTCTTAGTAGGATGAAGATAATCTGTTATTTAACGGTGATTAAATTATATAAAGAAAGCGATCAAAGAAAGCTCCCTTTGCAATCACTGGAGCAGCTCGCGCTGAAGCTGTCAATCAAACAGCGCAAGTTTATCGTGATTGACACGCGTAAAACTCACGTTTTATTCAACAAATCTCTTAGCTATATCGCGTTTGCACTGTTAGTGAAGATGAAAGCATTTGTTATTGTACAGAAATTGAGTTGCAATGACGAGGTCACTGCTTTCATGTGCTCAACATGTCTGTGATTGGCTACACAGTGTTCATCTCTGCAACCTTCATGCCACAATCTATTATATAATGCCATAGATCTAAATGTAATGCAACACTTTTCACGATTAGTTAACCTCGAGAGCTGTAATAGTAAAATCGCGGTAAAAGAGAGAGTAATACTTTGCTATTTCAAATGGAAAGATGTCAGCCAATCACAGTAGTGGCCATTTACATTGAAGTCTCACAGCAGACACGCCCCTTAAAACAGAGCGTTCTAACCAGAGGGCTAAAACCAGGGTAGGAAAAATGCCTTTTATTTATAAATTATGATCATTTTGGATGTAAAAAGCATACTAACATTATAAGTGCACCCCAGGAAACATTATAAAACAATAAAACAACGCAGTTCATGACCCCTTTAAACCTATTCTAGTAGACAGCAAAATCAAAACTTTGTAAAAGGGCATAATATGGCCTCTTTAATTGACTGATAATTCCATTAAAGATACAAAATGCTACAACTGACACTGTCTACAAATTTGTAATTTACAGGCTTTCAAAATCTTGACAACACTATTTTAAAAAACAAATGTTACCATTGGAATACGATGAGATATTCTGGAGGGTGAATTTGATCTTTTGCTATCACATCCTGGTCAAAATCCTCCTCAAAAGTGTGTGCTGGAGGTGTTTCAGGATGGGTGTTGTCCTTCACAATCGACTGCAAACTCATTCAGGTCTGGAACACCAACGTTTCATGGCCCACTGTTTTCCTGATGGATAAAATCAAATAACATTATGGAATCAAATGGTTTGCAAACAGGGTTTGTTCAAATTCCTAATCCTAAAGTATGAGCAACAGTAATAGTGGTGCTTTAACACCTAAAATTAAATCTACAGTCTCTGCCAATGATGTGGACTTGGATTTCAAGGACACAACAACTCAATACAATAACTCAGTCAGACAGCGCTCAATTAGACAGAAGCTAAAACATATGCTCAGAGTCAGATGCCTTATTGACTCATCGGGACAATTCAATCACTTATCGGTCTTATCATCTGTCTTACAGGTACATCGCTCCGTAATAGCTCAATGTTGTCCACAAGTCCTCTAGCTTGTCAAAAAATCATTTAAAATAATATAATAACCCATTTTACCATTAAAAACTACATGAAAGACAACCTCGTTTTAATACTACAATAATTGTAATTGGGACCTTGTGGTTGAAAGGTGCACTCATTTTTCACACATTAAAAAATGAATAGTACTTTTGAGAAATATATGATTAAAACCATGTTCACTTACATGCAATGAAGACTCCAGAAGTATGAGTCTTCATTTTATCCTTCATGGGGTGGATCCAAGACATGCTGAATTCACAAGGCCACCGGTTGACCTAGTTAAAACAACATAAACAAGAGGAGCAAAAGATGAACACAGCTTTAGTGGGAAATGACAGCAGGCAACATCATGCATCCACACCAACTGATATCAAAAGTCCAAGACCACTCATAAGAAGAGCTGTGCAACTTAAAGAACTTTAAGAACATGTATTCACTACGTCAATTGTGTTGATGCATCAGTTATTTGTGCCAAGGTCTTCCTTTGTACCTGATGTTTTCTTTGGCGAAATGCCTATGTAATTGTTGCAAACACAATATGAGCAAGTCACTTTGGTATGAAAGCATATGTGAAGGTAAATTTGCTTATTTATAATGGCATTTAGTGTGTCTCAGGGCTGCTGTCAATCTATATTTCTATTTCACTATGTAATTGTTGCAACCACATAATTGACAGTATACACAAAACAAGAAATAAAAGAAAGGAAAACAATGGTCAGTATGCATCAATAACTTTCACTTCTTTACTTCAATGAACTTTACAACCTCATTTCTAAATGAGAAATTTAAATTGGAAAGTGTTTTTTTTTTTTGCTAGATTTCCAATAATGATATATATATATATATATATATATATATATACACATACACACACACATACTGTTAAGTAGTTGGAAAAGAAACCATTCTTCACCAATCAAACTGTGATTATAATTTGATCTGTTACTCTCAAATGTCTCTATGGTGAATTGGTGCGAAGCTAAATAGAGAGAACTATGTGCAGTGTCTGTATGTTTGTGGATTTCTCTGTCTGCATGTGTGGTTGCGCTCACATGAGGGGACATCTAATGAAATAGCATTAGCAGCTGATTGTGTTACTGTCCCCGGAGAAATGGAGTTATTCATAGACATGGAATGCAGGAATCAGGAACGATGAAGATGTTAGCGGTACATGGTGTGATGTGCACGTTACCGTCTGTCAGCACACTTTACATTATAAAAACAAGGCACAGAAGATACATGCATGAATGAATGTGCGAGTGTGGCACGTTTGTGAATCGCTTTCATCCACACAGCATCATTCAGGAACAGCGTTTAAATGTGCAGCCACGCATGGAGCCACGAATAGTAGGTGTGAACTCATGCATTAATCATCATTAATAATTCTGTATGCATAGGTCTACAAGTACAGAGAATACGTATGTGACTGAGATCCTGAAACTGCCTGCAGTCCAGGCCATCTGCTTAATTAGCCTCTCGTCTGATCTGCTGAGAACGAACATGAATTGATCGTTTGGTTGAAAGTCACACATAACTTAAAAAGAATCATGATGAAAAAATAACTTGAGGTCACATGCAAAGTACTGAATCAGCCGTTTTCAAAAGAAATGACAACAACTGAATTTGAGGTTTTTGGGTTTTTTTGAGCATGGAGTTGAGCTCAGCTCTTGCATGCTAAAAACTCTACAGCATCTGCAGAAATTTTCAATAACCTTTAAAATCAGCATGAAACTGCATTCAAAACACTTTTACTTCCGTAATGTGACATATTTCTGAGTGAAACAGGATATTCAATTGGGAAAACGAAGCCTGGCAAATGTATCCTTTAGGAATTAATTGGATTGTGAAAAGTGGACGTTCAATACCTGAATCCAGCCAGACATGAATAAAAGGGCTTGGTAATGTCATTTGTGTTGTTAAAGGGTTAATTCACCCAAAAATGAAAATTCTGTCATTAATTACTCACCCTCATGTCGTTCCACACCTGTAAGACCTTCCTTCATCTTCAGAACACAAATGAAGATCCGATGGCTCAGTAAAGCCTGCATTGCCAGCAAGATAATTAACACTTTCAAACACCCAGAAAGCTACTAAAGACATATTTAAAACAGTTCATGTGACTACAGTGGCTTAACCTTAATGTTCTGAAGCGAACCAAAGAAAAACAAAATAACGACTTTATTCAACAGTATCTAGTGATGTGCGATTTCAAAACACTGCTTCATGAAGCTTCGAAGCTTTACAAATCTTTTGTTTCGAATCAGTGGTTCGGAGCGTGTATCAAACTGCCAAAGTCACGTGATTTCAGTAAACAAGGCTTCGTTACATCATAAGTGTTTCGCCCTTTGCCCTTCACTAGATATTGTTGAATAAATTTGTGTTTTTTTTGTTGGTTTTTTGGCACACAAAACTTTAAGGCTAATTTCATTGCTAGCATTAATCCATTATCCATTTATCCATAGTTTTTGCATAATTTAACAAACAGCTTGATAAGCACTAAAAATATTCACAGTATCTTGATTTATTTTTTGATTTCCACACATCACACAAACTTTGAAAAAGGTGATTTCATTCGAATGCAGTTTTAATGTTACCTTCATAAACCAAGAAAAAAGTTAAAAACCAGTTTGTTTTAATAGCAAATTGAGCCCTGGGAAATAGCCCCTAGTTGAAGAAACACTTCAGAAGTTTGGGGTCAGAAAAATTGTTTAAAATGTTTTTGTCTCTTATGCTCTCTTATCAAGGCTACATTTATTTGTTTAAAAATACAGTAAAATCAATAATATTGTGAAATATTACTACAATTTTAAACAACTGTTTTCAATTTGAATATATTTTAAAATGTCATTTATTCCTGTGATGCAAAACTGAATTTTCAGCATCATTACTCCAGTCTTCAGTGTCACATGATCCTTAAGAAATCATTCTAATATGCTGATTTGCTGCTCAAGAAACATTTATTATTATTATCAATGTTGCAAACCATGATAAATATATTATTAGATAGAAAGTAACATTTTATTTGAAATAGATATCTTTTGTAACATTATAAATATCATCATTAAATGATCAATGCAATGAATCCTTGAATAAAAGTATTTATTTCTTTTTTTAAAAAAAGAAAAGAAAAAAATCTTAAAGACCCCAGATATTTGAACAGTAGTGTATATAATAACATTTTTTAAAATAGTCATGATTGTAGACAAATATTCAGTAGTGTTCAAAAGTGATGTCTGGTCTAGGACAATTGACCCTTTATTCTAAATATTAAGAAAAATTTGTTAAAGATTTTGTAAGCATATTGTGTAGTTGAGCTGGGAGTCAATTGTTTCATTTTGTGATAACACAATGAAACATGCCAAATTTTGCGGACATCATTTTGGAAATATTGATAACTGATTATGTTGTAGTTAGCTTTTTAGTTTTCTGTGCATTTTGTTTCATAGTAAAATAAACCTGTAGGTTGCCTTTTTTGCCAAATAATTTTGTCAGATAAACATCTTAACCAAGTTTAATGTTATGCTCTTCCCTCATATTTAAAATATTATAAATATTATTATCTTGTGTTTTAACAACTCTTGGAACAATCCTTAACTCTTATATTAATTCAGAATTTATATTAATGGGTGATCTGAACTGGAATATGTTAAATCCTCCTGATCATGTTCTGCTCCAATTTGATTCTTTAAATCTCACTCAGATTATTAGTAAACCTACCAGGTATGATAATAAATGTTTAGGCAATGCAAGTCTTTTAGATGTGATCTTAACAAATACTCCAGATCGATATCAATCTGATGTTTTTTTGCAATGATATTAGTGACCATTGTTTTATAGCATGTCTTCGGAAAAAATGTACGCTTAATCAACCTAGCATAATTCGTCTGAAACATTCTTTTAAAAATTTTAATGAGCAAGCCTTCCTACATGATTTAGCTGCTGCGGACTTACACAAAATCATTTTAATTCCATTTCCTCTGGAAAACAGCCATTGTATCTCCAGTTTATAAGGGTGGTGATAAAACAGATCCAAATTCATATCGTCCAATTTCAGTCCTGGCCTGTGTCACAAAAGTAATGGAGAAACTAATGAATAAGCAATTGATAGGGTTTCTAAATAGATGTAATATATTATCTGATGTCCAATCTGGCTTTCGTTCATCATTTAGTTGTATTGCAGCAGTTGTAAAAGTTATGAATGATATTTATAATGCACTAGAAACACAACAATTCTGTGCAGCTATTTTTATTGATCTTGCTAAAGCGTTTGACACCGTTGACCATTCTGTTCTATTATCTAGATTAAGTAATATTGGTGTGTCAAATCCAACCTTATCTTGGTTCTCTAGCTATTTATCTAATAGATCCCAAAATATAAAGATTGATCAGCAATTATCTGAACTATTAACACGGGTGTCCCACAAGGCTCTGTGTTAACTCTGTTTTGAATCTACATTAACAATATCTCTCAGGTGATCTGTAGTCAGAAAAATTACATCCTTATATTGGGCAAAAATTGAAGTAGTACCTCGGTACTAAATAGTAGTAAAGTAGTAGTAGTAAATATCTCGGAATTTGGCTCGATAGTTCTTTGACTTTCACTTATCATATAACTCATCTTCAGAAGAAAGTTAAATCTAGACTTAGTTTTCTGTATTGAAACAGATCTGTATTTACTATATCAGCCAAGAAATACCTTATTGAAACCACAGTTTTACCCTTGTTTGATTACGGTGATGTGATATATATATATAGAAATGCACGTAAAGGTGTTCTGGAACAATTAGATGTGTTGTATCATGCAGCAATTAGATTGATTACTAATGCACCCTATAGAACATATCATTGTGAATTATACTCTTGAACATCATTGCATACAAGACCGGAAATACACTGGCATATCTTATGTTACTACCAAATTATCTTCAAAAATTGCTGCAATTACAAACTAATACATATGCAACTACATCATCTAATTGCATCTCTTTGACTATCCCAAGAAAGAAAACTACTTATGGTCGTTCTGCTTTTGAATTTACTGCCCCAAATGATTGGAATGTGTTACAGAAGTTATTGAAATAAGAGACATATATTTCAGTTTGTGCATTTAAAAAATTATTAACGAGTGCTTTTATTACAACCTGTAAATGTTTTAACTGATTTTTTTTGTGTGTGTGTGTGTGTGTGTGTGTGTGTATAATGACTTGCAGGGTCATTATAAAACAAATATCCCACTTTTGGCCACTACTGTATAACAGCGTATTTTAATATAAGAGTAGGGGCTTCAAAGACGTGTCCTCTTGCTACCCTGTTACAGAGATATATGGGGGTCATGTGACCTAAGAGTTAAAGCTCAGGGCTGCTACAGTGGAAGGTTGCTGGACTGAGTAAGCCATGAGCGATCATTATTGGGCCCTTGAGCAGGGCACTTAACAGCAGGGTGCTGCAAGGTCTCTTGGGATAAAAGCATCTGTTAATTGACTACTCACTTGTGTTCTCCACTGTACTCCACTTTTAGTGCACTTAAGCTCAAAGTGCTCTTTAAGACACAATGTTCCTTCTCTTACAGCATGATTATATTATCAAGTCACAAACATCTTTTTAATGATCTATTGAGCCATTTCAGGTATATCCCAGATGGCACTGCATGTGTACCTTCATTCATATTATTCTCCTGACATTCTGTTATGACATCATATAAAGTTTTTGGTTCACATAACTGGTTCACTTGATGTAAAGTGCCACCAAACTGAAATTTGTAATTCCCACAATGTCTTGAACTGCGTTAATCCATAGTGATCTGCAAGTGTTGAATATTTATGCCACAAGTACTTCATTATCAATCAACGTCTTTATCAGTATTCATGTTACTTTCCAACTTCCAACAGCTCAGTGCCGCCACCATTTTTGGACAGTACTTCTGACTTCACGGTGTGTGAATACCCCAAATTTGTGATTAAAATTTAGAAATTGGGAAACAGAGACGTCTGTGTAGCTGTGTACTGTCCCATAAGCCCTGAACACATTTGTCACGCTCGCATCCAACTATACAACTGTCAGTTCGGCACAGATTCAAGAGTTTCTCAGAATATATTTCTCAGAATTTCTTGCTTTGTCAGGCATTGTAACAAAAGATTCAATATCAACTACATGGCTTTTTTGTAATACTGCACGATGTTATTCACATTCTCAATGTCTATTCAGCTGTTTGACACAAAGGCAGTCAGTTCAGCATATGGGCTGCATTCATGATAAGTTGTTTGGAGTGATGTTTGTGAAATTAAAGATGTAGCTTCATACAGTTATGCTGTGGAAGTACTTTGCATTCACATCAAATCATAATTAAATTTTTTCAGGATTCAGTTTGAAAGGGGTTGTATCGTGCATATTTAGGGCCGTCAAGTGATTTAAAATGTTAATCCAACTAATTACGTGAAATGCATATAATCACATATCAATATTTGTGGACAAAAACCCCTTTAAATAAAGATTACTCAAAGACATTACATTGTTGTGTGACAAATTTTTGGAGAACTCTTAAAAGCGTGAAACAGACTTACGTCAGAATCTCCACATGAAAAGATGGCAGAAAGCTGGTTGAATACTTCTGAGGGTTCCTGTGCCAGCCAACAAACTGCCATTGCGATGAAATGGGTTGCTAATGATTAGTTCTCTCCAGGTTTTATAGACCTTCTTGGTTCTAAGAACCCTCCTTCTGAAAAATAGAAAGCAAGACAGGTTTCATCTACGGGTCAGTGCATGTTACTGATCTCTCCTCCTGCTTTCGTTGAGAAGACATACTGTATGTTTCTTTAACATTCAAAGAGCATTTTGGTAACAGTGACACACTTCACAGTCTCCTTTGATGCAAAGTGAATGTTTATCATGGATCGGCAAAACCACATTACAAAATAAACCAGTGAAGTTAGTAAATCAAGTTAGCCCCCCAAAAAAGTATTATATGTATGTATATATATGTATATATATATATATATATATATATATATATATATATATATATATATTATATATATACACACACATACTTTTTTATATATACTTATATATTAGTTATGTATTAGTGCTGTAAAAATGATTAATTGCAATTAATTGCATCTAACATACAAGTTTGTTTACAAAATATGTGTGTCTGTAATATATATATATATATATATATATATATATATATATATATATATATATATATATATATATATATATATATATTTTATTAAACATGGTCAGGTCAAAGTGTCTGAATAATTTTTGGTTCCAAATTTGTATCAATTTTACTGATAGTCCACTGTATGAAGAACTTTTGGGTATAATATGTCACAGTTTACTTTATTTTACTATCCTGCACTTACATAAATGAACTTTAGTGTCCTGCACCCACTAGTAAAAATATATCAGAAATATAAAAATGTCGGAATAATTTTTGGTTTGACTGTGTATCAAGTAAAGTCATCTTCATTTATATAGCACATTTCACAATACGTGTGAATATATATATTACATTTGTGGTTATATTTTGTTCTTTTAAATACAAATGTTGCATTTAAATATACAGATTATGTGATATAAAAAACTCAAAAATGCACGCACATACACACACACACACACTATATGTGTGCACATATCTATATTTTTAAAACATTACGTAAATCATTATTTAAACATTAAAAATACAAACCTGATTCCAAAAAAGTTGGGACACTGTACAAATTGTGAATAAAAAAGGAATGCAATAATTTACAAATCTCATAAACTTATATTTTATTCACATTAGAATATAGATAACATATTAAATGTTGAAAGTGAGACATTTTGAAATGTCATGCCAAATATTGGCTCATTTTGGATTTCATGAGAGCTACACATTCCAAAAAAGTTGGGACAGGTAGCAATAAGAGGCCGGAAAAGTTAAATGTACATATAAGGAACAGCTGGAAGACCAATTTGCAACTTATTAGGTCAATTGGCAACATGATTGGGTATAAAAAGAGCCTCTCAGAGTGGCAGTGTCTCTCAGAAGTCAAGATGGGCAGAGGATCACCAATTCCCCCAATGCTGCGGCGAAAAATATTGGAGCAATATCAGAAAGGTGTTTCTCAGAGAAAAACTGCAAAGAGTTTGCAGTTATCATCATCTACAGTGCATAATATCATCCAAAGTTTCAGAGAATCTGGAACAATCTCTGTGCGTAAGGGTCAAGGCCGGAAAACCAAACTGGATGCCCGTGATCTTCGGGCCCTTAGACGGCACTGCATCACATACAGGAATGCTACTGTAATGGAAATCACAACATGTGCTCAGGAATACTTCCAGAAAACATTGTCGGTGAACACAATCCACCGTGCCATTCACTGTTGCTGGCTAAAACTCTATAGGTCAAAAAAGAAGCCATATCTAAACATGATCCAGAAGCGCAGGCGTTTTCTCTGGGCCAAGGCTCATTTAAAATGGACTGTGGAAAAGTGGAAAACTGTTCTGTGGTCAGACGAATCAAAATTTGAAGTTCTTTTTGGAAAACTGGGATGCCATGTCATCCGGACTAAAAAGGCCAAGGACAACCCAAGTTGTTATCAGCGCTCAGTTCAGAAGCCTGCATCTCTGATGGTATGGGGTTGCATGAGTGCATGTGGCATGGGCAGCTTAAACATCTGGAAAGGCACCATCAATGCTGAAAGGTATATCCAAGTTCTAGAACAACATATGCTCCTATCCAGACGTCATTTCTTTCAGGGAAGACCTTGCATTTTCCAACATGACAATGCCAGACCACATACTGCATCAATTACAACATCATGGCTGCGTAGAAGGAGGATCCGGGTACTGAAATGGCCAGCCTGCAGTCCAGATCTTTCACCCATAGAAAACATTTGGTGCATCATAAAGAGGAAGATGCGACAAAGAAGACCTAAGACAGTTGAGCAACTAGAAGCCTGTATTAGACAAGAATGGGACAACATTCCTATTCCTAAACTTGAGCAACTTGTCTCCTCAGTCCCCAGACGTTTGCAGACTGTTATAAAAAGAAGAGGGGATGCCACACAGTGGAAAACATGGCCTTGTCCCAACTTTTTTGAGATGTGTTGATGCCATGAAATTTAAAATCAACTTATTTTTCCCTTAAAATGATACATTTTCTCAGTTTAAACATTTGATATGTCATCTATGTTGTATTCTGAATAAAATATTGAAATTTGAAACTTCCACATCATTGCATTCTGTTTTTATTCACAATTTGTACAGTGTCCCACCTTTTTTGGAATCGGGTTTGTATATAAACATTAAAAAAATGTATATTTTTAGGTGAATACATTATAAAAGAAATAAAATATTAATTGCAATGTCTATAGCTAATCATATGAAGAGCCCATAGTGGTTTCTTCAGAATATACAGTAGATGAACAGGTTCTATTCTGTCATATAAAACCACAGGTATGGAACTGACATCATAGTGGCATCCCCACCTGCTGCTTTATGAATGACTCCCCACAGCGGCCATCAGTGCAGAAGAGTGAAAACGCTTACCATTATTTTACACAGTGATTAATTCCACGGCTTCATTACCCAGTCTACCATCTATGAAACTGTGAATACGTGTGTGTGTGTGTGTGTGTGTGTGTGTGTGTGTGTGTGTGTGTGTGTGTGTGTGTGTGAGCACGCACGTGTGTACTACTCTGTGTATGTGTGTGTGTGTCTCCGCAGGTAGTTCTACCCTCTCTGGAGCTACGGGGGATTAACAGGAGCATTTTAGCATGAAGTTGGTCGCTGAAGTGCTTTCTTCCCACGCATCAACCACAGACACAGCATTTGCCACACTGCAAGGATCCCAGCAAAAGCATCAACACGGCCCTCATTTTCTTTAAAACACAGCCCTCTTATCCACTCACTTTGTGCTTATTCATTATGAAAGGTCTTTTCATGATATCTGAAAATAAGTGTTCTTAATGCAGGTTAAACTGATGATGACTTTTCAATGTCACTAGTATATTAATACCACTTGCCAGTAAGAACTCGTTTCTTGTTGTTGTAGAATGTCTTTCTCTAAAAACCATGATTCTCCTGAATTCAATGTGCCTTTAACATAAAAACTCTCCTTAGTAGAAGACAAGTTGGTCATTTATAGAGCAAATGCACACTTTCAAGAGGTGTCCTTGAACAAAGTCCCTGAATTGTGTTCATACTTGTACAAGAGAGGTCAGTCTCAAATGTCCCATCTCTGATTTTACATAATTAGCCTCATTTGCCTCAAAAATATGCAAATACATTTGTTTAGTTATAGCACAAGGGCAATGAAGAACGGTCACTAAGTAATGATAAACAAGCTGTTGCTCAATCAGAGTGCACATAACTTGGAATTATTAAAAACTAGAATTCATTACCATGAGATTTACGCTGTGCTCTATCAGACCTTCTTGGAAAAGTGCAATAGAATGCAATTTGAACTTGGAATTCGAACTTGGATATCCACAACATCATGCATACCTGGTAGCAGACAAAGAGATATACATATTGTTCAAAACTTTGGGTCAGTAAAGTTGATTATAATTTTACTTTTTTAACTTTAGTTAGTGTGTAATGTTGCTGTTAGAGCATAACATCTGCAAAGTTACGACGCTCAAAGTTCAATGCAAAGGATGATATTTTCTTTTACAGAAATCGCTTTTTAAGGACTACAACAAACGGATGGCAGGGACTACAACGAGCTTCTTCCCTGGTTGGTGACATCACTAACCCCAAAATTTGCATAAACACCGCCCCCCGGGAACATGCAAGAAAGGGGGTGAGGCCATGTTGGGCTGCTTCAGAGAAGAGGAAAAGTTGTTGTAGAAGAGTGTTGTTGTCATACCGTCATTTTACGCCGGACTGCTTCACAAATGAGGATCAATTCAATGCTGGAATTGCACAAAAGATTAACATGATGGCACATGCTAGTCGACGAGTTGAATCAACTCAACAGCAACTACATAAATGTATCCACTAACCATTCAGAAACGTCCAGTTTCATTCTAAAAGTTTGCTTTTATGTTGCTCTCCATCAGTGTCAGAATCCGGTTTGAACAATGTAAGGCTGAACACCGTTACTGACAATCCTCATTTTGGCTGCGTGAGATTCTCCAGTTTTGTTGTTGAGCAACCGAAGCGCAAGCTGTTAAAGCTTCACCCTCTTCTGGAAAGGGGGCCGGGAGCAGCAGAAATAATTTGCATTTAAAGGGACGCACACAAAAACGGTGTGTTTTTGCTCACACCCGAATAGGGGCAAATTTGACAAGCTATATTGAGCTGAAACTTCACAAACACATTCTAGGTACACCAAAAACTTATATTACATCTTGCATAAGGAGATTATCCGTCTCCTTTAAATTGATCAAAAGTGAAACAAAATAATGGAAACAAAATTAGAAACAGTAATTCAATCAACCAGTCATATACAGTTCATTTTGGCAGTGGGGTGACGACTGTTCGATGGGACTATTGATTGAGGAACACATCCTACTCCAAAATCACTGAAGGACGAAAAAGGTTTCGAAGATGAGAAAAAGTGGCATTTTTGACCTTTGTCCTCCACCTTGGACACCATCCACATCTCACACTCTGCAGGTTGTGAACAAAAGAGCAAGTGGTCACTCTGTTTTAGAAATCGCTCGAGTTACAGCTGGGAATAGCAGCCAGCCAGACCTTGAGGGTCTATTTTAAGAGTCAAACAGCTGAGAGAGAGAGAATGAGAGAGAGAGAGAGAGAGAGAGAGAGAGAGAGAGAGAGAGAGAGAGAGAGAGAGAGAGAGAGAGAGAGAGAGAGAGAGATAAAGTACAGCGAGCTGTAATCATAGAGGCAGAGAGTCCCTGAGGATTCGCACAATGCTGTCAGCCCACCTCAGTAACCCCTCGGAGCTAAGCCTGTACAGGTCTTATCAAACACCTCAAGCTATGCACTCCAGACTCCATCACGGCTCACTGTGCTGTAGCATTGTTCCACAGAGAGAGCTATTTAGCAGAAATTTCAAACTACACAAAAGCCATGCACCGCACAACTATCTTTTGTCAATGTGCACAAGTGTTTGAAGATCTCCAGCCAAAGCAATCCACTGGTCATCCTCAAGTTTTGGTGTCAGTGCCTGAAATCATAGGCAAACTGTGCAAATTTATGAATGTCGCTGGCAGATAAAAGACTTGGCCCGTCAAATGATGGAAGCAAATTTAGAAAGTGTCACCCAAAATAAATATTTATCTGTCGTAACATTGTGAGACTTCACCTCATCACAACAGAGCAGAGATAGTCTCGCTGGGCAGCCTGCCTTTGGATATCAAACTTGGCTCAGCTGGAAGCCTAGCTTTGATTTTTCAAAAGGATGATCGTGTATGTCTGATTGCTCCGACTCACTGCAGGGCACAGTGGGAAGATATCAGTGTGTCTGTATTAATGTTCTGGAACAGGTAAACATGGCTCACGGGGAGGGTAATTGTGTGGGGATCCAGCGCAGGTCAAAGTTCATGCATCGAACTGGACAGATGCTTGCTGAATATTCATACTATTTGACTATTTCAACAGCCAAAATACAAAGATTGCAATTCATATTTGCATGCGAGGAAATAGATTAAAAATGAATTGAAATTCAAAGGAATTAATATAACTGTAATGAACTAGAAAATAAGTTTGTTAAGACAAAAAAATATATATATTTCAACATCTTTGTGGCTGATGCAATTACACACTCATTAATTCAAAAGGAAGCCAATTCTTCACTTCAGAATTTTGCCCAACCATGGACTCGGAAAATATATAAAGGTAGAACCGAAGAAAAAGAAAGTGATAATTTATTGTTTTCACGTGACGTCACACCCTTATAGCAACGCCCACCTGGAGGGCAAAAAAAGTTTTTTTTCCCATTTTTACCAGGTTTGTGCCTAAGTACTAATGTAGTAAGACAGTGATATTAAAAGACCAAATTCAGTATACACCTTATTGATAATGCATACACTCTTTGCTACGCATGGTTACTTTATGTATTTTAGGTGGGCATCGAGGGTGTGTGTAGAAGCACATTGTCATGACTTTTTACGCTTTAAAGGTGCCCTCGAATGAAAAATTGAATTTATCTTGGCATAGTTAAATAACAAGAGTTCAGTACATGGAAATGACATACAGTGAGTCTCAAACTCCATTGTTTCCTCCTTTTTATATAAATCTCATTTGTTTAAAAGACCTCAG
The DNA here is from genome assembly GCF_018812025.1 of Megalobrama amblycephala. Taxonomy (NCBI): domain Eukaryota; kingdom Metazoa; phylum Chordata; class Actinopteri; order Cypriniformes; family Xenocyprididae; genus Megalobrama; species Megalobrama amblycephala. Next base: position 8,232,175 of record NC_063051.1, read on the forward strand.
AAGAACAGGCGAATCTCAACATAACACCGACTACGTAACAGTCGGGGTGTACGCCCCCAATATTTGCATATGCCAGCCCACGTTTCCAACATTATAAAAGGCATTAGACAAGGGCAGCCAGTATTAACGTCTGGATGTGCACAACCAAATCATCAGGCTAGGTAAGCAAGCAAGAACAATAGCGAAAAATGGCAGATGGAGCAATAATAACTGACATGATCCATGATAACATGATGTTTTTAGTGATATTTGTAAACTGTCTTTCTAAATGTTTCGTTAGCATGTTGCTAATGTACTGTTAAATGTGGTTAAAGTTACCATCGGTTATTACTGTATTCACGGAGACAAGAGAGCCGTCGCTATTTTCATTTTTAAACACTTGCAGTCTGTATAATGCATAAACACAACTTCATTCTTTATAAATCTCTCCAACAGAGTAGCATTAGCCGTTAGCCACGGAGCACTATCAAACTCATTCAAAATCAGAAGTAAACAATATAACAGTATACAATACTCACATAATCTGACGCATACATGCCGCATGCATGACGAACACTTTGTAAAGATCCATTTTGAGGGTTATATTAGCTGTGTAAACTTTGTTAAGGCACTGTTCAAGGCAAGCGCAAGCTCTGTGGGCGTGGACCACGGGATTTAAAGGGGCCGCAGCATAAAATCGGCGTGTTTATAATGATGCCCCAAAATAGGCAGTTAAAAAAAATAAAAAAAAAAAAATCTATGGGGTATTTTGATCTGAAACTTCACAGACACATTCAGGGGACACCTTAGACTTATATTACATCTTTTAAAAACATAATCTATGGCACCTTTAATATTTTATCGTTATTGTATGTTATGATGTCTTATGGATTGTCTTAAGGATGGATTGCTGAATCTCCTGTCTGAACAAAAATTTACCTTCGGGTACTAATAAAGATACCTTGACCTTGATACTATGTACACACAGGCAGATGAACCCAGAATATAAACACAACACGCAGTTTCTCAAAGGATTAGCTCACTTCAGAATTCAAATTTCCTGATAATATACTAACCCCCATGTCATCCAAGATGTTTATGTCTTTCTTTCTTCAGTCGAAAAGAAATTATGGCTTTTGTGGAAAACATTCCAGGATTTTTCTTCATATAGTGGACATCAATACCAATGGATTGAAGGTCCAAATTACAGTTTCAATGCAGCTTCAAAGGGCTCTACATTAGGGTCTTGTCTAGTGAAATGATTGGTCATTTTCTAAAAAAAAAAAAAAAAAAAAAAAAAAGAAAATTTCTACACTTTTTAAATGCTCATCTTGCACTAGCTCTGCGATGCGCCATGCATTACGTAATTGCGTTGGAAAGGTCACGTGTGACGTAGGCGGAAGTACCGCGGAGGGTTGAAAAACTCATCATTGTATTACCTTTTTTTTAAAGGCCATTTGACTAAGTCTTTGCACGTTCATTTTGTAAACACTTACTTCCGCCTACTTCACGCGTGACCTTATCAAATACTATTCAAATATTTACACAAGATTGTGCATTTCATGTAAATACAGTTTTAAATGACATAAATAATGACAGAATTTTCATTTTATGGATGAATTGTCCCTTAAAACAACTTTATGACTAATTCATGCGTGCTTATTCTCATGTTAAGTGTGTGTTTATGCAACAGATGTAGTAAAATAAATTGTTTACATGCCTATAATTACTTTTAAGTAATCACAAGCATCAGCATTAATTAATAACTAATCTAAGCTGCAATCATCAGTACGGTATTTAATGTAATTGAATTAAAACGCTCGCACACACCTGGCAGTCAAGAGCTCAAAAAAACACTCTTGCCTCGCTTTGTTGCTAAGAATCATTTCACAGCTGATGAGACCTGCATTAATTTATTACAATTTCACTATTTACATTTCTTGTACACCTTGAATGACTTTGAATAACTAGGTCAGGCTGGCAATTTAAATTCAATCAGTTTAACTGATCCTTCACTATGCCCTATAACATTAAAATGTCACTGATCAATTCTTCCAAAGCGTTTGCTCATCTAGTGCAAGTCTATTGAGGACCTGTATCAGCAATTACACCTACTGTACAAGATAACGTTAATTTATGTGTTGATTTAGGCCAGAAGATCACAGTACCATAGGGAACGCATTGTAGAAATGTTCTATTCACTTTCACAAATGGTATCACATAATGTCAGCGGCTGAACAAGATGTTATATACATGGGTTATAATGCCTATTATTAATAGGTATATATAAATTGACCTTTATGATAATTGTGTTCCAATGAGATGATTGGTTTGTGTGTTATCAGGTTGCTGAAATGTTGTATAATGATTGTCTTCAAGTATCACAGCCTTGGCTGAAGGTTGTCTTCATTGTTGCAAGTCGTGCCTATATTGCAGGGGAGCCAATACCAACTCATAAAGATGCTCTTGGGTGCATTTGTACACTTCTGTATTGCCTGTGTGTGGGACAAATTTATTGTGTCCTGTTGTGTGTCCTCCACAGCAAACTATTGAGAAACACGGAGCAAGGTTTTGAGTTTTGTAACAGTGCGCTGAAGTATATTTCATTGAGTGTATAAAGTGAAGATGGGAATGGAAAGGCTTTATGTCAAGGTTGTTGTGCACCAAAAGAGTTTACTGGAAACAAGAGGCATCTTCACACTGCTGGAGCAGAAGTCATGTGATGCATTGGCTTACCTTCTTCAGCAGGGGCACACGGTAGTATGGTTTCATAAGCCACCGCCACAGTGCCCTTGAGCAAGACACGTAAGCCCACATTGTTCCAGGGGTATTGTCCTTATATATAAAAAAGTATAGTTAGTTGCATTGAATAAGAAAATTAAGAGCAATGTAATTCTAATAAAAATAATGAAATGCTCAAGCTGGTGAACAAGTGAATAACTCCAGTATGCATGCTTGAAGGTCTCTTTGCAAACACTTGAATATATGGAAATAAAAATAAATGGCCTTATAAATCTGTTCCAAAAAGCTTTATGATGTTAGTGGCGCTTTAGTGCACAAGGTACTTTCCAGAAAGCAGCTGCCTGCTTATGCTGCCTTCTAAAAGTGGAGAAAGCAATCCAAAAATGCGCTGCAACAAGCTCAGTGAAAAAGTTTTTTGAGAGAATTTAATATTTTTATGTAGCAATGATGCATTGAATTGATAAAAAGAGAAAGTAAAGAGTTTTGGACTGTCACAAAGATTTATATTTCAAATAAATGCTGCTCTTCTGAACTTTCTATTCAAAGAATCCTGAAAAATTATATCATAATTTCCAAAGAAATATTAGCCAGTTAAATGTTTTCAACTGATAATAATAATTAAAACATCTTATCTCCTGTGTACTTCAATTAAAGTCTTTTTAGAGTACAGATCTTTTCTGTATTCTTCACTGATAATAATAAGAAATGTTTTTTGAGCACCAAATCAGCATATTAAGGATCATGTGACACTGAAGACTAATAATGATGCTGAAAATTCAGCTTTGACATCACAGGAATAAATAACATATTAAAATAGAAAGCAGTTATTTGAGAGCTGCATTCCGTAAGTTTTGCCTCTTTGTCGCCATCTCTGTTTGAAACCTGCAATTGCAGTTGTTTGCGGGATTATCATTTTTACGTGAGTTGTGCCTCAGCATGGCTCCTCAGCTCAGATGAATCTAATGTTTGCTGTCAGTGTGGATGCTGTACTTTGGAATCACAGATTGTCTTGAAGTATGACTAAAGTAAGAATTTTCATCTGAACAAGTAAGTAACATGCCTGCCACTTTTGTTCTGACCAACTAAGACAAAAAAAGCATTACAATAAATCACGCTGCCTATGGTGATTAAATCTAACAATATTATTATTGTTATACTTTCTCAATTGTTAATGTTAACAACATCAGCATTGCGTGACTATGTGTATTTAGTGTGTAGCATTACCTGTAGATTTCAATTTCTGTACAGTCTAATCTCTAACAATTATTTTTTCATACATACCACACAATCCGCCACCCAAATGATGTTTAATTATTGCAGCTGCGGTGAGAAAAGGCTATAAACGATCCGCCTCACAATGACGCAAAGACATGCTCGAATTTTGAAACGAGATTATAAAACATTATAAAACATTGTGATTCAGGCTAAGGTAAGGAGATAGTTTTGAACACTGGCTGGTTATGTACTTGCTCAAAAATTGATTTTGGATAATTTTAAAAAAAAGTTATGGACAGCAGCTTTAAATTGTTAAAATGTGTAAAAAAAAATTACAACATGTATTATAAGTCTCTGGTGTCCCCAGAATGTGTCTGAAGTTTCAGCTCAAAATACCCCACAGATCATTTATTATAGCTTGTCAAATTTGCCCCTATTTTGGCGTGAGCAAAAGCACGCCATTTTTGTGTGTGTCCCTTTAAATGCAAATGAGCTGCTGCTCCCGGCCTCCTTTCCAAAAGAGGGTGGAGCTTTAACAGCTCACGCTTCGGTTGCTCAACAACAACAAAGATGGAGAATCTCACGCAGCCAAAATGAGGATTGTCAGTAACAGTGTTCAGCCTTACATTGTTCAAACCGGAGTCGACACTGATGGAGATACTCAGGAAGAAGTTACACCTTTTAGAATGAAACTGTACGTTTCTGAATGATTTGTGGATACATTTATGTAGTTGCTGTGGAGTTGATTTAACACTCTACTACAACAACTCTTCCTCTTCTCTAAAGCAGCCCAACATGGCCTCACCCCCTTTTGTTGCATGTTTCCTGGGGAGGGTTTATGTAAAATTTGGGGTTTGTGATGTCACTAACCCGAGAAGAAACTCATTGTAGTCCTTAAAAAGCAATTTCTGTAAAAGAAAATATCTCCCTTTACTGAACTTTGAGCATTGTAACTTTGCAGATGTTGTTTATGCTCTAACAGCAACATTACACACTAACGAAAGTAAAAAAAAAAAAAGAAAAGTGAAATCATAATCAACCACCCCTTTAAGTGGATTTACAGTAGGTAAAGGGTATATTACATAAGGGATAATCCCAATGCTCCTTATTTAAATAATACATGGACATGAATATTCATTTGAGTTATTTTATTAACGTACTTGTAGAGATTGCAGTGACACAAAACAGGAGCACAGCTGTGGGAAACACAGGTTTGCCAGATGCATTCTATTTCTCACTGCATGCATGCGAGTTTTAAAGTTCTGCGTGAGGTACAATGTCACAGCCAGCATTGTCATTCACCCTCAGCACTGCAAAGCAAACAGCTGACAGCCTGAAAAATGACCGAAATCCATCTCTAACCTGATTCTGATTTCTTTTCTCTGTCTTTCTGTCACTGTCTCTCTCTCTCACTCCCTCCTCTAATTTACACGGAATGCAATAGGTTATGATTCCCAGACAGTGATTTAGCATCAATTTGTCTGTTAGTGATTTTATTTGGCATGAACTGACTCTTTCAGAAATTATATTATGCAGCATATTTTTGTGGATTAATCAATGCAAATGGTATGCTAATTGGATCAGGTTAAATCCGGTCGGCAGATGGTTTCTGTATTGTTCTAATACTGACTGTAATAGCACTTGTTGTGAGTTGGCAGTGAATATGTGCTCGTGTGTGTGTTGTAAACAAGGTCTGCTTCAAGATTTGTGTGTCGAGGCTCAGCTAACACTTGCCTGCTTAGGTCAGTGGACAGAGTAACTCACAGTGTAAATAACATAATCCCAACACGCATAATGAGCAATGCTGCTGGTGTCTTTGTATTATGAGTTGGCTTAGAATTCAATTACAGTGCCGGAAGTCATTTGCCACTAGCGGAACCAAACAGAATAGCAAATATATCAAGATTTTTCATAATTTACTCACCCGCATGAAGAACGTTGGGAAAGTTGAACCATTTCCGCAGTACAGAAACACTGAAATCTAATGAGCCTCCCTTAAACTCGCTTGGTCATACATCTTCATATACTACCTTAAATATATATTCTCATATTAATAATAATCATAAGCCCCTCTAGTTACCATTAGTTTCAGTTCTGCTGAAACTGCACATAAATTGGACATAAACCTCTATATACTGAAATGAAAATTGTGGCTTTTTTTTTTTCAAAGCATAAGTGATGTTTGTTTATTAATTCATATCGTCGGGCAAACCTCAGTTCATCCATTTACATTATTCTCAAGACTTTATTCAAAAACAAGAAATTTAATAATTCAAATATAAAATCTATGCATTACATGCAGACGATGGGGATATGTTTTAATTAATATTAATCGTACTACTTTAATAAAGAAAAAATGCTGTATGTGTATTTTTGATTAAAAGTGCAGAACAACAATGCTAAAAATCAAAGATTTCTCTAGGCAAAATATTATTGATGATGGGTAATTTGTCTTGTAAATTAGAAGAAAAATATCTCTTTTACTCAGAGGACATTCCAACCCAATTACCATAAGCTTATTAATCATGTGCAGAAAGGGAGCTTTGCTTTCACAACTTATTAAACCAGCACAATTTACTCTTTTAGCCAAGAGCTGAGGGACTATGATGCACACATCTTTTAATCAAAGAAAAAAGAAAGGAAGAAAAAAAAGCCACTGTATTTTACTTTAATTTATGGGAAGAACCAATGTGAGCGATCCATATTAGTCTACAGGCACAGCACAGGAGAGCCGTTTGTAACCTTAAACACAATAAGAGCACACAGTAGCTCCATCATTCTGAAACTACTGCTTGATCGTCTGGGGGAAAAAAAACACACGTTTTTTTTTTTCTCATTACTTTAAAGTAAGAAACTAATATGTGAATTTATATATCACTTTAGCATATGTTGCCTTTAATGTCTGTGGATTTAAATTTTAAAAATGAATATGACATTACCGTTTTACAGTAAAGACACATATTAAAGAGCTCTTATCATTAAAAAAAAACATTATCCCCCGGTTTCACAGACAAGGCATAAACTAGTCCCAGACTAAAATGCATGTTTGAGCTGTTTTAAATGAAAGCAACTTGGACTGACATATCTTAAAATATGTCAGTGCCATTGTTTTGTCTCAAGATGCACACCAGTAATGTTTTTTTCTAGTGTATGTTTATAAAAGCTACTTAAATATCCTAATTGAACTAATCCTGGCTTAGGCTAAGCCCTGTCTGTGAAACCAGGCCTATATAACACAATTTAAGCATTTACTCACCCTTTTGAGTGTCATTGCAAAGCATGCTGGGAAATAGAAATCCCAGCCCAGTTTCAGTTAAATTTAAGTTTGTCTAAATGAAAAGAAACAAGTTAAAACTTAAAACAATGAAACAATTCAGATTACTTAAAATGTGTCAGTTTCGTGAACTCAAAAGAAAAAGAAAGTAATAATTATTATTATTAAAAATAATTATTTTGAGCATTAGGGTTTACAGAGTTGGAGAAAGCATAATGGCTAACTTGGATCATGTGTGCCTAGATAACTAATCACATTACAGCCTTGACGTCACTGAATTTCATTCAGAGTTGTGCGACAGCCAATCACTGTTTGCGGATACCATTGAAATGAATGAGAAGTGCTGTAAACTGAATCATATCTGTTGTGCAATTGTCCATGACTTCTCTTATAAAACAGTATTTTTTTTTTTTTTTTGGTGTAAACTCTAAAAATAGATCAATCCAAGAGCAAACATGTTGAAGATTTGCCGATAGGCTGTGGATTCATTAAATGATAAGTCATCCCCCCCAAATTCCCCATAAAGTCATATCTGCTGGATATAAACTTGCAACTGCAAGAAAAAAATCTCAGAATTCTGAGAAAAAAGTCAGAATTGTGAGACATAAACTCTCAATTCTGACTTTTTTTTCTCAGAATTCTGAGATATAAACTCACAGCTCATATTACTGGCAGGCAGCAGAACTCTAAAATGGTCCAGAGTGTCAGTGAGTTCATCAGTGTTCTGTGGGGAACAAACTCCTTTTATAAAGCTTAATGGCCACCAGTGCTGAACTTACTTTGAAATCATCACCACTTCTGGAAGGTTCTGTGAAACTAGTGTGGACAAATTGCTGCTCCACACCCCAGCCGTCATCATAAGAGGTCTGCAGAGAAGAAAAATAATCAAGCCGTGCCCTCGGCCCCGGAGACGTCCAGTACTGCAGCGGTGAATCAGATACCATAATTGATCACGCTATAGGAAAAGGGCTAATGGCAGCAATACTGCACAACCTGCTTAGCTTCCTCAGACTTGCACATTCATTTGGGACACTCCATAACTCCATAAAGAGCTTTAACCACTTTAGTTTTGTTTGGTCCCACCCCAATTGACTTTCCCGCTAAATTGGAGGCATGCTTCATTCAATTAAGCCTGTGATGTGTTGGGAAAGTAATTGAATAATATGGAAATGCTGTTTTCTCAGAGGGAACAAATCACAGCTGTAGGGGAGACAGCAGATTATTGGGAGACAAAGCCATTTTAAAAACTGACGCACCGAGGTGGGAACTGGGAGCCACTACAAGACACTCAGCTAAGAATGGGAACTGTCAAAATAAATTAGAAGTGTGACTGGACAGTTTTAGTTCTGAAAAACATGCAAATGCATGGATCATTACACAAAAGACCTGTAAAATCCATTACTTTTTTACTTAACCATAGATCAGTGTGCTTATAATTAACCTGTAAGTACTTGGAGGTGTTCAATGCTAATTCAGTTCTCTCTTCAGTTAGCTGATAATTCATTTTGATTTCCAACGTGATCTCATTAGTATTCATATGTGAGGTTCTAACGTGAGGTTCTATGTTTCGACAGACATTGAAAAGAACACTATGAAGTAAATAATAACAGCTAATTAAACAAAAGTCTTGAGCTAAGCTTAATTATTGGCTGTTTTAATCAGATTACAGGGACAAAAACAGTGGTCCTACTTAAAAATCACTTGAAATGTCATAAATACATGTTTATTTACTGTTTTCAGCTTCAGAATCATAGATAATTAGAATTTTAGGTATTAATAACTGTAAATCATCAAGTACACAAATAAGGCAGTTAAGAATACCCATAAGCCCTTGCATATGAATAATTTAATTTTGTATTTTCTTTCAAAATCTAATAGTTGTTAGTTAATATACACTGTAACATCATTCTTATATTATTTAGTTATGTACGTTTCAGTGTTAAATTTTGGTAATGTTATCTGCTTTTGTCGTTTTTATTAGTGTTGGTTTGTTATATTTATATATAGCTTTAATTTATTTTTAGGTAGTCAATTTTCATGTAATATTTATAGGTTATTTTATTCCAGCTTTATTTCAATTACCATGAACGAAAGTTAATATTTAATAAGAGTTATTGTTATTGGTTGTTTTAGCAGCACTGGTTTGTGTACATTTTACATATACAGTGGGTATGGAAAGTATTCAGACCCCCTTCAATTTTTCACTCTTTGTTATATTGCAGCCATTTGCTAAAATCATTTAAGTTCATTTTTTTTCCTCATTAATGTACACACAGCACCCCATATTGACAGAAAAACACAGAATTGTTGACATTTTTGCAAATTTATTAAAAAAGAAAAACTGAAATATCACATGGTCCTCCTAAGTATTCAGACCCTTTGCTCAGTATTTAGTAGAAGCACCCTTTTGATCTAATACAGCCATGAGTCTTTTGGGGAAAGATGCAACAAGTTTTTCACACCTGGATTTGAGGATTCTCTGCCATTCCTCCTTGCTGATCCTCTCCAGTTCTGTCAGTTTGGATGGTAAACGTTGGTGGACAGACATTTTTAGGTCTCTCCAGAGATGCGCAATTGGGTTTAAGTCAGGGCTCTGGCTGGGCCATTCAAGAACAGTTACGGAGTTGTTGTGAAGCCACTCCTTCGTTATTTTAGCTGTGTGCTTAGGGTCATTGTCTTGTTGGAAGGTAAACCTTCGCCCCAGTCTGAGGTCCTGAGCACTCTGGAGAAGGTTTTCGTCCAGGATATCCCTGTACTTGGCCGCATTCATCTTTCCCTCGATTGCAACCAGTCGTCCAGTCCCTGCAGCTGAAAAACACCCCCACAGCATGATGCTGCCACCATCATGCTTCACTGTTGGGACTGTATTGGACGGGTGATGAGCAGTGCCTGGTTTTCTCCACATATACCGCTTAGAATTAAGGCCAAAAAGTTCTATCTTGGTCTCATCAGACCAGAGAATCTTATTTCTCACCATCTTGGAGTCCTTCAGGTGTTTTTTTTAGCAAACTCCATGCGGGCTTTCATGTGTCTTGCACTGAGGAGAGGCTTCCATCGGGCCACTCTGCCATAAAGCCCCGACTGGTGGAGGGCTGCAGTGATGGTTGACTTTCTACAACTTTCTCCCATCTCCCGACTGCATCTCTGGAGCTCAGCCACAGTGATCTTTGGGTTCTTCTTTACCTCTCTCACCAAGGCTCTTCTCCCCCGATAGCTCAGTTTGGCCGGACGGCCAGCTCTAGGAAGGGTTCTGGTTGTCCCAAATGTCTTCCATTTAAGGATTTTGGAGGCCACTGTGCTCTTAGGAACCTTAAGTGCAGCAGAAATTTTTTTTGTAACCTTGGCCAGATCTGTGCCTTGCCACAATTCTGTCTCTGAGCTCTTCAGGCAGTTCCTTTGACCTCATGATTCTCATTTGCTCTGACATGCACTGTGAGCTGTAAGGTCTTATATAGACAGGTGTGTGGCTTTCCTAATCAAGTCCAATCAGTATAATCAAACACAGCTGGACTCAAATGAAGGTGTAGAACCATCTCAAGGATGATCAGAAGAAATGGACAGCACCTGAGGTAAATATATGAGTGTCACAGCAAAGGGTCTGAATACTTAGGACCATGTGATATATTTCAATTTTTCTTTTTTAATAAATCTGCAAAAATGTCAACAATTCTGTGTTTTTCTGTCAATATGGGGTGCTGTGTGTACATTAATGAGGGAAAAAATGAACTTAAATGATTTTAGCAAATGGCTGCAATATAATACAATATACAATACTAATGTGAATGGTTTCAGCTATACACGTCACTAAAGCAAAGCTTCTCTTTTGTTCCCACACTTTTCGCCTTCATTTTGTAGTGTCGTACACCTTATTCAGCTTTCACTCATGCGAGAGAAACTCTAGCAGGGGAGGCACAGTATAGAATTGTAAATTGAATGCAATTACAAGGACAGAAGCAACAAGACAAGTGTTTATTGCTCTTGATTTCCATATATTTGCTTTCAAAAAGCAATACAATAGAAAGACATACCTTATAATGATTTTTTTGAGTGTTACTTTGGCAACCTGGTTTCCTAGACAACAACAGGGAACAATAAAACAAGTCTGACTTTAAAATTGATTCATATTACTGTTGAAAAAAAAAAAATCACATTTATGACGGTAAAAAATAGGGTGAATTCAGGTTGATTGGGATGCTTTTTCCAAGTCATCTCAATGGCAAAATGTGTCCCAATCACCCTGAATTGACCCTACTACTATGACGAAGTTTTGTCAAAAGTACCGACTTCTGCTGCGTCTCATTTCGAAGGCCACCAGAGGTCGCATTTGAAGGCTGCATACGTCATCGAGAAGGCCTCATTTAAGAAAAGTAACTGTTAGATTGCAAAGTAAGAATGAAATTACAGTATTTTACACCTCACAAGAAATAACAGTCAATTTTATTACGGTTCATTTTCTCAAATAATTAAACGTAAACAGCCATCAGATGCTACCTCTGGAGGACGCAGCCTCTGAAATGGCATGCAGCTTTCAATACCAAGTCGGTACTGAAATTTTAAAAATGTGATGATTTGAGCACTGTTGAGTGGATTGGTAAACACCTCTGATTGGCCATTGTGTTCACGCACTCAACATATACACCGATCAGGCATAACATTATGAAGACTGACAGGTGAAGTGAATAACACTGATTATCTCTTCATCACGGCACCTGTTAGTGGGTGGGATATATTAGGCAGAAAGTGAACATTTTGTCCTCAAAGTTGATGTGTTAGAAGCAGGAAAAATGGGCAAGCGTAAGGATTTGAGGGAGTTTGACAAGGGCCAAATTGTGATGGCTAGACGACTGGGTCAGAGCTTCTCCAAAACTGCAGTTCTTCTGTGGTGTTCCCGGTCTGCAGTGGTCAGTATCTATCAAAAGTGGTCCAAGGAAGGAACAGTGGTGAACCGGCGACAGGGTCATTGACGGCCAAGGCTCAAGTGGGGAGCGAAGGCTACAAATTGCTCAAGAAGTTAATGCTGGTTCTGATAGAAAGGTGTCAAAATATACAGTGCATCACAGTTTGTTGCGTATGGGGCTGCATAGCTGCAGACCAGTCAGGGTGCCCATGCTGACCCTGTCCACCATCGAAAGCGCCAACAGTGGACACGTGAGCATCAGAACTGGACCACGGAGCAATGGAAGAAGGTGACCTGGTCTGATGAATCACGTTTTCTTTTACATCATGTGGATGGCCGGGTGCGTGTGCGTCGCTTACCTGGGGAACACATGGCACCAGGATGCACTTTGGGAAGAAGGCAAGCTGGTGGAGGCAATGTGATGCTTTGGGCAATGTTCTGCTGGGAAACCTTGGGTCCTGCCATCCATGTGGATGTTACTTTGACACATACCACCTACCTAAGTATTGTTTCAGACCATGTACATCCTTTCATGGAAACGGTATTCTCTGATGGCTGTGGCCTCTTTCAGCAGGATAATGCGCCCTCCCACAAAGCAAAAATGGTTCAGGAATGGTTTGAGGAGCACAACGAGTTTGAGGTGTTGACTTGGCCTCTAAATTTCCCAGATCTCAATCCAATTGAGCATCTGTGGGATGTGCTGAACAAACAAGTCCGATCCATGGAGGCCCCACCTCACAACTTACAGTACTTAAAGGATCTGCTGCTAACATCTTGGTGCCAGATACCACAGCACACTTTCAGGGGTCCAGAGGAGTCCGTGCCTTGACGGGTAAGGGCTGTTTTGGCAACAAAAGAGGGACCACCACAATATTAGGAAGGTGGTCATAATGTTATGCCTGATCGGTGTATGTCTGTGATTGGCTACAAAGATCATCATATTATAGTAATGCAAAAGTGCTTAATTGCAAATAAATGTCACAATGTAAAAAAATCTTAGTGTTCCTAAAAGTAGGTTTAGCTTTTTTTAAGCAAAATATAATTCCTTACTTCTAGCATTTGATTTTGGGGTAAAAATATGACCAGACATGTTCTTGGAAGGTTTCACCTAATATAGGATGCGATTACACTGTATTTTAGCGATATAACGTTTTTGAACCCTTCAGAAATTATATTCCCCCTCACATTTGATCTGTGCAGAACTTTATGTCAACGAGAGAACAAAATCCATCTCATAATGACTGCCCTGTTTAAAGTGTCATAGAAATAGCCCATAATACTAAGCTGCATTACAGTTAATCTCGAATCTCTCATCAGCACACAATGGACGGCCATTAGCAACGACATGGGAACAGTAGCACACAAGCCTGCTGTCGCTTTAAATTCTTCATCAGCTTGTATAGCGGTGTGAATAACATACACCACAAGAGGCACTTAAAGGCCCATTTCTGATTCAAACAGCTCAGCAGGCACCCACCCGCTCAATCAAATGCCAAATCAAGCTATATATATGCCATTAAAGCAGCAAGAGGAGTGGCAAGCATGCAAACTTAAAAGAGGGAAATTAATACTTAAAGTGTGCTGCTTGAACACACAGATTCAACCCAAATTCATCACAACAACATATTTAAAACAACCAACGCTTCTAAATCAATAACCACCAACAGATCTAATTCATGAACTGTCTCCACTAACGTAGCACGCTCTAGGGCTAAATTGCCTTAGCGCTATATCAACTCGGCCTATACAGTAATGAGTTTTTGGCTTTATATTTTAATTAGATTGAGGAACAACCCAACTGGCTGTCTCACAGCTGTTGGCAAGCTCCTTACAAATGTGCTTCATTTTTTACACTCTCGCGCACCTTGAGTCCCAGCTCTCGAAAATAAACGTCTGGCCCAGAAAATGGGCTGATTTGTTGTTGGAAGTTAATTAGGAATTGGGTTGGAGTTATGAAGACTGTGGAGGAGTGTGGGTAAAAGAGCAATATTTAACAAGCTGGCATACTGTTGTTCTCCATGCCTGATTTTTAGTGGAGGTAACCTATATGAAGTATTGCCGGATATCCTCCTGATGTTGTGCAAGCATTAATTGCATGCATTTTTTTTTTTTTTTTTTTTTTGGCTATGTGCCTTAATTGCATTTATTCCACATGGTTTTCTGCTACTTGTTTATGCCTCAATGGAAGGTTCACTAACAGTTTCAATTTCCAACTCCTTAAGAGTTTGATATATGGGTTTTGGCTCGCTACCATCTGTTATGCTGCCGAACGGCTCTGGGAAAAAGGGAGTAAGTGCATTTTAGTAGACATTATACTCAGTCTCAGATGGTTTTGTGATGTTTAATGTGCTTATTAATAAATCTATGTGCTGTTTTGAAGCATATGGGCTCATTAAAGGAATATTCCAGGTTAAACACAAATTAAGCTCCACCAATACGATCTGTAGTATTCTGGCAATTACAATGGAAAATAATTTCAAATGAATCAAAAGTGACAGTAAAGATTCTTAAATTGTTAAAAAGATTTCTATGTCAAATAAACGCTGTTCTATTCATCAAAGTATCCTAAAAATGTATCACAGTTTCCATAAAAATACTAAGCAGCACAACAGTTTTCAAGATTGGTAATAATAGGAAATGTTTCTTAAGCAGCAAATCAACATATTAGAAGGATTGTGACACTGAAGTCTGGAGTAATGATGAACATTCAGCTTTGCATCACAGGAATAAATTACATTTAATCATTTAGCAGATGCTTTTATCCAAATGAGGAGAACAATAGAAACAATCAAACCAACAATAGGGCAACAATATGTAAGTTCTGTGACAAGTCCCAGTCTAGTCTAGTCTAATAAATAATAAATAGAGAATAGAATAGAATAGAATAGAATAGAATAGAATAGAATAGAATAGAATAGAATAGAAAGTGTTAGTATTAATGGGTCAAGTGAAAAAAAAACTAATATATCAAAATAAAAAGTTATTTTAAATTCTAATAATAATTCACAATATTACCGTTTTTACTGTATTTTGATCAAATAAATGTAGCCTTGAGCAGAAGAAACGTCTTTCGAAAAACCTCTTACTTTTGAACGGTAGACACACACATATACATTTATATAAATATTAATTTATTTAATTAATTTATTTATTGTGGTATTTAATATGTTAACTAACTAAGTGGTATACATGATATATGCTTCTACATTTTGGCCAAAACAACAACAAAAACAAAACAAAGTGTTCTGTAATGCGACTTGACTCTCTTTGGGTTTGAATTTGCCAGTTATAGTTCTTATATTGAATAGGAAGGAATAGGATTTAGACAATGATTAAGCTTTGGCAAAACAAAGTGGTACTCTGAAACAATACAGCATTGTGGGGGCAGCAGGAAGGAAGGGAGAAAGGGGACTTACAAATAAATATATAGTTTGTTCATGGATTGGAACAAGGAACATCTTATAATGATGAAATGTATTGATTCAGTCGATGCATTTAGACACTCAGATATACTCTGAGAGAGATAGTGAACTACCACTGTGGAGTCATAAAAACAGCTTTGATTGCCCTGCAAGAGGTGTGTATAGATTTTCCATGGCATGTCAAAATTATAGTCCTATCTCAAAACAATCAGCAAAAAAGACAAAAAATGCGACAATACACCCGAGGCTGTGGAGTCCACTTTAGGGTTCATTAAGAAGGAATCAATTGATTTACGAAACTTGAGAAAGGACAAGAACAACCACACATACCGCAAGCTAACAACTCGGTGTAACTAAAGCACTAGAAAGTCCTCTTGTGTATGACAGTCAATAATCTACAGAGTCACTGCACAGTGTGCTATACAGTGATGGGGAGACGGCAGTGGACAGACCCCCTAAACTTAATTTTTTCTCCTGATCATAGATGCCATAAAATCTGATCTCAACACATTAAATGAATGGCTATGTCATTTCATCTGAATATTAACATTTATAAGCAGCGTCGGGGGTAACGTATTACAAGTAATGCGAGTTAAGTAATCAGATTACTTTTTTTCAAGTAACTAGTAAAGTAATGCATTACTTTTAAATTTACAACAAAATATAGAGTTTTCCAATTTATTGACTGACAGCTCTACTCATGTTGAGAGAAATCGGGAGTAAGTACAGAGGTGTTGTGTGCGCTAAACATGATGGTTATTCTAGACTAGTTCTAGACTAAATGTGAGCATACATTCACTCGTTTTCTACTTCTCCTGCATCCTATTCTTCTTTTTTTCTATTCCAGAACGGCAGCACAGCTGAAAGGCTTGTGTACTGTACAGGCATGAATTCACATTGCCTTCAGCCTGAGGCTTATTCATTTGACTTTTGGTGTGAAATGGCCTTTACATTTACCAAAAATAGAACATTTTTGTTGTTATAAAAACAAACAAACAAACAGCCAGATACGAAAAAGTAATGCAAAAAGTAACTTTTAAAAGTAACTTTTACTTTTAAAAGTAACTTTTCCCAACACTGTTAATCAGATTTAGCCATTCAAAACAGTTTTGAGGTTAACTGAACTAGTTTTGTGTCACTGGAAAATAGTGATCTGTGACATTTTATTACATTGAATATCAAAGTCATTTGTGTTGATTTGTTAATGAGCAAATTGTGGATACAATAATGTTTTTAGATTTGTGGAGTAAAAAATATTGATTTTATTTTGAAGTGAAACAAAATTAGACTCTTGGGGAAAAATTTTAAATTGACATAAAGGGAAATAAACAGAAATATGCATTTATTTAGTTGTCATATCACAAAAATGTGTGTGTTTGAGTGTATGTGTGTTCCCATTTTAACCTAACACCTAACAAGTAACAAGTACCATAATTGCTTTTTTTTCTCCACTTCAAAAATGCTAATACCAACCACACAAGTTATATTAACAAAACAGTAAACCACTTAATTATTCTAGCCAATGTCTACTTGTATTAGCAGGAATGTGTTTTTTTTCTGCATACACTTGATTTTTTTGTCCCGTCTGGCCTCTCAGTCATGGGGCAGACATTGACTAGCATTGGTTGGCTGCTAATTGCTCCGAAACAGTGTAATTGAGTGGTCTCTGGGGCTCCATTCATTTCTACAGACTTCAATACTGTCAGCAAATGTCAATGTGCGGCTGAGGATTAATGAGCTAGCGCTAATGCTAACGCCACCAGTACCACCAATTGCACCAATTCCCAAGACTCATCCAAACTCTGACACTCTGACAGGAAACGGCAGGAAATTTATAGACCTGTGTGATACTTGGAAAAAGTCAAGAATTTTTTTTTTGGGGGGGGGGGGGGGGGGGGGACTTCATGGCTTGTTTGTGCGGCTGTTTGTCTTTTGATGGGTGGATAGAGTTTTAGATATGGAGATTTTCCATGCTCAGCTACAAAACATCATAATGGAAAGTGTAAGAGACTTTTTTCTTTCTCACCAATTTCATGCCTATATAAACAGGGGATGATCTATTACTCTGAGAAATGATCTGATGTAATTTCCATCCTAAATGTAGCAGTTCAAAACCTTGGGTTCTCAGAGGACTGTGGGATGCTGTCGCTGCACAGAATAACAAAAATCTTGATTCAGGTTTATTCTTTCAATAACATGAGCATCTCATCTTTAGCTTCACAGATGAGAAAATTATATTGTGCAATGTCATTTTTTGGCTGACACCTGAGCTTAAAATGAGACTAGTTTGACCATTATTTAGAAGACACTTCATCATCCACCATGGTCGTATGGACTACCGTCGTGCTCACTTTGTGTTTTTCACTTTGGTTTTTGAAGGGTCAACTTTGATGGACTCACAGAGATGGATTTTTCTAAATATCATCATATGTGTTCATCTAAAGAAAGAATTCATTTGGGACAGCATGAGTGTGAATAAATGGTGAGAGATTCCCTATAAGGAGCAGGAAAATACATTTCCAATGTTAAAGGGTTAGTTCACCCAAAAAATGAAAATTCCATCATTAATTACCCACCCTCATGTCATTCCAAACCCGTAAGGCTTTCGTTCATCCTCAGAACACAAATGAGGATCTTTTTGATGAAATCTGAGAGCTTTCTGTCCCTCCATTGACAGTTACATAACTGACACTTTGACGCTTCAAAAAGTTCATAAAGAGATCGTAAAACGAATCCATACGAGTCGACCGGTTTAGTCAAAATTTTCTTCAAACTCAATCACTTTATATGATGAACAGATTGAATTTAGGCTTTTATGCACATATAAATTTTCATCAACTCACACATCAGTTGTAGTAAACGGAAGCACAAACATGTTTGCTTGACGTCCGAGAACCAATGAGATTTATTCTCCTTTGTTACGCAGCACATTTGAGCTTCGGCAAGACCCAATGAGGTTCATTCTCGTGTGTTATGCAGCACATCTGAGCTTCTTCAAGAGTTTTGTTCTTGTGCATCAAGCAGGAGATCGTGTCTCTTCAGAAAATTAGTTTCACGATCTCTTTATGAACTTTTTGAAGAGTCAAAGTGTCAGTTGTGTAGCTGTCAATGGAGGGACAGAAAGCTCTCAGATTTCATCAAAAAGATCCTTATTTGTGTTCCAAAGATGAATGAAAGGTTTGGAATAACATGAGGTTGAGTAATGACAGAATTTTCATTTTTGAGTGAACTAACCCTTTAAAATACACTTCGGGTAAATGTAAAATATATTTTTATAGATATATTTTTGAATATATATTTTGTTGTTCCCCAGTCTAAGATGAAATCCAGGTTGGACCGCATGTTTGCGGTTGCTGCCCCTAAATTATGGAACAGCCTGCCATTATATATTAGGGACGTACCGACGCTCAGCCAGTTTAAAAGCCACTTGAAAACATATTTTTTTACAATAGCGTTCGATCATAGATAAGTGCGGAGGTTGCTAGTATCATATTTGCCTCTTCTGATCCTAGTTAAGATGTATTTTGACTGTTTTTTTAAGGTATCTTTTTATATTACTTATACAATTATATGGATGTGTTCCTTTTTTAATATTGTGTTCTGCTCATTGTGTTACTATTTGTACAGCACTATGGTCAACGTTGTTGTTTTATTCAGTGCTTTATAAATTTGAATTTGATATATATATATATATATATATATATATATATATATATATATATATATATATATATATATAAAATATAAGTTCATCTCACATATTTTAGAGTCCTTGACAAAAAAAAAAAAAAATTATTTAAGCAATTTGTCAGAATAAACAGATTTGATTGTGTGTCAATAAAGAAAGGTGCTTTTTGCTTCAAGATGGTAGTTATGACATCTACCAGAAGTGGCTGAGGGGGTCATCCTAACCACCAAAAACCCTTTCAGAACTTTTAACTTCAACTTTAACCACCTGTCATATAAAGACCACGCCCTGTTAGCTCTAATCCATATAGTATGGAAACGCCCACTATTCACAATCCAGCCTATTCCAAAGTCTCATCCTACATTCTTTTCTTGTATGTTCAAGTTTTACTATGAAGTTACAAATTCATGTTGACATTTTCTCAAAACTGAGCAACTAGTGCGCTTCATCGCAGATTTGATGAGCTTCCAACTTGGCCTCTTTGGGAAAGCACAAAATGGTTCCGCAAAATAATTTCTGTGCTGTCTTGCCCTGACACGTTATTGTCAGCTGAAGTCCAGACCATCAATCACGACTGGCTGCCGCTCTATTACTGCCTCCACCCCCCATCACCACCACCCCACCCTTAGAGCAGGATCAGTGTTTAATCACTGCTTGGCCCCCACACACCACTGCAGCCAGCCTGCAACATAACAGATGAGCTGTTGGCACCGCAGCGATGGCAGAATCTCAAGAGGAAACAATGCTCTGTGCATCACACAGTCACTGCCACAAAACTTGTTTTCCACAATTGTTAAAGACAACAGAACTGTAAATGAAGGATGAAGTGTCTCCTTTAAGGGACGGGAGCTTTGAGAAGATTAAGAGGGAGATTATTGGAGAGCACTGTTGTGCATTCATTTGTTTTTATTTGACAAAGTGCAATCAAGATGTGTGACACTTCAGCAGCACACTGTCTGAGGTTAATGTTATAACTCATTCAAATGCAAATCTCTTGCCTAAATAAAAGCTGCTGTGTATAAAATATGCCTCTTTCAGGGTTGGCAATTTTCACTTTTGGATTTTGATTCTTTTCTACTTTGTCAGACAAAACAGCAGAAATATTGATGTATTTGACGAGGAGCCAACCTCACCAAATTGATCTACACATTTCCAAGTTGCAGCTTAAGAAATGGTGGAGAAGTATTTACTTATTCAAAATAATTCTAAATGACTGAAAATAGATGAAGTAACTGACAAATTAGAAAAAGCATCAAAAAATGCTATACTTAAGTTCTACTGAGCACCATGACTCAATCATTAAGCCATGACTCCAACAATCTTATGGTTTAGCCAGACTGAAAAGATGGTATGTTAGCTCTGACTCGAGGTGATGATTTCAGAGTTTCACATTCAAACTCAATTGAAAGTAGCTATTATAGAGAGAACGAGAATTAAATGAGGGTTACCTTTGCAATAGTTGTAAGGTAGGTTATGTCAACTGGCATTCACAACCCATTTTACTTTTATCTCAGCATATCCAAATGCAATAGTTTCTTTCCCAAAGCTATCATTTTGAAATAGGCCTTATTGCCATAAACTTTATTATATTAACATTAAGCAGCATTAAATTACATTGTCAACTTTTGGTAGAAAGGCTGTATAAAACAATGTCTAAATAGTTATCTAACTATTGGTTAACCATTGGTTATTATAAATAAATAATTAAAAAACAACAACAACAACAATAATAATAATAACAATATACAAAAACAGCTGAGTATATGCCAGCAATATAATATAATATATAATATAATTAGTGCTGTCAAATCGATTCATTTCAGTTAATTGCATCTAACATAAAAGTTTGTTTATATAATATATGTGTGTATATTTATATTTATACACACACACACACACACATATACAAAAACTTTTATGTTAGATGCGATTAATTGATTTGACAGCACTAAATATAATATAATATAATTAGGGCTGTCAAAATAACGCGTTAATTTCGATTAATTAATCTGAGAAAAAATAACGCGTTAAAAAAAATAACGCAGATTAATCCACTCCGTATTGACCTTTGAACCTGGAGCCGTTCTAGCCACCATTCGACTGTAAAATGAAGGAGAGAGAAGACTGCTGCGCTGACGAACAGAACGAGCAGAGCTCCTCCCTCGTGCGCATGAGCTCTCTTTAAAGTAAGCACCGTCTTTGCACTCTCTCTACCTCACACATAATAATCTAAATCAACTGACACAATGCTAAAAGTTCGTAAGACCGAATCCATGTTTCACGAGGCGCATTCGGAGAATGTTTTTCCTGAATAACCGCTGGGTGTGAATAGTGCTCAAAAGAACGTCACCTCATCTTCTCTGACAGGCGCCCTGCACGTGCAGCTGACATAAACCACACTTTCAGTAAACAAAAAAAAAATCCTATCCAGTGGTGAAGTGTTTTCTGTGTTGACAAATCTTTTGCGATATCCTAATAACAGTCGCGATTCGCACGCAACGCGTCAACGTCCGCTAATGTCCAATTCGCGACCTAATGACTCATTTGAACAGGTTCATTTTAATGAATCATGACAACAACTGATCTGTCCACACGGTCTATAATGAATCATTTACTCGAACAACTCTGAAATGAGAACATAAGTGTGCTTACCCCATTTAGCAAGAGTGGTTAGTAAAATTAGCCTTAATAATCCACAATATTTTCAGGTTATTTAAATGACAATGTGTAGTAAATTAGGCCTACCTATAAAATCAGTTAGTTTAGACTGGAGTGAGGTGAAACCAGAACAAAGCAAGTTGTTGTTAGCTAGGTGCATTCAATTGTATATGGTACAAAATTATATTATTAGTTAATATAAAATGCTACTTTTTAATACTTTTCAGGTTTAGCAAAAAAAGCATCTTCTCTTACAAAGCTATAAAATCACTTTTTTTGTGTGTGTGGATGACCATGTCTGTCACCACTGAAGACCATTTTTTACCCAGGAAAAACCCTGCATTGATTCATTTGAATTGAAATATTTAATACTTTCACAGCAAAAATTATGTTTGCGATTAATTTAGATTAATTAATCACAGAGTATGTAATTAATTAGATTAAAATTTTTAATCGATTGACAGCCCTAAATATAATATAATATAATATAATGTCAGCTGAAAAGCAAAGTTGCATTAGACAAAATTAGACAAATAGGGTTTTTTTCTTATTAATATCAAGCACTGAATTATAAACAAAAAAGTGTGTATTAAGAAAGTAGACAAAGTTCATGCTGATTTTAAGCTAATTTAAAAAAAAACATGAGAGCTGAACAGCAATACATTGGTCACTTGCTTGTTTCAGCCTGTGCTCACTGTGGAACAGTGCCATATTGATTGAAACAGTAACTAGTCTCTCTTTAAAAGAGCGGTGCAGAGCAGATGGGAGCGGAGTGCGACTAGGCCGAGCTCTAAAGATAATAGAATGTTCAACAGCAGAGTGGAGGACCTCATTTCTTAACTCATGATGAATTGCCTGTCATATGCTTATTATGAGCAATCAGTGTCTGCAAACTCTTCTCTCGCAACAGCTGAGAAGTTTTCAAACGATCTTTCAATGAATATCATGTCTCATTAATGCAGCAACAGGATGATATCGGCATTCAAATCAGCATCAAACAGGAGAGCAGATGCTGAGTATATTGACTTGATGTATGCTGAATCAGAATCTGAGCTGGAATAATTATACGTACATCAACACAAATACGAGCTACACAAGATCAATGCAACCACAGGCACATCGATGCGTCAGCACAGGTGAAATTCAACCTCATTAGCTTTCAGAAATATCCGGTTCCATTTGAAAGCAGGTTAAAGGCTGACGGTGAAGGAATCTATCATTTCCTCATAACGCCGGTGTTTCTGTCTCAGGGTGAAGGCTGAGATTTATTTATTTATGCTTTGATTCACTCAGCCTTATCTGATTCCAGGGCCACCTACGGTTTATTTTGAACCCTTTTGGCAGTTCGGCAGGAATATTGCAATAATCTTTGCCCCCTCTTCTGCAACAACTGCTCGCCCTTCGCTCCACCCAGTAAAACCTGAATCTACAAGCAACGGGTGACCTTTCAGCTTGTCTTATTCAGCCCTCAAGGAAGCAGTCAACCATGGTTAAGACTGACACAGGAAATGTATAAACACACAGACACACTGCGACCCATTTATAGCTTTGCACTCATTCATGCAATTAAAGCAAAAAATACCATACTAACAGCAAATTGTGAAATGTGTTTACAATTTAAAATAACTGTTTTCAATTTTAACATCTTAATTTAATTCATTCTTGTGATGCAAAGCTGAGTTGTCAGCATCATTACTCCAGTCTTAAGTCACATGATCCTTCAGAAATCTTTCTAATATGCTGATTTGCTGCTAAAGAAACATTTCTTATTATTATCAATGCTGAAAATAGTTTTGCTGTTTGTGGAGACCATGATACAATTTTTTTTTGTTTTTTGAAAAGAACAGCATTTATATGAAATAAATATTTTTTTAACATTATAAATGACTTGACTCACCTTTGATCATGTTAATGCATCCTTGTACATTTAAACAGTATAGTGTACATTATAAATGTATAATTTTTTCCCCATTATTTGTTGTCTATTGTGATGATTCCTAAAAGGCATGCATCACTATTACTGTTGCTCATACTTTGGGATGAATAGTGTCTCAAATCATGCAGCTTTACGATAAGAGGTGTGCTATTGTTTTTCTTCAATGATTAGATCAGAATATCAGAGACTTCTGGGTGAGTTGTTTTGACTTGAATCAGTAATGAATCACCTAGCAACATTTCAGAACACCTTAGCAACCACCTAGCAATGACCTAGAAACCATTTAGCAAAATAAGACCATTAAAATGCAATAACAAAAACATAGAATTGCACTAAGACCACTTAAAAACATTTTTTTTAAAATATCAAGCAAAAATACCCCTGCTTCCTCACAGATACCCTGTCTCACAAGTGTACACTAGAAGGCTTGGTACAACCTAGGGCAGTGGTCTCAAACTCATTTCCTGGAGTGCCACAGCCCTGAGTTGAGCTCCAACTCACCTGCATGGAATTTTCTAGAGCCGTGTTTGAAATCGCCCCCTATATCCTCATTCACTACATTACTCCACTATAGTCCCCTTGAAGGAGTGAATGAAAACAAGTGATCGAATTCGGAGTGCCGGAAGGGCTGCCGCTTTTGAATAGTTTGTAGCAATTAATAAGGCTGTGACTGAAGTCAGTTGTAGTTCTTGCGTTTCTCTTTTCTTCAGTGATTCTGCTTGTTAACAGCAGGTGTTCATCACTAATGCACAATTTATCACTTAATTAATTGCTTAATTATCTCATTAACTTTAACTCTGCTTTAGTGTTATTTTAACACTATTTAGAGAGGGACCATATGTACTCTGAGCAGAGTTGATTTAACTCTGGAGATTTTGCTGTGTATACAAATGGCTATTCGGACGAAGGCGAATTCGAACACAGCCTAGTAATCCTAAAGACCTTGATTAGCTGGATAAGGTGTTTTTAATTAGGGTTGGAGCTTAAGAGTACGTTTACACGACAACAATATGCTTAAAACGGAAAAGTTTTACCTTTGAGTTGTCTGCGTACAGACGACACCACTGTCAAAATGATCCCCATTCACAAATCCCAATCCGCAAAAATGACTAAAAACACTGTATTCTGCTGCCAGGCCATTAGATGGCGATGAAACATCATAGACTGAACATGTAATGTGCATGTGCATGACGTATTCGTTTCCACAGATTCGTGTTTTTGTTGTTTACACGGAGACCATTTTCAAAAACTTGCACTTTGAAACTGTTTACAAAAGCTTGCATTTTCAGGCACCCAAAACGCCAGTGCTGTGTCAATGAACAGCCAAAACGTATTAAAAGTTTTACGGTTTTAGTTGAAAACGGTGTCGTGTAAACGGCCCTAACGCCGTGGCCCTCCCGGAACTGAGTTTGAAACCACTGATCTACGGGTTTTTGTCACAGACTTACAACATGAAAATGCAATGTTTTTTTTGGCTTAAGATGATGCTGCCAATCACTCTGATATGTAAACATAACCGTTACTGGGGCATAAGCAAATGAACGAATGAGATCGTACAAATTCATACATTGTAAAAAAAGCATTTTCTAGTTTTTCTAGAAAATACTATTTCATTCTTTCGACGTCAAAATTTCATGCTTAATTCAATGTGTTGCTGTTTCTTTGTAATTAATTGTACAATTTACTAGCAATTTCTGAGTGAAAATTGTTTCTACACCAAATTTTTTTTTCCATTTAGGAATTCGCAACCAATTCACCAAAATTCACCAATTCACCAAAATAGTTACAAATTTTCATGAGATTACATTGCTTTGTCTCAACTATGCTCTAATTCAGAGAAAACAAGAGTGTGAAAATTTATACCAAATTCAATCAAAAGAATTTGAATCAATTTTTTCTCAGTTGCAATGTTGGTGCTTTTGCTGCCTTTTGCCTATGTAAGCCAGTAACTGTTTTTGTTTGTAGAGTGCTCAAGCATTTACCTTAAAAATCTGTTTACAAGGTAAATACATACCACTTATCCCTGTTTGGCTTGTCTAACCTTGCAGAGTAGCAAGAACATCTAACATTATGTGGTGCCACACCACAAGGGGTAAACAGGATCATAACCTTGGAGTAGATCAGCTATAAAGCTAATAGAGACTTCTCAACAGTACCTGCAGGGAAAATAGGGACGAGGGACAGAGAGAGGAAGCGGTAGAGAGCGAGGGAGAGAGAGCACATTAACGGATACACCTCTCTCATCTAGTTCACTGACATGGTTGCAGTTGTTTCCCTCAGGCACATGCTAGGCGTGGGCGAGCCAGAGAGAGGCAGTGATTGTAATTGGTACTGCTGGGTGGATTCCCAGGTCGGAGGAGTATTGCATATGATAAGTTTGTGTGTTGTTCATACTGCAGCAGGAAAACTGCGTGCAGGGGATTATGTTCGCAGAGCAACCTTGGATCAGCGCGTGCTTTGAGATACGCTTCACAATCAATGCACTGACCAATTATGCAAATGAGATAATGGTTTAATGCTATTGTTGTATTTACAATCAAGAAGGTGCTCAGTTTATAAACGTACGATATACAGCATACACCTAATAAGCGTGTATGCTCATTAATTTGGATGTGTGGTGCTATATATACGGGTGAATATGACGAAACTTAATGCAAGTCATATTTCTCCATAAATTCAAAAGAAATAATTAGAAATTATATATATATATTTTTTTTTTTTGCATTGTGACATTACTTTTATGAACAAAAATCAATTATTATCATGTGGAAAAATAAATTATATATTAGGCTAAATTGTAAAATATATCTAAAAATGTCAATTATAATCCAACAGACAATCTTAATACTAATAAAATGTATATATCATGATAATATTTGTTGTATTGCCTAATATTTATGCTGATTTTTTTTTTTTTTTTTTTTAAAGGTATTACAGTAATGAGAATCTACTGAGTGTCACGTTTGAGAATTTAATAAAAAAAAAAACCTCATAAGAATAAAATCTGGATGCATTACAATAATTGAGGAAATAATAATGGCAGTTTGGGAAAAATGTTCGGTAACACTTTACTTGAAGGGGTGTGCATAAGACTGACATGACACCTTCATAATCTTGACATGACACATGTCATGAATATGAAGGAGGTTTTATGAATGTTTATGACAACTGTCGTTAAGTGTCATTCGCTCAATTATGTCATTTTTAATGCAAAGATGACATTGTTTGAGATGTCTTTGTTACGACAACTTGACATAAACCAACACATCATAACCTGTCAGTGTCTTTGTCATGACAACTTGACATTAGCAAAACATCATAACCTGTCATAAACATGACATAGCAGATTAATTATCAAACTTAAAAAAACTACTTAGCTTTATGGGTTAACATTACATTACATTATTTTGGTAACACTTCAGTATAGGGAACACATATATAAACGATTAACTATGACTTTTCCCTCAATAAACTCTTAATTTACTGCTTATTATAGTTAATTGTTAAGTTTAGGTATTGGGTAGGATTAAGAATGTAGAATAAGATCATGCAGAATAAGGCATTAATATGTGCTTTATAAGTACTAATAAATAGCCAATATTTTAGCCATATGAATGCTAATAGTAATAAGCAACTAGTTAAAAGACCCTAAAATAAAGTGTTACCATTATTTTATAACAGTGTCATCTTTTTTACAAAATTTGAAATTGTCTATTATCTGACCTTCTGTTGGAGGAAACAACAGAAAAAAAAAATTATTTGTCAGAGTATTGTCACTTAATGACATTTTAATGACAAGTTCAATTTGTACCACTGTACTTGAGCTCAAGATACATATTCATGACACTATTATAATGGCCTCATGACAGCCATTGTCAAAACCAACCACATGACAGTTTAATGTAATGTTAACCCATAAAGCTAAATGATGTCAAGTTGTCATGACAAAGACACTGACAGGTTATGATGTGTTGGTTTATGTCAAGTTGTCATAACTCGGACATCTCAAACAATGTCATCTTTGCATTAAAAATGACATAATTGAGCGAATGACACTTAATGACAGTTGTCATAAACATTCATAAAACCTCCTTCATATTCATGACATGTGTCGTGTCATGATTATGAAGGTGTCATGTCAGTCTTATGCACACCCCTTCAAGTAAAGTGTTACCAAATGCTCTTAATTGTCATGAAAATAAGATCTCAACGCAATAAATACAATCTTAAATGGGTTTAAAAATAGGCTTTATTTTCTTTATGCAAAATAAATATTTAATATTTCTTTTGATGGAGTGAAATGTGACCTGGACATGTTTTCGTGTGATTCACCCACATGCTGTTTCAATTCATTATTAAAAGACTAAAATAAAAGACCAGATATTTATTAGAGACAAAGCAAACAGCCTGTCATAAGGAAGCACACTAAAATCATAACAATCTTGATATAATTTTCCAAACTGACACTGGAAATTGAACATATCAGATCATTTTGGCTGAAATTCTTGTCCAGCATGAGTCTGATGAGGTGAATTCTGATTGGTTCTGCTGTGATTATGATGTCTCAGTAAATGACACAAAACGAGGACTCCATGGAAACAATGGGTTTGATCTCAGCGCATTGTCTGTCGCTGCTTTTGTGGATGAAAGAACTTGGGCAATGGAAGCTAGAGGTAGCTTGCAATTTGTTTAATTAACTTGGAAAATGAGGCAAAGTTCACAAAGCATTCTCTGTCTGACATTTTCAAGCTTGGCACCAGAGGCCATACAACACACATGAACATTAAATTCAAGATTCAAGAATTCAAGATGCCTTTCTCTTCATAGATATAAGAGCATTTTCTGATCTCATAGTTCTCGTAACAAAACGTATCCCATATATTCTAATAAAAATGACCCAAGTTCATGCTGATTGCCTTAAAGGGATGGTCTAAAGTGAAGAGAACAAAGACGCAGATCTTTAGGAAGTTTTATTCATCCGTATTCTTCACAACTTCCTATTCTTTTCTCCTCTTATCGCTAGTAAAGCAGAGAAGACTTGCATTGCTTCTCTTGTTGCCCTTCAAATGAAAATTACAACCAAAAGCTGCACAATGTGGCATCGTATATTATATTCCGAGTTGTGTTGTGGTAAAAATAACAACAGGGCAGTGTCAGTAGCTCAGCGAGTGCAACCATTTGAGTGCAACCACAAGTCTTAATACCAGGGGTTCACGAAAAACATTTTAGAGGCAATAAACATTTCCCCTCAGGGAACCAATAGTGATACAGAACAATTAAGAAAGCAAATATCGACATTCATTGATCAACCGACATGTTAGCAGTGCTGAAAGTTCATAAGGCCAGCATTCAAAGCTATCAATGTTCTTCATATCCTCAGGCTATCTAGTTACTCAATGAAGACCATTTGTCCATAATATTCAACAATATTATTGATCTGCCTGCACTGACACTATTGGATGAGAACTGAACTGAGCTGGGCTGCGTTTCCCAAAAGCATCGTAAGCTTAAGTTGATCGTAGCCCCATTGAAACCAATGGAGCTACGATCAACTTAGGCTTACAATGCTTTTGGGAAACACTACCCTGGACGATGACTTTATTATTTTCTGAAGAACTGCCTAATAGATGAAATGAACTAATTTAATAATTGATTATCTTTACAATTGAACTGAATCAACACTAAACTGACTTCAGCTGAGTTATGACACTATTTTCTTTTTTCCTGTTATCACTGTAAAGCTGCATTGAAACAATCCGTATTGTACAAAGCGATATATAAATAAAGGTGACATGACTTGAATTGACATAATACTCTAGGGAGTCTGTCCCTGCAACTGCTCAACTCTAAGTCATTTTCAGAAGGAGTAGAAGCTTTTAAAATGATCAAATAATTTCTTTTTATCATTTCATGTTTTCCTCTAGGGTCCACTTAAAAATATTAGTCAAAGTTTCTTGTGCCAAAAACACCTGTAACTTGGATGTACATT
The DNA here is from genome assembly GCF_018812025.1 of Megalobrama amblycephala. NCBI lineage: Eukaryota > Metazoa > Chordata > Actinopteri > Cypriniformes > Xenocyprididae > Megalobrama > Megalobrama amblycephala. The sequence goes on from NC_063051.1 coordinate 8,261,975, forward strand.
ACCATTTTCACTCTCTTTCTCTCTCTCTCTCTCTCTCTCTCTCTCTGACACATAGAATTAAACTGTAAGAGGGAAAATATGGGAGGGAGTGTTGAGTTAAGTTAGAAAACTACAGTACTTCAAATTTAAAAGTGCAATTACAATGATATGACTCCTTTCAATGACCACAGTCAACTTCTTTAATATTGCATTGTTTTATTTAAGTATAAGAAAATTGTTTCACCATTAATACTCACTTACTCGCCAACATACTCAACTTAGCAAAATTCTGTCATCATTTACTCACCATTTTGTCGTTCCAAACCCCTAAGACTTTCATTTGAAATCTGAAAGCTTTCCGTTTCTCCATTGACAGCTATGCAACTACCACTTTGACACTTCAAAAAGTTCATAAAGAGATCATAAAACTAATCCATATGAATTGAGTGGTTTAGTCCAAATTTACAAAAGTGTAAAATTATGATGTAACAGTCTGGTTGTTGTAATGTTGTTATTTTCTACCCGCAATCATTATAATACATTGCATATAGTATGTGTGGGATGCCTTATACCAGTGAAAAATTCCTTGTATGTTAAGCATACTTGGTCAATAAAAAGCTGATTGATTGATTGATTGATTTTCTGAAGAGACACAAACACTTCATATGATGAAAAAATTTAATTTATGCTTTTATTCACATATAAACATTAATCAATGCACACTCAGTTACAAACTTAAGCATGCTTGCTTGACATGCGGGAACAAATGAGATTCATTCACATGTGTTACGCATCACGTTTGAGCTTCCGCAAGCAAGAACCAATGAGGTTTGTTCTCGTGCATCAAGCAAGTAAGTTTATATATATATATATATATATATATATATATATATATATATATATATATATATATATATATATATATATTTATAGTTTATATATATATATATATATATATATGTTTATATGTGAATCAATGCCTAACTATTCATCATATAAAGCCATCGAGTCTCTTTAGAAAATCTGGACTAAACCACTCAATTCATATGGATTAGTTTTATGATCTCTTTATGAACTTTTTGAAGCGACAAAATGGTATTGCGTGGACTGTCAATGGAGAGACAGAAATGTTTCAGATTTCATTAAAACATCTTAATTTGTGTTCTGAAGATGAGCGAAAGTCTTACGGGTTTAGGACGACATGAGGGTGAGTAACTGATGACAATTTTTGCATTTTTGGGTGAACTAGCCCTTTAATACTCAAAAACAGCATGCAAAAATAACATGCATTGCTATGGTAGTAGAAGCAGGCCCACATGTAACAAAATCACATCTTATAATAAACTTTCAAGATGGCTAAAATCTCCCAAAACTGCACAGTGAAAACTTCACCTTTGCAAATCTCTGTGCTTCAATAAGTGGTTTCATTACAGCTGTGCATCCTGACCAAACATGTTTCATACTGCATAAGCATATGTTCACTGATTGGATATTTTGCATGCCAAACATGTGACTCGGACAGCTGTGTGAGCACATGAGTATTTTGCCAAAAATTAATGCAATGAAATAATTTATGCACACCTAGTTAGCAGTCTTTACTAGTCTGATTGTTTTTACTGCTCTATGAGTGACTTTTATATATATTATGTAGCATTTACTTTAACACAGTGAATTAAACATTAAATTTAGAAAATGTACAAACTATAGAATTTTCTTGTATAACGTACTCCATTAATCTTTGTTTTATTTACAACTTCAGACTTTTTTTTTTTTTTTTTTCACAGTGAGAGAATGAATGCAGTGAAAGTCACTTTGGATAAAAGCATTAGCCAAATGCATAAATGTAAATATAATTACTTACATTAACATGTAAAATGGAACACAAAACTGTCAATGGTTAAAATGGGCAACAAATGTCATAAACAGCCATTTGTTAAAAGGAATTACACTAACACAAGCAGGAGAATGACCATACATCAATTTAAGTAAATCTGATTCATCTAAATGCAGCACAAACTATGTCACATAAGGAGAAAAGTTAAAGCTCGTCACTGAATTGCATCATAAGATGAAAGTCTTTTTTACATCATTGCTACCCAGCCATCCAATGCAGCAAGAGCTATGAAGAAGACCTCAGAAGATCTCTCAGCAGTGCAGGTACATCAGAGAAGAATGTTTCTGAGATATTTACGGAGCCAAGTCAGTTTCATGGCTGTGATATACTTGGTCTCTCATTGTTAAAGACCTCAGCAACTCCTCTTTTTCTAAGGGGGAGAATATAGATTTGATGAAGCACCTGTCTGCGAGCAAGTCTATCATCCTGTTGCCTAAGAGCAATGGAAGCCCGGGGTTCCACTTGAACTTCCGAGAATCTCAAATGCATCACAGAGTTTGATCTCTATCCTGTTAGTAGATGACTTACTGGAATGGCTGGTACTTCATCAGTCCCCTCAGTCTCCATAAAAGGATGTTGGCATAAACTAAATCCTGTTGACCCCAGAGTGCTAGGGTCTATTTCACAAACTGACTTTTTAAAGTTCTCTGGGTGGACTAGAGTTCAACTGTTTGATCTGCAACCAAGTCTAGATGGAAATTTCACACCTGTCAAAGAGGTAAAACTCACTGGATCTATTAAAATAATTTAAAAAAGTACTCTATGTGTGTTAATATACAATGAAATAGGCAACAACATTTTAAATGTCTTTAAGATACATGCACATGCAGATACAAAAACAAAGAGTGGTTACACTCTGCAATACAAGACTTATAGTGGAATGTGCATTCAATTTTTTTACAAGGTAGCAAAGGATAAAGATACAAAGGATAAAGACAAGTTAATAGTTCTCAACAAGCAAATTATACATCCCAATAAAATGCACAATTAAAGGCAACACGAAATGGCATTCGCAAACCATTTTACTTCCCTATTGTCATACATTTCTGATTGAAACAAGATATTTGTTACTTGACTTTGATTTTATGCAACAAGAATGATCATCATTATTCATCATGTCTCGGCCTGATCTATTTAATATGTTGTTTCACAAATACGTCACATTATATGGTTGCACAAAATTCTTGATTTTAACAGAAACTAGCTGACATACAACAAAATTTGTAGTTGACATGCTAAATGCTACTTTTGAACAGATTCAGTCAAGGATTCAGCCTGATTTTTGAACTTATGGTGCATATGGTAAAACTCACAGACGTGAGGCACAACAAGAGAAGTCAAGCACTCCAGTATACAAGAGTTTACTAGCCCATCTTTCATTTGAACTGTCTTCAAAGTCAATCATAAAATATCTGAGTGATGATGTACCTATACTGGCCGACATGACCTTTCATAAGTGCAGCCTGTGATGCATGTGACATTTCATTGCACATGCTTTAGCAACAATAACACACATTAGATGTGGACTTTGCTGCATTATAGAGGCTGGTCACGCCTCACTTTCACATTTGAACATAATTTGAAGCATAGCCAGAGTGAATCACAGTTCCTAAAATTCTTAATGAAACTGAATTTTGTAGTACAAAGTTTAACTTGACAAAACACAGACAATCCATATAGAGTGGTGCTGGGCAAAATTCTGAATTTAATAGTTAGCTGCCTTTTGCTTTATAAACAGGCCACAAACCTCAGGACATTTCAACAGTCCCACTAACCAAGGAATTCCATCAGTTCAACAAAAGCAAATAAACTTCTAAATTTAAATGACATTTAATGCTAATTTCTTGTTAGATAAAATGCATCTTAAAACAATCAGCACATATAACATAACATAACATAACATATACATAAAAATATGTTGTGTGTTGTGTATATGAACATGTTTATGGGTAATTCATACTGAAGGAATGTATACCTGGTGGCTGATTTCTTTCGAATTTCTCACAGGGCTCTAGGGCCGTGAGTCAAACAGGCCCAGTGTGTTTCATTCCGAATGGCCTCCGTTAACCATATCCGACAGCCGCACGAAATTCATTGGCCGACGGCAGCCATGTTTTTAGAGATACGTGAATATCCTTGTAGGCAATCGTGGCCATAGATATACATAATAAAGGCTAGATGTCTTAAAGGTCCCGTTCTTCGTGATCCCATGTTTCAAACTTTAGTTAGTGTGTAATGTTGTTGTTAGAGTATAAATAAAATCTGTAAAATTTTAAAGCTCAAAGTTCAATGCCAAGCGAGATATTTTATTTAACAGAAGTCGCCTACATCGAACGGCCAGTTTGGACTACATCCCTCTACTTCCTTCTTTAATGACGTCACTAAAACAGTTTTTTGACTAACCTCCGCCCACAGGAATACACAAGAGTTGCGTTTGTAGAGTGTGTTTGTCACCATGTCGTCGAAACGCTGTTATTTTCATCCCGCAGTCCAATCACCGGGTCTGATTCCGGCTCAAATTGATAGGGTAAAATTAAAGACATGTTTACAATAACACTGAGCGCGTGCATCTCCACGTTATGGTAAGAGGCGTGACCTTTCCAGGCACGGTGCACTCAGAGCTGTCGAATCACAACACAGGAACCGCTGGCACAATCAGAACTCGTTACGTATTTCTGAAGGAGGGACTTCATAGAACAAGGAAGTCATCAGCCCGTTTTTATGACAGTGGAAACAGCGGTATACAGATAAGTAAATTATGTGAAAAATACTGTTTTTTTTTTTACACGCGAAACATGAACACATGTTATATTGCACACTATAAACACAATCAAAGCTTCAAAAAAACAAGAAAAACGGGACCTTTAAGGCGTCTCTAACGTCATCACCGGTGGCCATCTTGTCACAGGCAAGCTTTCTGGCGGGCTCTGTGGTACCTGATGTAAGGTGAGTGATCTGCACGAACACAAATACTCTTATCTCGATGTAATCTTGACGGATTTACAAATGATTTGGTTTCTTACAAACGTTATTAACGTGGCTATAATTGGATGCTTGAACATGTTGAAATTGCAGCTTTTCTTTTCGAAAAACGACTTAATCGTGCAGCATAGTTGTGTATCACGGCTACTTTCGCAAGTTATCAAGGCTGAGACCACAATCGAGCTGTTCAATTATATAGGTTTTACTGACACCAATAACAATTTTATGACTAATCTTTTGTCTAAATTACAATCTTCGTGGATGTGGTTATTAGCTGGCTAATAACAAGAAGCTTTGAGTGAGACCTACAGTAGTAGTTATAGTTTAGCTGCTACCCAGCAATTTTACATCAGTGGGAGAGGCAGAATTGCTCTTTCTTTTCAATATAACTTAAGTTGCACATGATTTCCAATCGGTTTGGTTTGTTAAAAACATCTTACATTATGATACAGGAAATTGCTGGCTTTATAGGAGAAGATGCCAGACTTTTGTGCAGCCTAGTAAATGGCCCAACCCTAAAGAAGTTAAAATAAACATGTAATAATTCAAATTATTTTATTATAATAGTAATATTCATATTATAAAAGTGTATATATATATATATCTCATGTTGCCATTCTGTACACTGAGTTTTAGTAGCCTATATATTGATTTAACAAATACATTGTGCGTGTGTATATTCATTGCACCTATCTGTTCTGTTCAATGTTATTTTCATATGGAAGTCCATGGTTCTAATTATTCATAAGTATGCCGTGTCAGTACATCTCTGACGTTTATAACAAACCAAACAGTTTGAAAATCGATAGAAAATTGAGCAAGTTATGGTTATTTAAAAAGTACATGCACCATTAAAACACAATGTTACGAGTGAGCGAGCTGACTGTGACAAGATGGCCGCCAGGTGCGGACGTCAACCTCCACTGGCCAGCAGCGTGGACGAGACATCTAGCCTTTATTATGTATATCTATGATTGTGGCACCTTGGACAAAGACACTGAATGCCAGTTTACAAGTCAGTCGCACTGAGTGTTGCGTAGCTATAGCCGTTTTTGTGTTTTTTTATTTGATATCGCCACCAAGTGGCCAGCTGCCGCATCCTTTTTCATGTGACCACAGACCGAGCCCATACATACAGAGATTGGTGACATTATTTAATTCCATTCAAGAGGGATAGCCATTTTTGTATAAGTGGCCATACCACTTCGAACATTTTGGCATCCCGTCGTGGACATTAATCAAAATTTCGATTTTTATTGCATTATTATTGACAATCAGACTCTAGAGAATCATACTGCACTGGTTTGGTTCCGATTGGGTGAAAAACCTAGGACTAGTTTGCAAAAGTAGGCTTTTAAAAAAAAAAAAAAAATCCAAAATAGCCGAAAATTTCAATTGAATCTGAGGCGTTTTGTTCGTCATGAGCCAAGGATTCCGACAATATAAGACACAAAGGTTTAGGAGTTATAAGCCATTACGTACTTTTGATCGCTGTAGCGCCACCATCAGGCCGACTGGGGCGAGCCTTGGTTATGTTGTACTAAGGTGAGTACTACCATCCCTCAAAGTGTCAGGTCTCTACGACTTACAGTTTGGTCTGCCCTATCGCTTTTAGGGGAGAATACTGATCCTAGGAAATTCTAAAAATAACAATAGTGTTTCAGCGCTATGCGCTTGAACCCCTAATTACAATTCTGCTACTTTAGTTCTTTGATTCAAATTCAGGATAAAAGCATTCACAATTCAATTCTCAACAGCACCCAACACTGACTTCGAGATATGAATATTCAATGTACCTTTAAAACAGCAACCTCCCTCCTTACTGAATTTAAAAAGGGAACATAAGCTCGTGGCATTATGAGAACAGCCTCTCGGACTATGTTAATAGTTTGGATATGTCGTATTGACCAGGTAAAACTGCCATACTTGATATTGATTACTCATTTAGACACACAAATAGGCTCAGACAGCACGCACAACATGAAAAGGACACAGTCAGCACAAGAGGGGTAATTAGTAAACTGGATCAGACAGTGACAGTTATGCCAGTGGACTCGATTCATTCACCCTCTCAGGGTCAGTGCGACATGAGACAAAAGAGGGAAGAGATAAAAGACAACAGCCTTACATGGCCAGAAAAAGGTATACTCTTCAAACAATAGTATATTATGTGCATTTTAAACTTATATGCTACATGCATCTTAAAGTATTATGTCCTGTGTTGAATCTGTGACATTAGAAAGTATTGTTATCCAGTAAATCTGCATCTGAAAGCTTAGGCAGCTGACTCGTTACCTTGCTGCCCTATCAGGCAATAACTTTGCAGGGTTTGTGCACTAAGGTACCTCACAAAACTGATTTCAGACAGACTTCTGAGGCAGCGTAACGGTTTAATGATCTACAGAAAAACTGAGTGAGCTTTGGTGATAACTAAGCAAATATTTAATTACTACAATATTAAGTTCTTGCTAGAAATGACATCAAAAGTGATCAAAAACATTAATTCACTCACAAACTGAACTGACTACCAACCACAAATGTCAGAAGCCATCTTTATTTTTAGATCAACTGTCACAGAATGGAATGCACAGGATTGTGGGATATCAAAGGCAGCGAAGGATACATCTCTGCTGCCTTCAAAAATCGATCAGATGAAGGTATAACTGGAGACAGGAAGTGAAGTTAACATTCGATTTGGACATGCTTTGACGCCTTCACCTTGGAATGCATCCTCTGAAGGCAGCATTTTTAAGCTTTCAACTAAGGTTTAACTATAAAATAAAATGAAATCACAATAATTGTGAATTGAACTTGCAATACTATAAAAAAGTGTGGTAATTCCTATTTTTGTGCATGCAGGTAAGCCTTTCTCAGTCATCAATTTTGTGCTGACGTTTAATTGTCTTTATTGTGTTTAACTGTGATTAACAATTTAATTATTTTTGTGTTCATGTCACTTACATTGTATGCCAAATATGTGATTTTTTTTTACTTGGAATCATATATAATATAATAATAAAAATTTGAATAAAATAGGCCTAATTTACTTTAATGCTGTGAAAATTAATAATAGAATAGAATAGAATAGAATAGAATAGAATAGAATAGAATAGAATACAATACAATACAATACAATACAATACACTGCCCAGCCAAAAAAAAGTCACTGTTTGGATTTTAATAGGCAAATACTTAAGAATCAATGAATGGATCATTATTACAGTGATTATTAGCATGTTATGTTTGGCAACGGTTCTTTTAACCCTTAAAGATGGAGTGTGTAGCTTTTCATTTCTTAAACAACCATGTAGGAAGACAAATCATGGCCATATTCCAGGATGACAATGTCAAGATTCACCAGGGTTAAAATTGTGAAAGAGTGGTTCAGAGAGCATGAAGAAATGGCACCTCTGAGTCCAGACCTTAATTTCATTGAAAGTCTTTGGGATGTGCTGGAGGAAACTTTATAGAGTGCTCACCTCTTGCATTGTCAATACAAGATCTTGACCAAAAATTGATGCACCTCTTGATGGAAATAACATCACAACATTTATTTCCATCTTAATACATGGTTGTTTAAGAAATTAAAAAAGCTACATACTCCATCTTTAAGGGTTAAAAGAACTGTTGCCAAACATAACATGCTAGAAAAATAATAATCACTGTAATAATGATCCATTCATAGATTCTTAAGTATTTGCCTATTAAAATCCAAACAGGGCAGTGTATAATATAATATAATATAATATAATATAATATAATATAATATAATATAATATAATATAATATAATATAATATAATATAATATAATATAATATAATATAATATAATATAATATAATATAATATAATATACGTCTGATTAAACCCACAAACCTTCATTTAAAGGCTGTATAAATATCTTTGTATAGGCTACCTTATAACTGTGTACTTTTGCTTTTATATTCTTTATTCTTTCACCAGATAAGGAGACACGATATTGTGTATTTGATGGCATTTCTTTTAGTGCTTAAATTTCCCTTATTTGGATAACAATGTGTGATTGAACTTTAAACTGCACAATTATTACTGTTCATAATGACTGCAATTAGATTGAATAACCACAATCAGACAATTAATCTATCACGACAGGCCTACAGGTATTCTTGGAGAGTACCACATATATGAATTTAGTAATCATTAAGTACCATAGTACATCTCATAATGCCATTGATAATTTATTTACCTACAATAATTGTGCAATAACTGAAATGATCAAAACACAAAGATACTTAATTGTGTATACTGGAAGCTGCATTCAAATCAACTTGGCTCGGAAATCTGAAGGGGCATCTGTCGGTAAGAGGTGGTGACTTTAATGCAGATTAAAAACTTTGAAAATGTTTAATGGCTAATTTTGTTGCTTTGGCCTTTTCCATTAACCAAGCTGTTGTTGGCAAACAGAGTGGTGTGGTAGCTATCTGATCCCCTTTTGGTAAGTCTCTGAATGAGCCGGGTCAGATTGCAGCTCTCATTAACTAGCCATTTTGACACACAGAGTTAGCCGGAGGCTTTTTCTTCTTTTTTTTGTTTGGTATTTCGTGCTGATACAGAAAATTAATGGATTCCTCTGAATGGTGGAGAAGCAGGAAAATGCAGAACTTTTAATCATTAAGTATGTTAAATAATACAAATCAGTGCAGTGAGATAGCTGGTTATGGATTTTAATAGGATTAGCACTTTTAAAGGTAGGTGTGCCATCTACTGTTTGTAAGGGTACACATTATTTCCTTATACTTCATTCTCAGCTTTGATTTAATTGAAGTTGTCTCAGATGTTTCTCCTAAAATTTCTTACTAAAAATCATAAAAAAGAGACACATGAAAGAGCATGGAGCTATAGAATTCATGTGTATAAAATAATTTGATGTTGGAAGATCTTGACTTTTTCTTGGCATCTTGAAATATCGGTTTGTGACATTGTTGAGAGATCTCTTGAGAATACACAAAATGACTAGATTTTTTCCTCAGGATAAAATCTGAGAAGCAGGTAACAGGAAAAAGTCTCCACTTTCTCTCAATTTTTCTAAAAGAAACAGTTGCTTTTATTTTTCTGTCTTACAGCATTCAAGAAGAGCCTGAGATGTCTGCTTTCTACCACTGGTGACTTTATTCACTTGTGTGACTCACTACATGATATTTGTGCATAATTCTGCTGTGTGGAATCCTAGAAGTGGCACTTAGATGTGTACATTCGGACAGTCCAAGTAATTGTTTTCTTTCTGTCTTACAGTCAACTACCTCATAAAATATTAAACTTCAGTCTGTTTTCCAAACACTGGGTCTTATGAATTGTGCACTTATGTGCACAGAAAAAAATTATTTACAACAGGTTCATTTTGTTCTTACACTCATTCTTGTATTTTTTACTTGTTAAATGCTCTCAAAACAATATGAAACATATCATACTCTTATCTTATGTTTCATATTGTTTTAAGAGCATTCAACATTTTATGAGGTACTTGACTGCAAGACAGAAAGAAAACAAGTACTTGGACTGTCCGAATGTACACACCTGACACATTTAGGATGCCTCACAACAGAATTATGCTCAAATACCATGTAGTTTGTCACACAAGTAAATAAAGTCACCAGATATGTTACTGTAATTTATTTACTTTATTCATGTATTTATTTTATTTATGTAAATAAACATTTTGGAAATGAAATTTGGTTCTAAATTTGAACCTAAATGTAGAATTAAAAGGTTAGTTCACCCAAAAAAAAAAGTCTCACCCTCGTAAGACTTTCGTTCATCTTTGGAACACAAATGAAGATATTTGTAAAGAAATCGCTTTGAAGAGTTCATAAAGAGATGATCGTAAAACTAATCCATATGAATCGGTGGTTTAGTGCAAATTTTCTCAAGAGACTCGATCACTTTATATGATGAACAGTTTGAATCTAGACACTGATCGGCGAACATAAACAGAAGCTGAACCGTATTTGCTTGACACGCAAGAACAAATCTAATTGGTTCTTGCGGAAGCTCAAACGCAATAACACACAAGAATGAAGAAACATGCTCGAGCTTCCGTTTATAACTGATGTGTGTGTCGATGAATGTTTATATGTGAATAAAAACCTGAATTAAATCTGTTCATCATATAAAGTGAGCATGTCAATCAATTTGGACTAAACCGCTCAACTCGTATGGATTAGTTTTACGATCTCTTTATGAACTTTTAGAAGCGTCAAAGTGGTGGTTGCGTAGACTGTCAATGGAGGGACAGAAATCTCTCAGATTTCATTGAAGGTATCTTCATTTGCATTTCGAAGATGAACGAAAGTTGAGGGTGAGTAATTAGTGACAGAATTTTCATTTTTGGGTGAACTAACCTTTTAATTTAAGTGCAAAGTTATTGATGAATCAACGATCATTTGCACACAGGTTTTACATACATATACACACATACACAGTGAATGAAATCACTGTATTGTGATTCTGTTAAAAACAAAGATTTTCACCTGTAATCCTTTATCTATACAGCAATCTGCAATGTTCTGCTAACTCCCTCATGCTTTCAAAATACAAGGAACCTCCCCGAATGCTTATTTCAGCATTTATTTTTGAATAATTAGCTTGGATATCCTGTGCTCTTCCCTCATCATTCAAAACATCATTAGTGAGGTGAAGAGAAGAGAAGTGTCCCCTTGGGAGAGATGGTGAGCTCCTGAGAAAAAACTGATTAGCAAAAAAGCCCAGGGATTAGATAATGATCTGCCAAAAAGGAAGTTCGCCGCTGAGGAAATGTCCCACATGTACACGCCAGCAATTAATGCTCAATGCCTTAAAGATACAGTTCTAGCTCTAACCCTCTTGCTCATTTCTTGCGGATCTTTTTTCATTGTGAAGCGAGCATGTGCTTCTGAATCTGTTCAGCTGCAACCCATGATGAAACCCACAGGGCACCATAAATGAGCATCAGACGAGTCTATCAGGGCGATTTTACATCTATTGCACTATTGATAGTTGCTAGAGGGAAAAACAAACATGTCAGGAGTACTGAGAGATTTGCAGTAGGAACCGATCAAAGAATCTCACTTTTTCAGTGCACTTTGTCAGGGGTGTTGATGTTCATTGGCCATGTTTACACAGAATACGGTTGTCTGTGCTATATTTGAGTCCCTAATAAGTTTCAGGTATTTATGGGAGTGACAACCACATTCTATAACCAAACTCGCACTCATAAATTTTCAGGACTCTTAGAAAACCTGCACTGTGTGGACAACTAGTTGTCTGTCACGTCAGTGCGAGAGAGACGCTCTGCATTGTACAAATGCGTGTCTACCCTGTGTTGTGGGTTTTCATGTGTGGTTTCGGTAACTTACAGTGACAGAGATATAAGGGTTTTTAGATCCAGTTACTGTTTTGTGAGCTATACATACACACTACTCAAATGCTCCACTCTCCACCCAGATATAAGTGCTACAGACAGTACATACAGATATACCAGATATAAGTACATACAGACAGTATTCGAGATGCTACTGTAAGTTGTAACATTGGACATTTCGAGACTCACACTTGTAAGTAAATGCGGTTGTCAATCCGCAATCAGCTTCCGACGGACGACGCATACTGTGCAAGTCAACGTGATGTATGACTCAGAATGTAGAAGTAGCGTATGGCTCTCGTCTCCGTGAATACAGTAAGAAACGATGGTAACTTTAACCACATTTAACAGTACATTAGCAACATGCTAACGAAACATTTAGAGAGACAATTTACAAATATCACTAAAAATATCATGTTATCATGGATCATGTCAGTTATTATTGCTCCATCTGCCATTTTTTGCTATTGTTCTTGCTTGCTTACCTAGTCTGTTGATTCAGCTGTGCACAGATCCAGACGTTAATACTGGCTGCCCTTGTGTAATGCCTTTCATAATGTTGGGAACATGGGCTGGCATATGCAAATATTGGGGGCGTATACCCCGACTGTTACGTAACAGTCGGTGTTATGTTGAGATTCGCCTGTTCTTCGGAGGTCTTTTAAACAAATGAGATTTATATAAGAAGGAGGAAACAATGGAGTTTGAGACTCACTGTATGTCTTTTCCATGTACTGAACTCTTGTTATTTAACTATGCCGAGGTAAATTAAATTTTTGAATCTAGGGCACCTTTAAATACATCTCTGATTGTGTTCATCTGATAGAAGATAGTCATATACACCTAGGATGGCTTGAGGGTGAGTAAATCATGGGTAATTTTCATTTTTGGGTGAACTATCCCTTTAATATCGTCTGTAATTTAAACTCAAATTTCTGCATTAATTGGCTTTTCTTCAAAATTAGGTTGTAGTAACGTAATGAAATTGTCTTGATAATCAGAAATTCGGCAGTGGATTTCTAGTTCTGAGAATGCTTTGCATAGGACTGGATAAGGAGAATAAATTTTGAAATGAAGTGTAAATTTATTAAGTGTTAAAGACCTGTAAGTGTTTAATGCTGTTATGTGTGACATGTAGAGTTTTTGTGGTTACCATTGTGCTGAAGAGTAGATACATGAAGGTAAACACTACACTGACACTATAAACAATGACTGCACTAATGCCAAAGACAAATAATATCTTGTTTAAATGAAATATACATTTTACTTCACATATACAATATACTTAATTAAATATACATGTTAAATAATTTATGTTAGCATGTGCTATAGCTGTTGATTTGAAATGAAATAGATGAATTGGTTCCAGGGCTACAATTTAGGTAGTTTTATTTATTGTAGAATTTTATTTAATTTATTTATTAAAATGTTTTTTTTTTTTTTTTTTAAATAATCAACTTAAAAATTTGTGTTTATTCTACAAATTATTAAGTTCCTCTAACTCAATGTAGCTTGATGGTTGAACGTAAATTCACTCAAATTTGTCATAACTCAAAATTGATGCAAATGTTAATTTTTTGTTGTTGTTGTTGGGCCAACATATCTTTTAGAGTGTTCAAAACTAGTAGTATCTGGCATCATAAATTACATTTGTACATCTCTAAAATTATTCATAAAATTCAGTGCGGATATCCTGCTGATTATCCTCGACCTGTCGTGACCTTATGTATCAAATTGTTAGCAACTTGCACAGTGGTTTTAAAATTCTCTTTTGACTGCGTGTAAGTCTCTTACTTTGCAAATAAATCGAAAACAGCTATTCTAAAAACCCATTCGAAAATCCCAAGAGAAGCCGTGGCAAATTAGCCTTCTGGTTTGGCCTACAAATTGACGTCATGACTGAACAGCTCTAGTGTGTGCTATTTTAAAACTCTGCAGCAAAATCTATTGTACTGCGGAAAGATATAATGTGTCGTTCCCATCCACAGACTAGGAGCGAAAGGAGGTTGACTATTAAACTAACATTAATCTCTATTGATGTGCCCCTAGCATTTTAATTACTTCAGTCCTTACTGTTTTTACTCTCAGAAACCTGCTGCTAATGAGCCACATTTGTCTGAGCTGTAAGTTATGGTGCGACTCTTTAAAGCCAAATTATTGATTGTAAAAGAAAGAGATGAAAGACCTTAACTTCACAGTGCCAGAATAGTAACATTTCAAATGGACAGGCACATTAAAAATTAATAGTAATAGAAGTTAATTAAGTTTTGCACATTTTATTAGCTCAGCCTCATACTGTGTACTCAGATGGAACATCATATATCTTTGTGTACACGGTTTTATATATTTTTGTGTTCTGCTCGCAATTTCTGACAACAACAGCAAGCTACTTCAAAGCGTTTAGTTCTCCGAGATGTCAGCGGATGAGTGAATCAATGGATTTTACCTCTGAAATCACTGACAGTGTGAAATGAAGTCTACATTCCCAAGTCTCTTTTATCTTACTTTAAGAAAATGTGCTGTATGATGCTCCTTTTCCCTTCTGATACAGAACAAGAAATGAGGCTTCTGGAGAGCAAAGCAAATCAGAAAAGATCAGTCCGTGGAGCAGTCCAACCAATGTTTCTTATCATCGTCTTCCCTCAAGTGTTTGTCAAACAAATGCGCAAAACGCAGACAGGCCACTGGATCGGACAGACATCGTCTGAGGGTCAAACCAATGTCGGAAAATCTGATGTGGCAGTTGGAGTCAGTCAGACGCTGTTATCTCACTCCTCGTCTCGGCAGCAAGGCCCATCAGATGCATTACTGGAGCAGAAACATTACTGCTAATTTCACATGGCATGAATATGCAAACTTAAGAAACGTCACATCTTACACAGCTCTATCTAACCTGACAAAATCTTACATCCCATTTTTACTAAATTCTGCCTGTAGAGAGAACAAATCAAAAATGATATCTCTATAAAAATAAAATTACACATTATTCTGTAAAAATACAGAACATTTCTTTAAAAAACCCCCTGAAATTTAATGTAATACTAAAATACATGCAATTCCCTGTAAATTTAATAGTGGAAAATTAAATTACAGCAGATATCTGTAAAACAACAGATACTTCAGTGTATAATGACAAAACGGGAGAAATCTGTAAAAAATACAGACCATTACCTGTGAATTTACATTTATTTTTAACAGTGCATATTTCATCTGCTGAGAAAAAGACCCTACCAATAATAATAATCTCACACACATCTCTTCTCAATTTTAAGATCTCAATAACTGTGCTAACCAAAGTCTGCAATTAGACATCTCAAAATGAATGAAAGGTGCCATCGAACGTTTTTTTACAAGATGTAATATAAGTCTAAGGTGTCCCCTGAATGTGTCTGTGAAGTTGCAGCTCAAAATACCTCATAGATTTTTTTTTTATTCATTTTTTTAACTGCCTATTTTGAGGCATAATTAGAAATGCACCGATTCAGGCTGCGGCCCCTTTAATTGCTCGCACTCTCCGCCCCCTCCCGAGCTCTCAACTCTATCACTGCATAAACAAAGTTCACACAGCTAATATAACCCTCAAAATGGATCTTTACAAAGTGTTCGTCATGCAGCATGTCTAATTGCGCAAGTATGGTATTTATTTGGATGTTTACATTTGTTTCTGAATGAGTTTGATAGTGCTCCATGGCTAATGGCTAATGCTACACTGTTGGAGAGATTTATAAAGAATGAAGTTAAGTTTATGAATTATACAGAATGCAAGTGTTTAATAATGAAAATAGCGACGGCTCTCTTGTCTCCGTGAATACAGTAAGAAATGATGGTAACTTTAACCACATTTAACAGTACGTTAGCAACATGCTAACAAAACATTTAGAAAGACAATTTACAAATATCACTAAAAATATCATGTTATCATGGATCATGTGAGTTATTATCGCTCCATCTGCCATTTTTCGCTGTTGTCCTTACTTGCTTACCTAGTCTGATGATTCAGCTGTGCACGGATCCAGACATTAATACTGGCTGCCCTTGTCTAATGCCTCGATCATGGGCTGGCATATGCAAATATTGGGGGCGTACATATTAATGATCCTGACTGTTACGTAACAGTCGGTGTTATGTTGAGATTCGCCTGTTCTTTGGAGGTCTTTTAAACAAATGAGATTTATATAAGGAAGAGGAAACAATGGAGTTTGAGACTCACTGTATGTCATTTCCATGTACTGAACTCTTGTTATTCAACTATGCTGAGGTAAATTCAATTTTCAATTCGATGGCACCTTGAAAACATTTCTCATTAGATTCTTCCAAGAGCTATCAACATTAATTTATGGTTTAAAGCTACAGTTCAGGGTTTGGTTTCCTTTTTTATCCAAACTATATTGTCAAAAGTATGTGGACACCCCTTCTATTTAACAAATAATTCTCTATAATGTCATTTTATGCATTATTAAGATTCATCTTCAGAAAAAAATACTGAAAAAGTGAAAGTTTTTAATTATAAGTGCCCGCAATCTTTGGACCATATAAAGCACATACAATTCAGTCTGCAAATGTGTTCCTCATTTAAATACAAATTCATAATAATTATGTGTGTAATAATAACAACATACAATAGCTGGGTTTTCATCCACATATATTCATGCAAATTTTACCATGTTACTGTACATAAAAGATGCTGTAGGGAAACACCAAGATATAAAATGTCCAAATTATGCATTTTATGTACTGTTTGCTTGTGGTTTGTAATTCAGTAAGAAGAACTAAGATAGAAAATTTCTATAATTCATGTGAATTTGCCTAAAAAATTCATGCGACATGAAAAGTTCACTCAGATGAAATGAAAGTTCAACTTCTGGGCAAGAAATTTTCCTAGGGATGCCCATTCATCTTGTGCAGTGTACTGCCCAGTCTTTGTATTGTATGCTTCAGTTTGAATTCATTTTAAAAAAGGAGGAAATAACAGATAAATTCTCTTTTAGCTTCTTTTCCAAGTCTATACAAACAGCAGTAACATGGTCACATGACAAAAAGGCATTGGTATTGCATAGCAGTATTTCAGTTTCGTTAGACAACAATAGCGCTTTCAAGAGGCCCCTACACTAATCTGAACATTCTTTGCTCTAATAATGACGAAATAAGCCAAAGAGCTACTGAAAACATACAGCAATCTGCAACCAAAATACACCAAATAAATAAATAAAGAAACAACCGTCTGATGTTTCAGCATCCTTTGCACTTCAAAAGCTATCCATTTGTGACTCCAGGCCCAATAACTCTCCAGACAGCTTGCTTTTATGGATAAAAAGGATTGTGGAAACAACTCTAAGTGGTAATTTCAACTCATTTGTTTTTCAATCTGGATAGTTTTGTGTTTGCATGTTCCATGTTCTTTTATCACCGCAAATAACAGAATATGGCGTAATGAACACATTGAACGGGGAGGGGGATAATGGTGATCATATACATTTGTATTTTGTAGTCAACTTTGCAGCTCTGTGCTCTACTATTGATTAACAGACTTACAGTTTGACTAAGCCAGTGAACCACATGTTAAGAAAGAAACCAACAAGGAAAATGATTCATTTGATAAAATTCTGTTGAATTTTTCTTAGAAAGCATTATTCTTTGACTGACTTACAAAACTCAAATGCAAACAACCTACTTTGACTATATTTTTTGCATGTTGTTGCAGAACAATTGCATGAAACATACGCCAGAAACATACTCCATGTCAACGCTTAACAAACACATTTAGGCATCATGTCCAATTGTACAAACGGTTATGATGATGGTAAAAGACGTTAGTACTCAAGGGGGTGGTCGAGTTACGTTTAAAGTCTGTGTCATTAAATAGGAGTCATATAAACATACATTTTTATCTAACATTCAAGATTCACTTTCAAATTAAAATCACGCCAAGCTTTACTCACCCTCAAGCCATCCTAGGTGTATATGACTTTCTTCATTCAGATGAACACAATCGAAGAAATATTAATAAATATCCTGACGCATCTGAGCTTTATAATGGCAGTAAGCAATTCCAAACGAGTATGAGCTGAAGAAAGTGTCTCCATCTACATCCATCAATCATAAACGTACTCCACACGGCTCCAGTGGGGTTAATAAAGGCATTCTGATGGAAATATTTAAATATTCATATTTAACCATGAAGTAAAATATCTAGTTCTGCCAGACCACCTTCCGTATTCAAGTTATGAAGAAAGTGTAAACTGGCGTCACGTCAGTTATACTGTTTCCGTAAGTTGAATAGGGAAGGTGTAGGACGTAGCGTAAGCTTTTTGAACTGCTAGAGATTTACACTTTTTTCGTATGTAAAATACGGAAGGTGGTTTGGTGGAAGCTAGATATTTTACTTCATAACTTGTTAAATATGGATATTTTTTTACACAAATGCATTGCTTTGCTTCAGAAGGCCTTTATTAACCCCCAGGAGCCATGTGGAGTATGTTTATGATGGATAGATGTGGATGGAGACACTTTCTTCAACTCATAGTCATTTGGTAACGCTTACTGCCATTATAAAGTCGTTAAATTATGAGAACAAATTCGTAATTTAACGAATTTGTTCTCGTAATTTAACAACTTTTTTCTCATAATTTAATGAGTTTATTAACATTTTATCTCGACTTTTTTCTCGCAATTTAACGAGTTTATTCTCAATATTTTATCTAGACTTTTTTCTTGAAATTTAACAAGTTCTTTCTCGTAATTTAATGAGTTTATTTTATCTCGACCTTTTTCTCGAAATTTAACGAGCTTTTTCTCTTATTTTTTTACGAGTTTATTCTAAACATTTTAACTCGACTGTTTTCTCGAAATTTAACGACTTTTTTTTCTCGTAATTTAACGAGTTTATTCTCAACATTTTATCTCGACTTTTTTCTCGAAATTTAACGACTTTTTTTTCTCGTAATTTAACGAGTTTATTCTCAACATTTTATTTCGACTTTTTTCTCAAAATTTAACGAGTTTTTTCTCGAAATTTAACAACTTTAATCTCGAGATGGTTTTATTTTTTTATTATTGCTTGGCCCTAATCCTCTTCCGTAGAGAATAATGTTGGAAAAGATGTTTAAAATGTTGAAAATGTTTATATTTTGCATTTTGTGAAACTGATGCATGTCTCATAACAGAAAGTCATATTGTGATTTGAAAGTTATATTCTGACACACAATATGAAATGTAGTCAGATTTAAATGAAAATTACAAAATATTCCCACAAGAAAACTGAATTTAGTCAGTCAATGTCAGTCATATTTAAAGACCAAGGAGAGAGAGGTGTCATGGTGAAACCTCCAAATATTTGGTATCTCTGAAAAGCCCTGAATGTGCTCTTTTAAAGGACATCCAGACTTAAAACTGTGGCTTATATCTGGTCTCAAAGAAATTTGCTAAAATATAATGCCCTGAGGAAGGATCTCCATTGCTGGGTCTCAGGAGGATACACCGCTACAAACAAGATGAGGTTTTTTTTTTTCACCCATTGTCAAGGAAGAAACTTTTTTAAATGCGTACACCTGCTAGAAGTTTACTTATACCTCTACACTCTCAGAGTGGATGACCTTAAAGCTTACAGCTATGGACTAAAAGCTACACATTACTGTGGCTGTGTAAATAATTGTATGATACACTTAGAACTACAAAAAACACATTTGAAGGCATCCAGCCCACCTTCACAATATTGGTTTTGTTATATCTGAAAGGGCTGGAAATAAATTGAAGTTATTATCCTCAAACAGTTTTGGCACAGGATTCTTGCACGATCATCATAACCTCTCTTTCAAGTCATTTTCAGACCACTTTGGTTATTACGCTAAAAGCACATTGAATAAAGCCTTTTGTGTGAACACAAAATCAGGAGCCAATGTTCTTTGATTTCTGCAAAATCTGCCATTAGTGTCATTTGTTTAAGTGTTTTGCTCTTTCAGCGCATAATGACACGAGTACTTCAGGCATGGTGAAGGTTCTCAGATTTCTCTGATTCTATATGTTGTCAAATTTTCTCCTCCCTTTTGTAAGTTGATAAGCTTATTTATGTTACTATCCTAATTAATCACGGTTAATGGAGAGTTGCAATGCATTTAACATTGATTTCTCCCTGCGCCACTATAAACAGACCTGTGACATGCTTTTGGATCATAATCCACAAGTTATGAACCAGCGTAATAGACCACAACTGAGTCATAGTATATGAATGTAAATCTGTTTGAGGTACACAAACAAAATGGAAATGTGACAGTCTATAAATCGTGTACTAATAAAAACACCCACATACACAACCTCACGATTACCCCACCTAACATGGCCTTGACATATGAAAAACTACAGAATCATTTTTCTGGCGGTAACTGATTTGAAGAGAGGCAATAGACTTTCCCAGTTCCACTGCAACAAGTGAATGTGAAAATATGTCTTCATTCTTACCCATTCAGCCCTTTGCAAACGGCCATGAACCAACAGAGCAACGTTAAAACACTCTGAATGATATGTGCTTGGCATAGAAGTCACGTTAGCCAGTTTCTCTTTTCAGACATTTTCAAAAAGAGACACTTTTCTCTTGCACCATACATTGAGCTCTGTTCAGTCTCTTCTTCATTAATAATTAACATGCAAGTGTTTAATGCTTCAAGCTGAAAGAAATCAATGAGACATTAGTCCTTTTAATTTTTAAGTGAAACGTGTTATATCTTAAACTTGAGAGGATAATTATCAGAGAGGCTGACGGAAGAATACATACATTTTGATGAGTGATGTGAATACATTTTTCATAGTGGTCGTGCATATTTTACTCGCACATAATATAATCATAACCAAGTTCTATAGCTATATTTTTTTACTGCTATCTGAATGTTTTCCAATCCACATAGAGTCAGCTAGAACATAATAATTAGTTTAATATAACTGAATGAAAGGGTTTAGTTCACCCAAAAATTAAAATTCTGTCATGACCTTCGTTCATCTTTTGAACACAAATTAAGATATTTTGGATGAAATCCGAGAGCTGTCTGACTCCTCCATTCGCCTTATTCACCTGGCGGCCATTTTGAAAACTCGAACGCCGTTGAGGGGTACACAAACCCGGAAGTCAGACTCCGATACGGTACCATCAATCAGTAGCAACAATGGAAACTTTGTGGACTACGAATCTTGCCATTTTACACATGATTTGACAGTTTATTTTAATAAATATTAAAAATATAAAAGGTGTGCATCATAGCTGACACCTGGATGAACACTTTACAGCTGGTTTTATGGCTGTTAATTATTCCCTTCAAATGTTATTGAAGTTAGAATCGTGCATACCAATGTCGGATGTAACTTTAGAGACAGTCCCTAAATTTGTCAAACCAACTTTATGCCAGTGACCAGGATCCCTTCTGATATTTTTTATCCACTCTCGACGTAGTCCCTTATCCTCTGGAGGACGGTGAAAGGTTTGTCCTCTGTTGGATTTTTTCCTGTGTGACGAAGTGCGCTGGGGAACACAGCAGTGCGGCGCCATTGCCTCGCGACGCGAGAATTCCCGGAAGTTGTAGGTGTGTCCCTCAAGCTCCTTAGAACGTTCGAGGTGAATAAGGCGAATAGACAGCAATTTAACCAACACTTTCAAGGTCCAGAAAGGTCTTCTCTTCCATGTCATTCTCCTGTGTTGATACTGATCTACGTCAGAACATCGACTCATTATTGGCCAGCTCCTGCATCAGCAGCATGCGTCGTGCCGCTCATGTGTACAGCATTGGCCAATACTGAGCCGTTGTTCTGATGTAGAACCTGGAAGCGCTGGACATAAACAGCATAAGAGAATGACACAGAAGATAAGATGTTGTTGAATATTTGTTATTTTTGTATTCTCATTGCTTTATAAAATTAAGGTTGAACCACTGCAGTCACGTCAACTGTTTTATCGATGTCTTTAGTACCTTTCTAGACCATGAAAGTGATGTTTAAATTGCTGTCTATGAACGAGTCATAAACCTCTCAGATTTCATCAAAAATATCTTAATTTGTGTTCTGAAGATGAACAAAGGTCTTACGGGTGTGGAACGACATGAGGGTGAGTAATTAATGACAGAATTTTCATTTTTGTCCGAACTAACCTATGAATTAATTGTATAAATATATAGTTCTGTAAAAATGAAATACTAAAATACTGAAAAATTACATGGACATAGAGATTTTTTCAAATATTACTACTTTAGTTTGAGAGAATATTGCAATTTGTATTATAAAATGGAAATTTATTAAGAATTTATTAAGTTTGTTTTTTAATAATATCATTTTACCAAGCACAAGCCAGGTACAAACCCGATTCCAAAAAAAGTTGAGACACTGTACAAATTGTGAATAAAAAAGGAATGCAATAATTTACAAATCTCATAAACTTATATTTTATTCACAATAGAATATAGATACCATATCAAATGTTGAAAGTGAGACATTTTGAAATGACATGCCAAATATTGGCTCATTTTGGATTTCATGAGAGCTACACATTCCAAAAAAGTTGGGACAGGTAGCAATAAGAGGCCGGAAAAGTTAAATGTACATATAAGGAACAGCTGGAGGACCAATTTGCAACTTATTAGGTCAATTGGCAACATGATTGGGTATAGACCAATTTGGTGTTTGCAAACAGCGATGACGTTTTTTGTGGGCGGAGCCTAGCTGGTTGCAGAAAATGACAGTTGAGCAGTAGAAGTCTATGGAAGCCACGAAATAAAAGAATAAAAAAAGTTAATTTCGAGTTGTTATCTCACAATTCTGACTTTTATTTCTCGCAAATCTGAGTTTACATCTCACATTTCTTACAAAGAAAAACAGAATTGTGAGATATACTCGTTATTCTGTCTTTTCTGAATTGCAATTTATCCCGCAATTCTGACTTTTTCCCCCTCAGAATTGTGAAATAAACTCAAAATTGTGAGTTATAAAGTCCGAACTGGGAGTAATAAACACGCAAATGCAAGAAGAAAAAAAAAAGTAGAATTGTGAAATAAAAATTATTATGTTTAAAAGTTATCTATGTAAAATATTATAGGTTTAAATTATTTTAATTATAATTATTTCATGCCGTGTAACTGCTATGTATGTATGTCCTCTGAACTGCATGTGTGAATTATGTAGACTTACTGTTTACATCAAATTCCTGCTTTAATAGTAGACTAATCCTTGCAGGTGTCATCAGTCCAGTCTGTGAAACGTCTCTGTTTATCTTCAAAGGACGTTTTCAACGATGGTTTTCTTTAAAAATGAAGACTATATTTTTTGCATTCCGATTCCAACATCCAGAGGCACAACAAAACATTTTTCTCTTATTCTGTGGATTTTGCACATTTGCACTGCATCACATACAGGAATGCTACTGTAATGGAAATCACAACATGGGCTCAGGAATACTTCCAGAAAACATTGTCGGTGAACACAATCCACTGTGCCATTCGCCGTAGCCGGCTAAATCTCTATAGGTCAAAAAAGAAGCCATATCTAAACATGCATGATCCAGAAGCGCAGGCGTTTTCTCTGGGCCAAGGCTCATTTAAAATGGACTGTGGCAAAGTGGAAAACTGTTCTGTGGTCAGACGAATCAAAATTTGAAGTTCTTTTTGGAAAACTGGGACTCCATGTCATCCGGACTAAAGAGGACAAGGACAACCCAAGTTGTTATCAGCGCTCAGTTCAGAAGCCTGCATCTCTGATGGTATGGGGTTGCATGAGTGCGTGTGGCATGGGCAGCTTACACATCTGGAAAGGCACCATCAATGCTGAAAGGTATATCCAAGTTCTAGAACAACATATGCTCCCATCCAGATGTCGTCTCTTTCAGGGAAGACCTTGCATTTTCCAACATGACAATGCCAGACCACATACTGCATCAATTACAACATCATGGCTGCATAGAAGAAGGATCCGGGTACTGAAATGGCCAGCCTGCAGTCCAGATCTTTCACCCATGGAAAACATTTGGCGCATTATAAAGAGGAAGATGCGACAAAGAAGACCTAAGACAGTTGAGCAACTAGAAGTCTGTATTAGACAAGAATGGGACAACATTCCTATTCCTAAACTTGAGCAACTTGTCTCCTCGGTCCCCAGACATTTGCAGACTGTTATAAAAAGAAGAGGGGATGCCACACAGTGGTAAACATGGCCTTGTCCCAACTTTTTTGAGATGTGTTGATGCCATGAAATTTAAAATCAACTTATTTTTCCCTTAAAATGATACATTTTAAACATTTGATATGTCATCTATGTTGTATTCTGAAACAAATATTGAAATTTGAAACTTCCACATCATTGCATTCTGTTTTTATTCACAATTTGTACAGTGTCCCAACTTTTTTGGAATCGGGTTTGTACTTAATGACATCATCCTTCAGCAAATTGCACCATTTTGGTGGGAAAACAACAGCTCTAACATCACCAAATATAAGAAACAAATTGCAATGTTTTATTTTTGTGCTATTAGTTGTGGTTTGTTTCACTGTAAAACATTAAATAAATATCAAAATTAAATCTCAGCTCATTTATTCCATCCAGTTGGCAGAATTAATTAAACTTTAAATTACATTCCTTTGAATTAATTCTTAAAAATTACAACCAATCATAGCCAATGTGTAAATTATGAAACTAATGTGTCTGAGCCTATACCTAAGCATATTTTTAAAAGCAGTTTTTTGGAAAATTACAGAGATCACTGAAGAACAGGAATGACCCCAAATAGTTTCATCTATGTCAAGGGATCTAGTGAAAATATCATCTTAAAATGTATACACACAGTCCATAGTCTTCATGTCTGTCTAAAGTCCAAAGCAGACATGTAAACTATAGACTTTTTTAACCCTAAAAATTTCATCAAGATTTTCTATACTGATGTTACACAGATGGGAATTTTATATCCAGCTAGTAGCAGATCTGGCTCAACCATATCAAAATTCCTGGCACTGATCCGGGTGTCAGTGGTGACTGGGGTCAGGATGAATTATAGTGGGGATGCGCTTGCCCTGGTCTGGGCACCTGAAATTAAATCAAACTGATGGTGGTAAGACACAGCTACATCTCCCCAGATGCAACACAACCACATCTGAACCACTGTCACATGTCATGCCAGTTTTATAGCTGAACAAAATCTACCCAGAATGCAGCCGGTACTAGGCCAGATATAAAACATCAATTCTAAAGCACAATCTCACAGTAAACACACTCCACCATAAACCACAACTATTAACAAATTAATTATCAAACATCTGTTTTTAAAATGCTTGTGTGAATACATTTAGAATGATCTGAGCTATGCTATAAATATTAAATACCTTTACAGTATATGCAACAGATTTCTCATTTGCTTCTTTTTTTTATATATATATATATCTATATATAAGATTTTTTTTAAGTAGATGCTTAAATGAATATGTGAAAACCCAAGTCTCCTGGGCTATGAAAGAACAACCTCTGAGCAAGAAAACCTTCCTCTGGGTTTGTATGAACCTACAGAGTGCACTTGTGTAACAAAAATGTTGCGTAACTGGACGACCGTGAACCAGTTTTTACTGTATACGTGAAGACATGCACCTCAGAAGACGCTCTGGCATATGCCTGATAAAATGAAAGTCCTAAATGAAAAAGCATGCCATTGGGTGCTTCTCATTTCTTATTTGTGCATCCTTGTTTCCTTTCCTCACATCTTAGCTCTACCCCTAGGATGCGAGGGAATGATACACCTGTGTATCACCACTCATGTTTCCCCAGGAAGCTTCCTCGCTCCTCGTTCCTTGCCTCCTTGCAGCGCAATTAGAGAATTGAGATGCCCTATAAGATGGCTGAGTTCAATTGGTTTCCGGGTCACAGGCTGGAGGACAGAGGAGGAAGGAAAAGAGGAAGCACCAATTAGAGTATTGAGAAGCACCCATTGAGTCCTTGTGACTTCCATATCTGATCTGTGTAGTAAAGCTGTCTTTAAAGTAAACAGAAAGTGAGCTTATGGATTGTTCTATTCCTGGATGCTGACTGGTCAATACAGCACTCCAAACATGTTTATATAGTCACACAACAGAAGGGGTTGTAAATACTGTGACTACAGCATATTAGCACAGCATTCGTGGCATATAATGTTGATAACCAAAAAATAAATCTGTCAGATTCATCCCTCAAAAGCCTAAGATATGAAATTAATTAATAGTCCGAAAAAACATCTTTTTTTTTTTTTTTAAATGGAACCGTTTACTGAACATTTAGACAAAACATGAAACAAAAAAAATCTAAAAAGAAACAGTGTGCATGTGTTTTGTTTTATCCTTTGATTCCTTAAAAGCCTGATGTATCATTTTTGATACATTTTAATATAATATGATTTTTCAAGTAATCAAGTAAAAGTTGCTTTAGGTGAATAAATATTCATCCTGAAATATTACTAACAATATAAAAGTGATTACACGTACCACAACCCGAAGTTGGACAAGTTTAGAATGAAACTAAAAGGCTTTTTTTCTTGCTAAAATGTATGAACTATGAACCAGAGGGCAGAAGGTATGTAGTAGATTGTGTGCAACAGGATTTCAGCAAAGTTTTGTTCATGTTGATAATTTAGACACCTTAAAGATTCATGTACCAAATGAAGGCCTTATAGGGTTAAGAAAAGTAAAAGTAGGGTTACGGTAAAAGTAAATGCTGCCAAGTTTTAGAGAATTTAAAAGCAAAAATATTAATCATATAATTTATATATATGTATATATATTATCTTCTGTATTTAAATGTATATATTATCTTCTGTTAAAACGTGTGTATTATTTTCCATTTAAATCATTTTACACTCATTCTAGGGTTTGTGGTGTTGCATAGTCACAATGACAAAGTTGTACATTTGGATATATCTTAACACAGAAGTTAGTATTTTTTCATACTACAATAATGTCAGCATGCGTTTTGCTTGTGTCATCTGGCTATACTATTAAAACTGTGAGTATTTTAAAGTCAGCATGAAATGAAAATTTAATTTACCCTATCCATTTCCTAAATGCATGTTATCGAAGATTCGAACATGTATGCATTTTCTTCCGTTTCTTTTACAGTACTCATAAAAGAGGCAAAAAGTACCTGGATACTTCTTCCAGTGAGATTCTGAAGTGTGCATATGATGGACACTTTACTATCCCATGAAGCCATGGGAGAAGATTTGTGAATGGCAGTCAAGCGACGCAACTGACGCTGGTAGGTCACGTGATAAGGGCAACACGGCAAATGTAGTATGTCCGCACACACACATTCATACAATATAGTACATACTTTTTTTGCAGTCATGAAGTAATTACTTATTAGAAATAAGTACCTACTCAAGAGAGTATGCAGTTTTTGGACGTAGCCTCTTAGATGTAAGTCACATTGGAAGAAAAGATCTTTAACTACTTCTATTTCATCATGGCTTTAATGTTTAAGGATTGGCCCCATTCACTTCCAAGTCCTTCACTGTAACAGATTTTTGCTTCTTTTTTTCTTTTCTTTTTTTTAAATAAATAAAGGGGCAAGTGGTTGTCATTTGAGCCTAACTTGTACTGAACTCTCTATATTTCTGTAATTTAAAAAAAGTAGTTCTTTAGGACCTCAGCACACCGTTCTGCATGTTAAACAGAGTATATATGCATGGCATCTCAAAGCATGTGTCTGCTCTCTCTACTCACAGCTTATTTGAAAAATCCAAATAACAAATAAGTAAAAAAACATTTGCCTGTGGTTATTTAGAATACATGTAGCCCAGCCATGCAACATTGTGGCAGCCTTCGTTCAAGCTCAATTTAGCTGCCTAAGGTGTTGATGACCTCAGAAACTCGCTGCCTACTCTACCCAGATCTCAGCCTGGGGAGGACGGGCATCACTGAACCGGCTGTCGTTAATCATTGTTGACATCAGCGGGCGTGGCTTCCTGCTGTCCGCACGGAGGACGGCGAGAAAGCGGCACACCGGCTGACACTAGGAGACAGGTGCGCCGATGAGGCAGAGAGTCATCGCGGCAGACAGCGACAGGAGACCGCTTAATGGAAGAGAGCATTCATGCAATACTTCACTTCACTACAATAATCAGAGAGAAGGAGAGGGAGAAAATGAGAATGTGTTTGAGAACTCTCATGGATTACTTGCCAACGTTTGTTACGACAAGCCAGAAGCCTCCCTCGGCGCACGCACCAGGGCCACTCCATCACATGCTGCCAACAGCTCTTACTCACACCAATAATAAGCTTTCATAATGGTCTACGAACGCCCCTGCAGGCCCCCGTCGTGTATGCATAAACATTCCCATCATGCTGAAAAAAGCAGCTGTCGTTGTAGATGTACCTTGGGTGACTATACTACAAACATGCATACTGCTCATGCTTATGGCGAGGGATTTTTCAAAAATTTAAATTTGACACATTATTGCGGTTACTTTTCTAATCAATCTGACGTACGGTGTTTGCTTGGACCATAAAACATTAAACAGGTAAACATCTAGAAATCAGAATATTGTGTATTGACTCTGATGACCATCTTCCCAAACTTGTAATGAGAAGCGCTTATAAACCAGTTCCCTACAGTTTTCTGCCAGTATAAAAGCTTGATGGTTTAACATTTGACAATAAAGAAATGAAGACAGCCATAAATATTACTATTGTAATTTTATAGTTGTACCGTTATTATTATTATAATTATTATTATATTTTATCATAATTTTTTATTTTACAGTGAAATATTGCAATAGTACACTCTAAAAAAATGCTGGGTTAAAAACAACCCAAGTTGGGTTTGAAAATGGACAAACCCAGCAATTGGGTTGTTTTAACCTAGCGGTTGGGCTAAATTTTTTCCCAACCTGCTGGGTAGTTTTATTTAACTCAACTATTGTTTAAAAATTACTGTATTGCTTGCTTAAAATGAACCCAACATATGCTGGAAATTAACATTTATTAATGTTTAATAATTAAACATTTATTAATATGAATAATGACTAATAATTAAACAAACATTTATTAAATTGCTTATTAATAAATGTTCACCTTTTGATTATTATTGTTAATTATGTGTCTGATTTTTAATTTCCAACCTATTTTTTTGTCTGGTTTAAGACAGCCATATAGTAATTTTTAAACAATAGTTGGGTTAAATAAAACTACCCAGCACGTTGGGCAAACATTTAACCCAACCGCTGGGTTTGTCCATTTTCAACCCAACTTGTATTGTTTTTAACCCAGCATTTTTAGAGGGTTTCTTGATTAATATATATATATATATATATATATATATATATATATATATATATATATATGGACTTGGCAAATCAGATAAATTTGAGAAAAAACTATTTTTTATCGGAAATGCCCTATCATGGACTGGCCAGAACCGCCTAGCAACACCTTAGTGACCACCCAAAACACCATAGCAACCACAAAGCACAATGGTTATCATCTACAACCGCTTAGCATTGTGGTGGTGAATTTTACACTGGTAATAAGCGTTTTACGCTGCGGGGGTCTTGACTCTTGTTATATAAACTCGTTGTCAAGATGAGATTTTCAGCAGCTCTGTTCCTATTTAATTTCAAAGGCATCTGAAACAACGAAGATGTCACATTTAGAAACATCCCTGTATCAAAGACTAGCACAAATTCAATATACATCAATGGGCTTATTTATATTAAATAGAGTTTCAAGAGAATGGACCTGAATAGATCTCCATTGGCATGGCATAGCTTTTCAAGAATGCATTGGCACATATGCTGAATATGTCATGAAGGAAAAAAAAAACTTTTTTCATGTGATTCTATAGCTGAAAGTATACTGAAGGACAGCTCGTCATGCATGGCAGTGGTGCTATGAAATGTTGTAGTCCAACCAGACTTATTTCAACTTCTCCAAGGTGGAAAGAAGGAAAAGCTTTGCTAAAGTCAAACCTGTCTGTCTGACTACATCATTCTGTCATTAACTCTGCCCCCAAGATGAGAGGGTTACTATAGCAACTGCCTGGGTTAATAACCCCCCCACAACAGTGTATCCAAGCCTGACATTTTAACACATAATGTATATAATTTTTATCCAAGGGAAATGGGAAATGGTTTGTCATAATGGCATGACAAATACAGGCTCTTGAAAGCTGCAATGGCTGATAAGCAATTGCTGTCAAATCTTACAAATATTCATACTTGTGTCAGTAGAATATATTAAGTGAATAAGGGACAGGCATGGAGGAACATATGAGTTCAATTGGAGAATTTTGCTCAAAGTCAATTCTCTGGTTTCTCAGATATTTCTCCTGTGTCTACCCTAGAGTTTCAGAAGAGATCTCAACAACAGTGTCTCAAACTGTGCCCAGATTGTCACGATCACTAGTGTGAGTGCCCTATCAGCCACTAGAGGGCACTCCATCCTGGACTCTTGTTTTCACCCCTTGGACTTCATTACCCATAACGCACTGCCGGACTCATTATCTCATGATCACTTCATTACACACAGCTGTCTTGTATTATGTTATCAGTGTCTGTCTATTTATACCCTGTTGGTTTCTGTTCTAGTCATGGAGTTTACAGTTCACATTCCTGGTTTTCGTGTGTTTCTTGTTCCCTGTTTTTGCTCGTTTTGTGTGGACTGCTTTTCTGGATTTTGACCCTTGCCTGTTTTTGGACTCTCGATTGTGGATTACCCATTAAAACTTACCTGCATTTGGATCTGTCTCTTGTCTCCGTGTTTGCAACCGTGACACAGATTTCCAAGATACCAAACTAAAGTCTGGAATGTCATATTTTTGTAGGCCAAACCGGAAGTTAGCATCACCCTGGTTCCCTTGACAAAAACCCAAATATGATTCTAATACATTTTGTTCATCATGATAATCTTCATAAATGAACACAACTTCTATGAATGTTGAAGCATAAATACAATTGACAGAAGTCAAAATCTAAATGTAGGCTATAAACAAACTATACCTCAGTCACATGACTTCAACATCATCATCACTAAGCTTCAGACAACTCTTTCAGCCTTTGTTTAAAAACATTTTGAACCTGAAAGTTCAAGTTGTATAGGCTGCATCCGAAATCACATTCTCTCTGGAGTAGGTACTTATTTTGCAGAAGTAATTACTTCACGATCGCTAAAAAAGAATTCAGACATGCTTCTTTTGTCACATTCTGTTTTTCGCCTACTATATAGTAGGTAAGTATGCAATTTCTATGCAGCCATATAATATTTTGCAAGAGCCCAATTATGAACACAAGGCTGTGAAAGCAGACTAGTGAGTAGATGAGTTTACCACTTGTTACAAGACAAGAAAAGGCTTTTAAAAAAGAGGGTATTTCTGATGTTTGTACATCATAGAATAAAATGTGAAAATATCTTGAGCTTGTGTTCAACACAGACCTTATTTCAAGTATTTAACCAAAAACCTGTTAAAAAAAAAACCCATTGACTTCAGGACGATGGAAAATGCTAAAATGCGAACTCGTTTCCAGGTTTTGGCCTACGAAAATAAGTCATCCCTCTATTATATTATATTATTATATTATTATTATTATTAATATATTATATCATCCAAAAAAAAAAAAATGACTGTATATCAAAAAATGTCTAATTTGTGTATCTTTTTATGAATTTAAGGAGAAGCAACTGAGAAATATAAATAATAATATCTCCAATAGGCATATTCCATAAATAAAGTACATTTTGGTTTACTTTTTTAAAGCACAGTTCCCATGTTTCTTCTTGTGAGATTGATTGTTTTAAATATTTAACATATCTATATTATATTATTGTACATAAAATTAAACACTTATTTTAAAATTATTGCAACAAAAAGACAAATAATGGTTATAAACTGTACTTAAATGTTGGAAACAGGGTTGCAAAGATTCTCATCTAAAATGAATAGAAAGAAAACAGCTCAAATGAAATTTAATTTGACGGAGAACAACATTTTCTGAAGGTCTAGTGCCATCACTTCAAACCATTTGTTAAAAAAGACAAACATTACTTCATTTTTCAGGCGTTGCATGCCCTATTTTGTACCCTGTTCGTGGAAAGTGCCAAACAAACTTCATGAGCTTTGAAAAAAATAACCTCCAAGCAATAAAATCATCCTTCGGGAAAGATTATTTGGAGCAACCCAAAAAAAAGAAAGATGTTTAACTTTATTTATTATTGAAGGGGAGTTATTATCACGCCATTTCAGAGAAACATTGCCTTTCTTTCAGATGTCCCTTAACTTTAGCCCATGGGGAGCTGATGGGGACAGGTTTTATCATTTACTATGACTGTAGGCAGCATTTTAACCCTGCATTTGAGAGCATACAAGCAAAGCTGAAGGCTGGCCTCGGGAGATTTCAAGGATAAAGCGTCTATTTAGACTTACCCTAGAGGGTCATGGGTCAGACGCAGGTATACAGTGTATTCTACCTTTTAATGGAGACATAGCTATATAGAGCTTTATTGCAAAGCAAACCATAATTAAATCTCTTTATTAGAGGTTTAGGATGACACTTTATACACTCTCTTCATTAACATAGGCCGTACTCTCTTTTCCAGTTTGTGCTTGATGTGAAGCAGTATTTTGTGAGATTTAATTAAACCTTTCCTTCGTAGCTGCTGGATGACCCCTGTATATTCTGCCTTTTCATTTTTAAATTACACTGTAGCCAGCAAGAAAAGAGGAATGAGAAAAGAAACATGTCCGTTAAGCTAAATCGTTTTAAAGCACATTTATAGAATCGAGATATATAACGTGTCATTCCTTCTGGCTCTGAAATACATAGTGAATTCATTGTAGTATGTTTTATAATGTCTAATCTAAGGTATACTTTCATTCTACAACAGTAACCAGGCTGTATCAATTGAAATCGATTGTGATATCAGGGCTTACAGCCTTGGCTAAATTGTAAGTGTCAGTAGGAATCAAAATTCTATTATTTTCCATACAATCACAGATAAAGCTGTATAAAAATTCCAATGCCTAGTCTCTGAAAGTGTTTGTTTGCTGTACCTGATTGAGGCCGCTCTCGGCAGCCTCGTTCCTGTCCTGTGGGACACGCTCAATTTTCCGCGGGCTTATCTTGCCAAGGTGGCCAATTTAGGACCCTTTTGCTGCTTGGCTTTTTTGAGATATGGCACCATATTACAAACGCAGGTGAGGACAGTTGCCTTTGTTGGGACAGATCCTGGGTTGTGGTGGGGATACAGTGAAGGGCCTGAATTTAAAAATTATGGCCTTGTAGTTGATGCTCCAGAGTAAACAATTTAAAGGAATAGTTCAGCCAAAAATTTCTCAGCATTTACTCACCACCTTCGTGTCATTCCACAATAGGGCTGTAACGCTATGAGATTGTCATGTATGATAACCGTCTCAGAAAATATCACGGTATCACAGTATATAGAATTAAACAATCAATTAATTAATTAATTAGTTAAATTGACCAATAAATGAAGGAAAATGTTTGTTTTGTCTATACAAATTTCAATAATCAAAAACATAATCAGATTAAATTTAATAACTGATTATGGATTACATTAACAACTTATATTTATCTTTAAA
The DNA here is from genome assembly GCF_018812025.1 of Megalobrama amblycephala. Classification (NCBI taxonomy): domain Eukaryota; kingdom Metazoa; phylum Chordata; class Actinopteri; order Cypriniformes; family Xenocyprididae; genus Megalobrama; species Megalobrama amblycephala. Next base: position 8,295,775 of record NC_063051.1, read on the forward strand.
GCTGCTGTCCGTAACTTTTTTTGTTTTCAAAATTTACAAAAATTATATAATGAGAATGTACAACATGAATCCATTTTCCAAACCGGGTTTTTGTCTAACCCTGAATCATTATGGTACACTTAAGTTATAATAAGTGTTTATATTCTGACTATTTTAGACCAGACTGGTAGGAATCGCTGCAGAGCATCACTAACTGCGTGACTCGCCATAGACATAAAAGGAGAGAAGTAGTTCCGGCTACAATGCGTGCAGTTCTGTTAATTATCCGCTAGAGGGCCAAAAATGCAGGACTGCAGCTTTAATAATTTATTAAAATTCAGAAATTCTGGTTTGACTTTTAATTGTTCTGGCTTTTATTATTTAATACAAATATATTATCAAAAATGGAGGTAATGAAATTAATACATAAAACTATTTATCCTTTTATCTTTTGGCAAAGTGCTGCACAACAGAGATTTACTAAATTAAAGCATTCTTTTTTACAATCGTAATATATGTCAATTTCTGGTTAAAACGCAGACTTTTATTTTGACGGGTTCTAGTGAAGACAGGATATGATAATCGTACGGGTTCATACCGTGATATACCGCCATTCCGGTATCGTAACAACCCGTATGAACCAAAAGGTGAATCTTTGAAGCAGCTCTTTTGCATATAATGAAAGTGAATGTATGCCTTTTTCATTTTCATAAAATTATCCATTCAATGTTCAATTCAACAAACAAGTCCTTGAAAGCTTTTCCAGTCAGCTAATTGAACTGAAGACTGCAGCTGGCATACCTTTCAAACGTTGTGTATCTTTTCTTGCCCATAATAAGCGATTTGATGTGTGATAATCCTGATGCTGCTTGCTAATAAACGTAATTTTTCTACTGTTGCATTAAAGGATTAGTTCACTTTCAAATTAAAATTTCCTGATAATTTACTCACCAGCATGTCATCCAAGATGTTCATGTCTTTCTTTCTTCAGTCGAAAAGAAAATAAGGTTTTTGATGAAAACATTCCAGGATTTTACTCCATATAGTGGACTTCAATGGAGCCCAAATGGCTGAAGGTCAAAATTACAGTTTCAGTGCAGCTTTAAAACGTTCTACACGATCCCAGACGAGGAATAAGAGTCTTATCTAGAGAAACCATTGCTCATTTTCTAAAAAAAATGTTTTCATCAAAAACCTTAATTTCTTTTCAACTGAAGAAAGAAAGACATGCACAGGATGACATGGGGGTGAGTAAATTATCAGGAAATTTTAATTTGAAAGTGAACTAATGCTTTAACAAACATGATGACAGAACCCCCATTTACATTTATCCACACAAACACATAACACTTATTAGTATAGAATGAACACAATGAAATGCTAAAGCTGTATAACAGACATCGCTCTAACATTCACGTTCTAACTGTATTGACTGCTTAGGGCTCACTGGACCTGGACGACTGCCTGTGCAGCACACTTGTTGCACACTGCCATCTACAGGAAAGAACGCGCAATAACAACAAACTTTTTCCAAGCCAAACCACACAATCATAATTCATTATTACCAATGACTGCAGTAACAAGAAATACACAATCACAGTAACAAAAAAGTAACACGGTAATACTGTGTTTTTGGACATTTACTATGGCATAATATTATGGTATTCTTTGAAGTACCTTGGAGAACAATATAAATAGATACCATGCACTTCATGATACTTACACGTTTTTGGACATATACAATGGAACTACCACATCTGGACATGTACCATCTTGCTATATGTCAAAAATATATATATATTTTGACATAAAATAAAACATTTAAAATATATTCATATTTTGTTGATTTTATTTTATAGGATATACATTTCCAATACATTTCCAAAGGAATTTAACGAGAAACCTCTGAGCAAACTAAAATTTCCAATAAATATAAAATCTCCAAAAGATGTTTTCCACAAATACAATACACTTTGGTGTTCTGTTTTTTTTTTTTAAAGCACAATTTCCATATTATTATTATAATTATTATTATAGCCTATATATAGGCCTATATTGTGTGAGATTGATTAGATAAGTTAAAATAAAATAATATAATATAAAATGTTTACTTAAATTAACTTCAATTACATATTTAAGCGTTAAGTTTATTTAATAATTAATTATAACAAAAAAACCCCACAAAACAGGGTTTTAACTGTACTTAGACAAATTTTGGTAACAGCTACAAAAAAAAAGCAAATCTCATATAAATTTTTTTTAAAACAGCTCAAATGATATTTAGTTTGACTTCATTAAGTTGGCGAACAACATTACATGGTAGTACTGCAATATTACTGAAATTATCACTGGAATACCATATTAATACCATATTAATACCATGGTACAAGCATTTCCATACATCAAAGCACAAATATCATCTGACACCACACCACCACAGTAGGCATATACATAGCCCTAAAACTTACACGTTACAAAAAATATAATTCATACCTTGCTAGAAAATAATTATAAACACCAAACACAAGATAAATACAGCTTCCCCAACGACTGACAAAGGCCTCAAGTTCAAATCCAAGTAATTCATAAGACAAACAAGGAGCAAAGGTATGTCAGTGGATGTATATTTTGAGTAGGAGCATTTTATGTTGTGATTTGATTACCTTGACCAGTATGTGCTGTACTTTTATCATCCATCCCACATTTGTTGGCTTATGACAGGTGTAGGAACTAGTTAGACCAACAATGACCGCTTTCGAGACTGCTTCTTGAAGTTTTCGTTTTCAGTTTTGTGTCAAATCTGCGGCGCTTTCGTGGACCTTGCCAAAATCACGTGATTCCAGCAAACGAGTACAAAAGGGTTTTTCAGCAAAGTTTTGATTACGTTGATAATTTAGAAGCCTTAGAAATTCATTTATCAAATATACAATAGACCTTATAGGGTTAACGTTAATGCAGAAAAGGACAATAATATTTAATTGCTTCTAATGGGCCTAGTTTGCCTAATAACATACAAATCAAGCACTATAAATAAGTAAAAAAAAAAAACACACAATTAATTGTTTTTAACTGATTTAGAGTTTCGAAAAGCCCCCATCACTACTTTTGACACCGCCAGTGTACTTTTTGTATACTGCTCAGTACACCTCCCACCTGTAGGTGGCGCTATAACAAAAAACAAACAAAAAACAGTCTCGGGTCAATTTAAATAAATCAAAATAAAAAAACGCTACATTTTGCGTCCAGTAAACCCAATTTTCGCTGTCTAAATTACATATATTCTCCATACATTTATATTATGCCTTTTTATAATATGCTATATGAAGTTTTATAATATCTTGTGTAATTTTCAGGGAAGGGAGGGGGCAGTATTGCTCTCATCCGGTGGAAGCGTCTTTCTATCAGCAGAGTCAAGAACATGGCGGCGCTCCGTGTGGTCGTGTTCTCCGGCACCGGGAGAACCCTCCTGAACACATCCAAATCCCTTCATACTCCACGGGTATGGACACATCTAGTATTTTCTTTTTTAATTTGCTCTATTCTATCATTTTGGTGTCTGGAGGATGTAAATAAAACGCCTTTATTCATTGGCACGTCCCGGCGTCTCCTCCAGTGTATTACCTACAGCAAGGTCACAGCAGATGTGGCTCTTCTTACTTTCGCATCATGACATTTGTGCTTTTATGTTAGTCTCGTAACACATTTGGCTTATATAATAAGGAGCATTATGTTTAAAAAAGCATGTGTAGTTGGATTATAAAGCACTTTAGAGTCTAATAACTGATGCGAGCTGCCATTCCTTGAGTCTGTCCTAGGAGGTGACATCATTGGTCTTTGACACTCAAAGCTTATAATACGTTATTAATCCTCATAGTTTTAACACATGTCAACTACTTCTGTTTGTTTCAAATATTTATATGAATGTCATTATGTCTTAGTACTTGTTTTAATGACAGCAGCATTTGAGCTGACATAAACTGACATAAATAAAATTTGTTTAAGACCAGATGATCCATGAAATCTAGCATGATTTGAGAATGGTACTGATTTGTTGTTCTGTATTTTGTGCAAAGGATTTAACATGGTAAAGTCACAACTTTGCTTATTTGTGACCTAGATGTCATACATATTTCTTAATCATTTTACAATTCTAGATTCTTACATTTGTCAAAATCCTAAAACCTCCTATTTAAAAATCCTCATTTACATGTTGAGATTTTAATGTGGTCCCAGACTTTTGGGCTCCACCATATTTATTATGATTCGCCCTATTGTTAATAACTGATATGCAATATTTATTAGTACATCATACCATGCAATATGAATCTTATTAGTAACAATAGAATAATTTGTCAATGCTGTTATGTCATTTTTGATTGCATATGTGCATGTTAAGATGACGCTGATCAAGTTCGTGAAATAAGCAGCTGCATTTATGTAAAGTTACCCGTCAAATCGCTAAATGAAAACTAATCCTTGGCAACGTTTGTGTCTTTTGTAGGCCAACATGTCATTCGCTAGCTTGCCGAAGGGGAAGAAGATAGCCCTGACCACGATTGGAGTGCTGACAACAGGAGGAGCAGGTCTGGCTCTTATGCTGCAGCAGTCAGTCAAGGCCTCTGATTTGGAGCTGCACCCACCATCATACCCCTGGAGCCACAACGGCATGCTGTCCTCCCTCGACCATGCCAGGTACCACATCCCCATCTTGTGCACTTACCAGAGCACACAAAAAGATGTTGTCTAGTCTGTAGCGATGTTATAGCAACAGTACGTTAAAGGTGATGTGTGCAATTTTTGCATGACGACTGTCGGCTTTTTTAACAAGGTTCCAGAATACTTTGTCTATCTTTCATTTTTCAGCCAAACAGGAAATCTCACCTCAAACTCACACCATTGGATACAGAAGTTGTGCTTAAAGAATCACCGTTTTAAAATCGTCAAAGATTTTACACTCTTAATACTCAAACGAGGAAAGTTTAATTTGTATCTCTCAATCATCATTGTATTGCATTATATTTTGCCTCCCACATAAAGCTAAGCATTTAAATATCATCTTACTAAAACATTATTATTATTATTATTATTATTATTATTAAGAGACACAAAGTGACATTTTATGTAAGTAGTTTGTTATATTGTTATAATGATCTCATTGATTTACATTACTAGCTATCAGAAATTCATATTTTTTGGCCAAATTGCACCAAATTGCTAATATTTGAGTAAAATTGAGGGGGGGGGTTTTCTCCTCAAGTATGAGCTTCATATTCCCCTATTACTATGTTATACTATACAAGCCATAAAATCCTGATGTATCAAATATGATATTCCACAAATAACACATGCAATTTTAGATTTTGTAGAAGCACATATAGAATTTTAGATTGTCTAAAAGAGTTTTTAGATGGAACTCTTCAATCTAAAAAAAAAAAAAATTGATTCTAACTATTATTTCATATGTCAGGCTTCACAGAGAGTTAAATATAATCAGGGATATTAGTTTTATATAATTTCTCCCTGTTTAGTGGAGTTCATGTGGCATAGCTTCCCCCACTCTCAGTTATACAGTTATTATATATTTGCAACAGAATATCTATTTTCTGTATATTCCTTGCAGTACAATAAATATTTTGTCTCACTAACCACCTATAGGAGGAAGTGTACATATCAATGGAAAATATATCAAATTACAGAGAAATCACTATGCTCTGAGTTAACTAATCTGTCAATGCCTTTGTTTTTCAGTATTCGTCGTGGGTACCAGGTATATAAGCAGGTGTGCTCGGCCTGTCATAGTATGGAGTATTTGGCCTTCCGTAACTTGGTGGGAGTGTCACACACAGAGGCAGAGGTCAAGACCTTGGCTGAAGAGGTCAGATTTCTTATGTTATCTCTCTAATAACCAGTGGTGGACAATGTACACAAATCAAATACTTGAGTAAAAGTACAGATACTGTAATAAAATATGACTCCAGTAAAAGTATCAAGTACTTTTTTTCAATTTTACATGAGTAAAAGTACAAAAGTACTTGTTTTTTAATGTACTTAAGCATTAATAGTAAGAGTACCATATGTTTCAATATTTATTTATTTTGGAGTTCTATATATTCCATTCTACTCCATATGAATTGTCAAGCAGAAGCACTGACTAGTCAATAAGGAAGATTATGCTGAAACTTATTTATCTGCAAGAAAGAATGTTTTATTACCACAACTTGTCATACACTGATGATTACTACTGTACTGATAATTAAGTGTGCAAACAAGTAAAAAATAACTATATACCATGTAGTATAAAAAATGAGGAAAAATAAAATGTGTGTAAATGTCTTGACAAATATAAACACACAATAAAAACAGAGAAAACATAGGGCAAAATGTGTAACATAAAGAAGAACAAACATACGATTTTTTTTTTTATCATTTGAAACTGCTGTGGCAGTGGGGAAGATGATTGAGCATTAATTTGCCTTATTTTAATCTCATGTTTAGTTTTTACCTAAAACCTACCCTGTTCAGACACACATGTGGACATGTCCGAATTCAAGCATTTCATACAGTGGGCTTTAAACAGCTCGCTCTTTTACTGCAGATTTAGTTCACAAGCAACTGACATTCATGACTTAAATATGATTAGCATTTACAATAATAAATCCTTAAATTCGGAATTAGTAACTTTTCACGCCATCGGTTGTGCGCTCACCTAAGCTCCGAGTTCTTGACACTCAAAGCTTATAATACGTTATTAATCCTCATAGTTTTAACACATGTCAACTACTTCTGTTTGTTTCAAATATTTATATGGATGTCATTGTGTCTTAGTACTTGTTTTAATGACAGCAGCATTTGAGCTGACATAAACTGACATAAATAAAATTTGTAAGACCAGATGATCCATGAAATCTCCTGTTCTTGGCTCATTTTGAGTCAGACTTGTGAATTCAGTGTTAACTAGAGACTCGCTCTGACCGGATCATTTGAATCAGTGAGTTGTTGACTTGAAAACAGATGCAATTAAATTGGTGCAGTTCACGTATGAATCACTCGGTGTGAACGGATTTAACAGGTTAATTGAAAAGAATCAGCTCGTTCATGGATCACAGACTGCTAAAGTACAACACTTGAAATATGTAAAAGTACAAAACTTTGTTACTGTCCACCACTGCTCATAACTCAAGTCATTGTCAAATGACACCACTGAATTTAATGAAATACTTTGTTGTGCTTAAGGCACAGCAATGCAATAAAAACTGCCACCTTAGCAACATCCTGGGAATTGTGGTGGCAGATTTTGCACAGACAAGCAAGCACCACTATAGTTTTTCTTTTGTTAATGCGTCTGTCAACTTAATATCTTTTGACGCACATCTGTAATGTGGTTAACATTGTGTTATGCAGGTTGAAGTTGTGGATGGTCCTGATGACAATGGAGAGATGTTCACCCGACCGGGAAAACCCTCAGATTACTTCCCCAAACCCTACGCAAACCCTGAGGCTGCCCGTGCCGCAAACGGCGGCGCTCTGCCCCCTGACCTCAGCTATATTGTCAATGCCAGGTAACAAATTACTTTTGATCAGGTGCAAAAGTCTCTATTTTACACTTTTGAAAAAGTCAGTAATTTCTGGCATCTAAACCCTGACAAAAGCATCACTAAAAACCCTTTTTGTGGTCCTGTTTGCTCTGGCATTGAAAATTGTTCTACTACAAGCAATTTTTAACCAAAAAATGTACCTTTTAATGATTTAGAGAGATTAAACTCAATAGACTTATTATCATACTGTTTTGTTTTTTGTGTTTTGTTTTTACATTTTCTAATGATTTATATTTCTTTCTCTCTCAGGCATGGAGGGGAAGATTATGTGTTCTCTCTCCTGACCGGTTATTGTGAACCTCCAGGTGGTGTGTCGTTGAGAGAGGGGCTTTATTACAACCCGTATTTCCCTGGCCAGGCCATTGGTATGGCACCACCCATCTACAACGAGGTGCTTGAGTTTGAAGATGGTGAGATTGTTTTCTAGTATCTAGTATTGTCCCTTTCGATATCCCTCAAAATTATATTTCTACTAGGACTGTCAATAGATAATCTTACTATGTCTGTCATTAATACAATTTAATTTTGCTTTTGCTTTTCTAAATATAGTGCATTCATTTTGATTGCATTGAATTCCTTTTGGTGGAAAGGAGGGAATAAAATAAAAAGATTTGTCAGCCCGCTGGTGGCATTCTCATTAATGGTGTATTTTACTCATGGGTTAAATTTCATACTTGATGGGCTTTGATTATAATTACATTCTGCCATACAAAGACTGCAGATGACTTTCCTGTGTTAAATATCCCTTCTGATTTGATTTCCATATACATTTTTTTTCTTCCATTTACTGATAAATGAATCCTGTCTACTGGATCAAATACATTATGAGGTAAATAACACACAAAGTATTACATGCAGTTTTTTAATAGCTCACTTTTTCTCCATAGGAACCCCTGCCACCATGAGCCAGGTTGCTAAAGATGTCTGTACTTTCCTGAGGTGGGCGGCCGAGCCAGAACATGACCAACGTAAACGTATGGGTTTGAAGGTCTGTGTTTTCCTGTTTCCATCACTATTCTTCAGGCTCAACTGACATCATTAGATATCGATAGAAAAACCAACTGATCATACAGTATAACAGAAAAGCAAAACAAGCATGCTAAATATGAGAATTCATCCCATTTAAAGCGCTACTGCTAAAAAAAAGTGCTTGTTGTTTTTCTCTCATTCTCTCTGCAGTTGTTAATGGGCGCTTCCATACTTGTTCCCATGGTCTACTACATGAAGAGGCACAGGTGGTCTGTGCTGAAGAGCAGAAAGATTGCCTACAGGCCTCCCAAATAATGCCAAACTGCTGCCTTCACCAGGCCTTGACACAACTTAAAAACCTGATTCACGATACTCCGATCTTTTTCAGAATGCACAATGCTTCAAGATAAGGTTGCTGTCATCAATAACCACTGGACATCCTATCAGATTGCTCATAATGACTTGGGGAGTGGGACTTGAGACAACCTTTGTGATGTTTTACTGTAAAATAAATATCTGAATTATTTGTGGTTGTTTGCAAGGTGATGTGCTCAGAGGCGAAAATCAAAAATACATTTGCAACCTTCTTGTGCTTTGTGAGATCTGTCCTTTCAGTAGGTTCTCTACACTTTGTTGTGTAAATATTTAATAAAAGCGGTATACCCTAATGACCTCTTATAACAAATCTGTTTGCCATCTGATTCTGTCTGTTTGATCATTTAGATTCATTCATTTAGCTGGTGTTTTTTTTCATCCAAAGCAAACTAAAATTAGGAAATACTAAAGCCATTCATCAAAATCGACAGTAACGAATTAGACGTACTGCAATGTACGTTTTATAAGTACAGATAAGAGTAGTTTAGAAGTGTAGAAAATTTTGTGAATCAAATGTATCTGTTTTCTGGGATTTCCTGAAGGTTGTGCGAGACCATAGACAATAGTGTTTTTATAACTTCTAAGTTTTTAGATAAACATGCTCAAGGAAGATCTTCAAAACTACAGGTCTAATCTGCTGTTTTAGATGTGGACTTCAAACTATCATAAATATGTATTGTTTTATCAAGCAATAGAACACTTGATAAATAACATTGTTATTCTCAAGATAATTGTAAATAATACCTGTTAAAAAACAAAACAAAAAAACACACTTGAATTTGATAATATAATACGGCAGAAACAGAAGGAATGAGGAATGATTTTAATAGGTCAAAAACATAAAAAAAAACATACAAAATTAATATATCCATGTAGTTTCACTATAAAGATGGAACAAAGAATGCAAAACAAGTGAATTAATGAAGATGAGCAGTAAAATGTATATTATATATTATGTTTCCTAATATATAATAAAATAGAGGGATTACTAATAAGAAAATACCAATATAATTTAAAGTGTCACTTGTTAAATTTAACATATAGCATGCTTCTTTGTGTATAGAGAAAATAAAGTTTAATAATCCTAATTAATAATATTGTTCTCGTTAGTGTAGATTCATAAAATATCTTTAAGAGTCAGTCCATAATTGACGTGGCTTGGTAACATTAAAAAAATTACAATATCCGATTAAACTTGCAAAGTAAAATAAACGCCAAAAAAATTATTTATTAATATCTATATATTTAGATAAAGCTGAATTGCATGGTTACATGTTGTAACTTTGATTTTACTAATTTAAAGCCTACTTTTTGTCTGTAATTTCACGTGTGTATAAAAAGCTGAGTGACTAATATAAGAATAGCATATTAATGTCGGTCTAAAATACATACAAGCATATAAAACAAATATTTTAATAATATTGTTAAGAAATTATTAAATAATAAAAAAATAGCTTAAATAATTTTACAGTGCAGATAACGTTATTTCAGAAGTCTACCACTAGAGCGTCGACGCTCCAGCTACGCGGTGGAATCTGATTGGCTGAGAGGATTCCATCACTTCCTCGGTGTACCGGAAATGGGTCACTGAAAATAGAAGTGACGGCTAGCTTTACCGCCGCACGAGAGGGAGAATGGATGCGTTAAATAAACTTAAACAATTTGACGCTTATCCGAAAACTCTAGAGGACTTCAGGATCAAAACATGTGGAGGAGCCACGGGTGAGTGATGAAGATCCACCGTGAGCTGTGGAGCTGCTGAGCGCCATTCATACACACAGACTCATGGGGAGAAAGCAGGACTGAACAGGCTAATTAACATAAAGTCTTAAAATATGTACATGTAATTACATATTTAAATGAGACAAAAATGAACATAGCTTGAATGGAAAGTGTCACTGGGGGCTCAGAAATCCAGAACTGCACGAGATAAGAGTCATGCCTAATGTGACTGTGATTTAAGTGCCATTCAGATGGCAGTCTCCAAGAAGTTGTGTCCTAATTCACATGTTCTTTGTTCACTTTATAGTGACCATCATCAGTGGACTTATCATGTTGATTCTGTTCTTCTCTGAGCTGCAGTATTATCTAACAAAGGAGGTGGGTGATTTAAACTTGTGCATAATATATCATGTAACTCAGTCTCATGACATCTGTCAGTCTAGTGGCTGTGTATGCAGAGTTTCTTTTCTTAATAATGCACTGTTCATAAAGTTTTGATGGAACTTAATTGTGTTCTGGGTTTGATGTTGTCTCATTTAGGTCCATCCTGAACTATTTGTAGACACTTCCAGAGGAGACAAACTAAGGATCAACATTGATGTTATATTTCCACATATGCCTTGTGCCTGTAAGCTGCCTTGTTATTGTTGTTATTATTATTTACTATTACTGTTATTATATACTAGTTATTTTCTCTGTGCCAGGTGTTATTGAGACTTTTGTGATTTTGTTTTTGTAGATCTGAGCATTGATGCCATGGATGTAGCTGGGGAGCAGCAGCTAGACGTGGAGCATAACTTGTTTAAACAGAGACTCGACAAAGAAGGCCAGCCAGTCACAACAGAGGCTGAAAAACACGGTCAGCATCATCATATTGAGTGCTTGAACAAACTGAAGTTCTTATATTCTGCTATACTTCTGAAAAATTTGTAGTGTATTGTTCCTGAAAGTTGCTCATAAAGTGATTTCACATTAACTATAATAGCATTAATGCAATTTTCAAGCTAACTTAATAACGCCATGTTCACATGTACTTAAAGTATTTAATTAAAGGAATAGTTTGACCATAAATAAAAGCGAAAAAGGTAAAATACGGCCAATTTTATGATACTGTTACGATGCTTGTATAATGTATAATTCTTCAGAAACAAGAACTGTATTAATGCATTTATCGATCTAACTTTAACCCTATTATTAAAACATACTTAAAATGTTTAATTAATGGAATAGTTCACCCATAAATGAAAAAGGAGAAATTTTATGATACTTTAATGGTGCCTTTGTGTACTTTAAAATATTACAATTCTTCAAAAACAAGTTGTGCTTATAAATGCAAATTCTAAATGATTGAAGGTATTAAAAGAGGGATATTTTATTACAAACGTTGTTTAACAATAAATATAACAGATTTTCAGAATATATGCCTTGATTTGACTTGTCCTTGCTGTTTATTTCTGTGCAGATTTGGGCAAAGAGGAGGAAGGGGTGTTTGACCCCAGCACACTGGATCCTGACCGCTGCGAGAGCTGTTATGGAGCTGAGACTGACGATTTAAAGTGAGTTTTACTTTTTTCACCACCACATTTGGGAAATGGGAAATCTGCTGGCAGAACAGGTCTTTCTACTGGTGTGAAACCGGTTCTGAAATCTTTATTTAAGATCTTTGTAGTTGACAGATGCTTGTATAGTCAAGATAGCAGTTCAAGTTCATAATCACCTGGATGAATGACAGAGGAAGAGAACAATTAGCAGTTTAAAAATCCTACAGGGCATCTGTCTTCACACTTGAGTTTATTTAGCATTTGCAAATGACATTTACAAATAATATTTGTAATGTAAACTCTAAGGTTTCCTGCAAAAGACCTTTACTGGAAATGCATTTGAGACATGTTAATACAAAGTGTATGGCAATCTGTGATATTGTAGTAATAATTATAGACAAAAATATAATTTATTAATATTTTGAATTAGTTTTTATTATTTATATTTTCAGTTTAAGTTTTAGTAATTTGTTTATATGCTTTTTGTTTTAGTACTTAAACTTATTTAATTTCAGTTAGTTGCTTATCTAAAGGCCCATTTGCACCAAGGACGATAACTATAATGGTAAAGATGTTGTTCTAAAAATTGTTCTAAATACAAAAAAAAGCATAGTCCAACACCACAACCATAACGATAACAGCACAGAAAAACGGTATCATTGGAATCACTTTCAGAACGCCATTCTGAGCTTGATGTATTTAAAGTGTTAGATGAAAAACTGCAGTGCTCTTAGTGCTCCGCTGGTGTGGACGCTAATATATTTATCGTTATTGTTCATGGTGTAAACGAGTTAATACTTTTAATTGACAATAACAACACTGCTCTTGATCAGAGACTGATGTTAATTCCAGGTGTATATAAGGTGTGTAATAAGATTGTGATTGTGATTGTTCTGCAGGTGTTGTAATACCTGTGACGATGTGCGGGAGGCGTATCGGCGGCGGGGCTGGGCGTTTAAGACCCCTGACACCATTGAGCAGTGTAAGAGAGAGGGCTTCAGCCAGAAGATGCAGGAACAGAAGAATGAGGGATGTCAAGTCTATGGCTTTCTGGAGGTCAATAAGGTAACATACAGCCCATTTGATTACTGAATCAACTCCTGCATCCAAAATCAAACACTTCCATTATATATATACAGTATGTAATTTTGGACACCACAAATGTTTTGGGTTCAACTACATGCTTAGTGCTGTCAAATCACATTTAATCACATCTAGCATAAAAGTTTGTATGTATATATATATATATATATATATAATGTATGTATGTATGTATAATATAATATAATATAATATAATATAATATAATATAATATACAGTTGTGCTCAAAATTATTCATACCCTTGGTGAATATGACCAAAGAAGGCTGTGAAAATAAATCTGCATCGTTAATACTTTTGATCTTTTATTTTAAAAATCTACAAAAATCCAACCTTTCAATGGAGAATAATAATTTTAAATGGGGGGAAATAAATGTTTTTCTCTAATACACACTGCTCACAATTAATCATACCCTTTTATTCAATACTTTTTTTCCTTTTGCCAAGATAACAGCTCTGAGTCTTCACCTATAATGCCTGATGAGTTTGGAGAACACCTGACAAGAGATCAGAGACCATTCCTTCATGCAGAATCTCTCCAGATCCTTCAGATTCCAGCTCCATGTTGGTGCTTCTTCTCTTCAGTTGACTCCACTCATTTTCTTTAGGGTTCAGATCAGGGCACTGGGATGGTCATGGCAGAAGCTTGGTTTTGTGTTCAGTGACCCTTTTTTGTGTGTTGATTTTGATGTTTGTTTTGGATCATTGTCCTGATGGAAGATCCAACCACAGCCCATTATATGACTTCTAACAGGGACAGTCAGGTTTTGATTTTTTTATCTGTCATATAATGGGCTGTGGTTGGATCTTCCATCAGGACAATGATCCAAAACAAACATCAAAATCAACACAAAAAAGGGTCACTGAACACAAAACCAAGCTTCTGCCATGACCATCCCAGTGCCCTGATCTGAACCCTAAAGAAAATGAGTGGAGTGAACTGAAGAGAAGAAGCACCAACATGGAGCTGGAATCTGAAGGATCTGGAGAGATTCTGTTTGGAGGAATGGTCTCTGATCTCTTGTCAGGTGTTCTCCAAACTCATCAGGCATTATAGGTGAAGACTCAGAGCTGTTATCTTGGGAAAAGGAGGTTGCAAAAAGTTTTGAATAAAAGGGTATGATTAACTGTGAGCAATGTGTATTAGAGAAAAACATTTCTCTCATAATGAGATTTTCCCCCCATTTAAAATTATTATTCTCCAATTAAAGGTTGGATTTTTGTATTTTTTTAAAATAAAAGATCAAAAGTATCAACGATGCAGATTTATTTTCACAGCCTTCTTTGGTCATATTTACCAAGGGTATGAATAATTTTGAGCACAACTGTATATGTATATATATGTACATACATGCACATATATATTTAAAAAAATATATATATATTTTTTTTTTTTACAAACTCATGTTAGATGCGATTTATCGATTTGACAGCACTAATATTAAAAATTCTCAACATTTGCCTTATATTTCTCCAGGTGGCAGGAAATTTCCATTTCGCCCCTGGAAAGAGCTTCCAGCAGTCTCATGTACATGGTAAAAACTTGCATTTAGTTGTTAAGTATGAATCAAACACAAGCCAAAGCTTTTAGGTCTGATGCAGTGGCATGTTGAATAGTTTTAGCCTATTAACCTATTTTAAGACTGGATGCCAAAACCTTGTGTTCTATTAAAAATTGATTATTTTTAATTTTATTATCAATTTTAAATGGCTTTTGAGTAAAGCCTATGAGCCAGTATGCATCAGACCTGAAAGTCTTGCCTGCATGTAGCCAGATGCTTCATGTCGCTTCTCATTTCTTACTATGTAAAGGAGTGCATGGTGAGCCATTAAGATCTGCATTTGTATTTATGTAGAGAAATACACAATGCATGTCTTTTCACTTGCTTTGCTTTCTGCCTGCTTTTTCAAAACTGCTCATCAGTCAAATATCTTTAGTTTAAATATTAAATATAAAATATATAAAGTTTTATATTGACCAGTTGCCAAGTTTCTGGGCTGATGAACAGTTTCTTGTCCTGTCGTTGTGTATGCAAGTGTGCCTTTTAAGATCTTAATATTTCCTATATGCAGTCATTATTTTGTGGTGTTGACCATTGATGCTGTAAATCAACACTTTTTTAATAATGAAATGATTTTTGGGAAGTCTATGATTTTAACTATGGGACTAAAAGGTTTCTACGCTTTCTCACCAAAGCTCACAATCTTTCTAAGTAACAAGGTACAGAACTAACACCAGTTTATGCTTGGTCATGCAAAGGCTATTCTTCCAATGGCTTAAGTGCATATCCAATACTTCAGTAATAGACCCTGGATTCAGTATTTCAATAAAAAAAAAATAAAAAAAAATAAAGTAGTATTGGAATGAGCTTAAAGGGCCAGTGGTTGTCACAAATTCCTCTTGAAAACTTTGCTTTCCAAAAACAAACCCATTTAGTGACTATTTTCTTTTCTTTCTGCAGTGCATGCTGTGGAAAGTAAGTTGATCTTTTATATTTTAATAAATCTTTATTCCAAGACAAGTTAGAATTTACCTTGTTACTACATCAGGAATTCTGCTTTTCTCTGCACATAATTTAAGATTTAGTCTATAACAAATAGTCAGTTTTTGATTTGACATTGCAGTGGCTTCTATAACTCCAATTAATTTGTCACGATTCTCATCAGCAAGCGCATCTGTGACCACTTAATGTACTACGCTCTGCCTTTGTTTAAAAAAAATGTGTCAATTTCTAGGCTAACCAAGTTTACTTAACTAAAGGTGCATTTACATATTGTGCGTCTCTCAAAACATTTATTCACGTTGTCAAATGCTTCCTTTATTTTCAGTTCATGATCTGCAGAGCTTTGGACTAGACAATGTGAGTTGTTTAACTTGTTTTCAATAAGACTGATCTGCCTTTGCCCATAATATTAGACCTAACAGAATTTGTTTGGTATGACCACAGATCAACATGACGCATTACATCAAACATCTTTCATTCGGCAAGGACTATCCTGGACTTGTCAACCCTTTAGATGGTACTAACGTAGCAGCACCTCAAGGTATGTGTGTGCCGTTTCTCATTTTCATGCCTAAACTAAAAATGTGTTGCAAAGAACAGTGTTGTCCAGAATTAAAGAGCCCTTCTTTATCTTCTCTGTGGTCATTTAGTTGTCAACCCTCCTTAAACAACAAAAAAAAGTCACTGCTAGGTCAATCCCATGTAGCTTAATTTAACTGATTCATACTGGACACAAATGAAGAGGAGGGCTGTCTTCAAAGTGTCGTAATCTAGCAACCGCCAACAATTAAATCTTAGATTGAACCCAAGATTTACAGAAAAAAATCTGTTTTCTTAAATCGGTCTTTATTGTCACCCGTGTCCTTGAATGTGGGTATGATAACAGAAATGAATCTACAAAAGTCCTATCATTGGAGAAGTGGCATTAGTGTGATCTCAGCAGCGGATGCCCATTCCAATCGCCATGAAGGTTCCGAACGTGCCACCGCTTTGCATCATTGTCTTCCCAACTCCACCCATCAACTCTCGACCCCTCATGCCGATCCTGAATAGAACAAAACAATCTATATTAAAACAGTTTAACAGCTTTTGTGCTAGATACCAATTACTGAATATTTTGCATCACAAATAACCCAAAATATGACACCAGTTAAAGTTCATACCTGAGACAGGAGAAAGTTCCAAACATGGCGCCTGCGGCCATGCCAACTGCAAAACCCATCATGAAGCCCATCTTGACTCTGTCAAAGCAACTGGGCTGCGTCTGTCCATACGGTCCTACCGTCACCGGCATCTGGAAGATGGATGCAGACTTTATTTTTTTGCATCATGCAATGTTTTTATATTTATATTCACATATATGAATTATTTAAAAATATATATTATGACTTTATTGTGTAATAAATAATATTATATTTATTATATAATATATACACTTGCATATTTGGTGCGTTCCGAGTCAGTTAACATATAATGACCTCTATAATGCCCAAAAATGCTGCTCGTATGATTTCTAGGTACGTTAGAGTTTTACTGATAAACCAGACACCTGCTTGTTATGTAAGGAAAGGTAATTATATGAGCAACTGAACTGAAATTGTCTTGTTTATATGGTGTAAATGACTTAATATTAAGTAAAATGAATTAATGAATTAATATTAAAGTAAAACTAAAATCTATAAAAGCTAATTTATTGCACGTGAGTCGTTTATTTCGTTAAATGTCACCAAGGTCTCTGGCCTTGAACAAACACCACAGCGCACTGTTATGTACGTTACGCACCGATAAATGATAGGAAAGTGTATTTGAAGCAAATCTGCTTACCTTGTTTAAGTCGCTATGTGAGTGCCTCTGTTAGTTAGTTTTCTGATAGATTTGTTAAGTGTTTGCTACAAGACTGCTTCACACAGACGCCATTACTTGACAGGAAGTGGTTGGTGTTAAAGTACAAGCTGAGGAGAATGCAAGGCTTAAAGTGCTGCAGCGCCCTCTAGCGGTACAGCAAGTCATGTGATTAGAGCAGGAGATTCGCCCTAAGGGTGAATGATGGAACTGCAGGCAGTTTGTGAGGAAATGCCGAATTAGTTCAATCATGTTTATTCACTTTTTATAATCTAATCTCTTACACAAAAGCACTTTTTAAATTTCTTACTCATCATAATGGAAAGATTATAACAAAAGTGTAAACCTGTGGCATTGACATTTTCAAAAAAATAATAAAACTTTTGTTGTTAGTGCAAGGGGAATTTAAGGGAATAATTTGGCATCCTGTATGTTAGATTGACTTGTGCACTCTTTTGCTCTTTACAGCATCAATGATGTACCAGTACTTTGTGAAAATTGTGCCAACGATATACGTTAAAGGAGATGGAGAGGTAAGAGAGCTGAGCTATTGGAATTTAGTGAATAAAAAGAGGAAAAAATAGCTAATTACATTACATTGTTGTCAATAACTGATGTAGTAACAATGGTATATTGCTGGTTGTGTTATGTTAATTAAGTTGATGAGCATTTCTTCAACTCTTTAAGATGTTTCAAAAACTATGTTTTTTCTTTTACTTTAGGTTGTTAAAACAAACCAGTTTTCAGTAACAAGACATGAGAAAGTAGCTAATGGGCTGATTGGAGATCAGGGTTTACCTGGTGTGTTTGTGCTTTATGAGCTGTCTCCAATGATGGTCAAATTCACAGAGAAGCAGAGGTACAGCTCCTGTTATTAATGTTAATTCTCATTTAATTACATTACATACATAATGTTCACTTTGTTTGAGAGAAACAGTCTAATTCAGTGTGTTGCATGATGGAGTATAACTATTTTTTTTGTGTTTAATATATTTTTGTATGGGCTTTCCTCTGCAGGTCTTTCACCCATTTTCTAACAGGGGTTTGTGCTATTATAGGAGGTGTTTTCACAGGTGAGGTTTTGTACTTGAGCCGATTTCACAGAAATGTACTTTGTGGGCAAAATGAAAGTATGTAGACTGCACAAACCTACTTTTACTGCTTGTTTTTACTGTGGCGGTAACATTCATACGCTTCACATCTTGTACATGATGAGAAGTGTTTAAAATCAAGCCAAACCATTTTCAGTTCAGCAATGAGCAACCATAGCATTCGGAAAAGTCCAGTCACGAGATTGCACTTTACTGAATTTGTTTCTCAAGCCCTTTAAAACCTTTTGACAACAGACAATGTTTAAATGCTTGAAGATTAGTTTTTACCTTTTTAATGGTTCAGTCAAGTGTCCAGCATGCAGGTGAACTCCTTTAAAACTCTCTCAAAAGCATCATGAAGTTGTTTGAGAAAAAACTAGAGTGTGGCAAGTTCGAAAAAGCTATGATAGGGCTACATGCTTTAGGGGAAATAAAAAAAATTGTGATTGCAATTTGAAAATGCATCTTTTAATTATTTTTTAATAATTATTTATGACTAAATAAACATTAAACAATAAGAAATATTACTATTTTAATATTTCACTTTAAAATAAATTGAGTATTTAAAAAATAATTACAGTAAAACTAACATTTTTATATATACAGTACAGTCCAAAAGTTTGGAACCACTAAGATTTTTAATGTTTTTAAAAGAAGTTTCACCTGCTCACCAAGGCTACATTTATTTAATTAAAAATACAGTAAAAAACAGTAATATTGTGAAATATTATTACAATTTAAAATAACTGTTTTCTATTTGAATATATTTTACAAAGTAATTTATTCCTGTGATGCAAAGCTGAATTTTCAGCATCATTACTCCAGTCTTCAGTGTCACATGATCCCTCAGAAATCATTCTAATATGCTGATCTGCTGCTCAAGAAACATTTAATGTGTACAATTGTACAAAATATTTTTTTTCAGGATTATTTGATGAATAGAAAGTTCAAAAGAACAGTGTTTATCTGAGATCTAATCTTTTGTAACATTATAAATGTCTTTACTGCCACTTTTGATTGATTTAATGCATCCTTGCTGAATAAAAGTATTCATTTCTTTAATTTCTTTTCAAAAAAATAAAAATAAAAATTCTTACTGACCCCAAACTTTTGAACGGTAGTGTATAATGCTACAGAAGCTTTGTATTTCAGATAAATGCTGTTCTTTTGAACTTTCTATTCATCAAGGAATCCTGAAAAAAAAAAAGTACACAACTGTTTTCAACATTGAAAATAATCATAAATGTTTATTGAGCAGCAAATCAGCATATTAGAATGATTTCTGAAGGATCATGTGACACTGAAGACTGGAGTAACGATGCTGAAAATTCAGCTTTGCATCACAGGAATAAATTACTTTGTCAAATATATTTAAATAGTACACAGTTATTTTAAATTGTAATAATATTTCACAATATTACTGTTTTTTACTGTATTTTTAATTAAATAAATGTAGCCTTGGTGAGCAGACGAAACTTCTTTTAAAAACATTAAAAATCTTAGTGGTTCCAAACTTTTGGACTGTACTGTATATATATATATATATATATATATATATATATATATATATATATATATATATATATATATATATATATATATATATATATATATTACAATTTTAGTTTTACTGTAAAATAAATTATTTTTTATTATATATATATATATATATATATATATATTTGATTTGATTTGATTTGATTTGATAATCAACCCTGAGTTATAATATGCAGCCCTAAGTTAAATTATTAGCATTTACTGACGACTAAATAACCTCCATATTTTCATTTGTGTTATTTCATTGTTTTGACAACTTTCCTGTTGTTCTAAAACGTGCAACAATCAGACAGCGGTCTGTCACTCCAGGGATATTAAAGGTGCAGTAAGTGATTTCTGAGAAACGCTGTTGATATTTGAAATCACCAAAACAAACACATACACCTACCCAAAAGGATCATGCCCCTATCTAGATAGCTCCACCCCCATATTCATAAACATGGTATATGCAACACAGGCACCTCCTCCCTTCATGCCCCATACTGCTGATTGGCTACAAGTGTGTTTTGGTGCTCGCGTCCGATTCACATTCAACAGCATTTTTTAGAAATTGATTACTGTACCTTTAATACCAGGTGTAGATGAGCTCACTGTCTCACCTAGTCCGTTTCTCTCCTGTTCCTTCAGTTGCTGGACTCCTCGATTCTTTGATATACCACTCAGCCAGAGCCATACAGAAGAAGATCGAGCTGGGTAAAGCATCCTAGCAGCACAGGGACACTGGGTGCGTGACTGTGTCTGGAAACCTCTGTGTTTTTAAGGGAAGATGCCACAATGAAAGCCCACAGACTGTTTCTTGTTGTGGCCACAGAGCAGTATCCGTCGACACGGGCCCCTGGCAAACAAGCACAGGAACCGCTCAAGGACCTGTGACTAAGACACTGACCGACTGTATTGTGGAGGATCACGTGAACTCGTTGGCGTCAACGGTACGCCGACGCATCAGTTGTTTACCTCTGCAAATCAAAGCTTTCTTTCTGAGATTTTGGCCTTTGAATTATTTGTCCTTTTATGAATCGCTCCTTGGTTGATTTAATTGTAGTGTTACCTGATCAAGAAACCAGTGTTTTCCTGCCCGTCATACACTGTCAGAGTTTGGCAGACTAAACCAGCAGTTTTAACCGTCGTTTGAATGAGTTTCGGTCCCAGAATCAGAAGCGGCAGCCTTTTTTTGCCAAACTGGAAAAGACACAAGCGATCTCAACAGGAACCCTGTTCTGTCATCAAGCACACAAACTACGTACAGAAACAGAGACTGCAGTCTGTACAGATGTCTGATGTTGGGTTTTTTTTTTTTTGGTAATTGCACCTTTAACTCTAAATTCAGGGGCTGGGGTGTGTGTTTGTATGCGTGTGTGTGTGTGTGTGTTTGCAGATGGGTGCTTGCTGGTATGAGAGAGTGTTCGTCATGTGTTGTTGCCGGTTATCTTGTGTGTGGGGGAAAATGTATTTATATTTTGATTGTTCCAAGCAGTTTTTAAAATGAGAAATAAAAGTAATACTGAACTTCAGCGATTGTTTTCTCGTGAATGAGCAGCAAGTGGAATTGGATTCCTAAATTTAGAAGATGGAGGTAATGCACAACACAACAATGTTTTTATTATATTTAACCATCTGAAGTTTATGATAATTCCTGCTTTGTCACTTTAAAATATAGAGAATTAGTTACATTGTACTTACTCAAATAAGCACAAAGTAATATTAATTAACTACATGTTATGGTTTGGTTTGGTTAGGTTAGTTACTTGTAATTATGCATAATTTACTGTTATTACTATAGTAACCTTAAAATAAAGCGTTACCATAATTTTTAATTGATTTATAGAAACCAAGCCTACAAACTTGTTTGTATTGATAATTTTTGCATCTCACTAAACTATTTAATTGTACAGCCAAGAGGAATGACAATTATGGAAAATTCATACACAAAATTAGATAAAAATGTAAAATATCACTATTTATTTCTGAAATTATCATTTTTAGTGTATTTCACCAAATGCAGTGCACAACTAGAGTATCCCACAATGCATTTTGATCATCTTCTTTACTCATTTTTGACTGCCAAGACATTTACCCTAAGCTGGATTTAAAATGCAAAATACCCCTTTAATTTTCTAGACACAGGATGTCGTCTTGTTAAGCTAAACCACATTTAGGTAGTAAGTAGTATCATTCTGAGCACAGCCGGAGTCTTGCAATTTCCTGAGGATGAACTTTATCTGAATTAAAGGTCATTCTCTATAAGCAGACAGTCTTTTGCTGTGTATTAATTATTTCATGTGACTGATCCACTTCCTTAATTCTCTCCCTCAGAACAAAGACCTGAGTGTGTGACTGTAAACTCTCATTTTCCTGCGTCTGAGAACAGCTAATGTTGGCCACCAGGTGGAGCTCTTGTATTCTTACTGCACAAGATCAAATTGCTTCCCCCCCCCCCCCCCTTCTTTTTTATATATAAAATGGGGAACATGTTTATAACGAGCTGAACACACACTCCATGAGTAATGTCCGGGAAGTGTGTCACAACTGCCTTTCTGCTGAAACATACTAGTCAAAAAACCAATTTTAGCTCATTTAATTGGTGAAGCGTGTTACGAGACGTCCAGACTAAATCTTTAGAGACTTTTGTCTAATGCATTCCATATGGAAATGTTCCCAGACTTTTGTTTCCTGTGACTGAACTCTAGTCATACTAGTCTACTGCTTACTGCACACTATTTACTCATAATAGTGTGTGAAACAGTAGCCTGTGTGAACAATAACATTTAACAGTATAAGCTACATTATCACATGACCTCATCTCTTTGCATATTTAATTTAGCATCCAGTTGTCTCAGAAATAAACATATTTAACGTTGTTTTGCCTTTTTAATGAGTCAATATGTTGAAGATCCCAGCTGATATGACTTCCAGCTCATTCATCTTGCAGGAAATTGTTTAATTTGAGGACATTGCATTGTGGGATTCTAGTGTAAAGTCTAGCATAACAATTTTAATATAGCCTACTAAACTGGTTATTAAATTAAATTGGACAGAAATGTTTTTTTTTGTTTGTTTTTTTCTCAAAATTAGATTAAAAATGCTAATTAAAATTAAAAAATGTAAAATACTGCATGCTCTTAAGATGATCATTTTAGTGTATTACATTGCAGAAATATGCAGTACAACCAGAGCATGTTGCGTATACTGTACTGTATCCCACAATGCAATGCTATGGACTTGATCTCCTAATATAGGCCTATTAATAAATAGCAAAATGTGGACTCATCTGGGTATTCAATATATAAAGAAAACTATGGAAAGTATACTATAAATTGCAGAAATAGTAATGTTAGTATGCAACAGTTAGTTCTGTTCCAGTAATTTGATTGTTCAGAACAACAGAACTCTTGCTTGTCTGTGATATTGCTTAATTGCATTTGTTGTCAGTCTGTGTGTGGGAGCTCTTTTCCACATATTAAGAAATGGGGAAGATCTGAAAATTTTGTGCAACATGGGAAAGACTTGACAGTTTGCAAACCCTGCAAAAACGAGCCAAACTCTAATATTAGATGTTCGCAACACTGATTCACTGTCTGATGAGTCTGATATTGGAGGTCTGGACCGTTGTGAAACGTGGAGGACAGGAAGGAAAGAAAGGAAAAAGAGGAACAGAGGGATCATAAGAACAAAAGGAAGCAGTTGAGGATTTGGGTTTTGGGGGATTTGGGTTTTCTGTTTGAGGATTTTCTGAAACAAATCAGAAATCTATTGTTATTACAATTATTTGCCCCCTTTATTCAGAGGAAGAATATGTGCTATTGATTTCTGATATACTCAGATGATATACTATGATTTTACACCTTCTTACCAAGAACCATTTTGAGTTGTTTAAAAGTTCTTCCATCTTTCATAAATTCTTCAGATTTTATTTTATTTTATTTTATCTTATTTCTATTTTATTTTATTTTATTTTGCATGACTGAAGTTCTTCAGATTTTATTTTATTTTATTATTTAATTTTTAAATTTTTGCATTGTGAGATGCATCTTCCAAGAGATTTCATCTTTTATTTTATTTTATTTTATTTTATTTTATTTTATTTTATTTTATTTTATTTTATTTTATTTTATTTTATTTTATTTTATTTTATTTTATTTTATTTTACATGATTGAAGTTATTCAGATTTTGTTTTATTTTATTTTATTTTATTTTATTTTATTTTGCATGATTGAAGTTATTCAGATTTTATTTTATTTTATTATTTATGTTTTTAATTTTTGCATTGTGAGATGCATCTTCCAAGAGATTTCATCTTTTATTTTATTTTTATTTTTTTTTGCATTATTATTATTTTTGCATTGTGAGATGCATCTTCCATAAGAGATTCTTTTTTTATTTTATTTTATTTGATTTTAATTGATTTTATTTTGCATTGTGAGATGCATGGCTCTCATGTCAGACTGTGGAACTCTTTTATATTTGCTTGTTGCCGGTTGCCTTGAAAAATTGATGTGCATGTTGAGCAGAAGCAATTGGAAAAGCTACATAGGTCCTAATCCATGTAAATAATTAATTACTCAGACCAGCAGAGATAGTGTTAATTGCTGAATGTGCACTAAACGCTGGCTGCTGGTCACATGTCAATCCATGAAACAACCTCAGCATCCTTGTCGATGATGATGGAGCAGAAGGAAAATCAAACTGCATTTAGAACGTTGCATGGCTTCTTGCCTGGCTGTAATCTGCAGCTAATCTCTTCCATATATTTATTCAGCCATGCTTTGACATGCAGATCATTAGAGATGGAGACAAAGAGAGAAACATCACAGCTTATGCAGCCGCAGCTTATGCTAATGCCTGATGCTCAATGCATAGCTTATTGATCGGTCGTGTGCCTCCCCGGGGTGTTGAGGAAACTTAGGAGACGTCAAGTCTTTGCGTGGAGGACTAGGAGAGACAACTGGCCTGGCTTGATCCGTGAAGTTTTTGATTATGCGCATAGAACAGAAGTTACTGAGCAGTTACTCCTGACGAGTCTAACGTGCCTCGGCCGATGGGACAGCTGTTAGTACGGATCAATCATGCACTGTCAAGTCAGACACCCTGCATTTGTTTAAAATGCCCATCTGTCTTTTTTGAGCAATAGTGATTACAGCCCAATTTACTGTTGGGTTGATAGGTGGGGATCATGAACCCTTTATGACAAAACAAATAAGGTCTCCCAACAGTGAGGTCTAAATGTAACTATTGAGAATGCATCTATTTTGCTGTCTTTTCTAATGTATTACAGATTTTTACTGCAATAAAATTTTAACTAATAGTTATCATTGCCATACTTACTCAAGTGATTAATCACAGTACTTTAAGACTTGGCATTATATTTTGTATTAAAAGTTTTCTGAAATGTTTAAATATGCAAATGAGACCTGATCTAATTAAATATTCACTAATTTACTAATTTATATATATATATATATATATATACTAATTTTTTCCAAAACAAACATCTGAACATTGGATGAAGCCAGGTTCAAAATTCTTTTATTTGTGGACACATGTCAAAGGTTTTTAGAGAGGAGATTTTTTTTTAGCATTTTTTAGGAAATAAAATGTATCATGTGAATTCAATTCAATTCACATTTCACGAAACATATCGTTTCAAAGCAGCTTTACAGAGAATGCATGTCAACATTACAATTTAAAGAATGCAGTTAGCAAATAATGTAATAATTTAGGCAATTAATTTACAATCACTGTTGGCAGTTTAACTGAAGGTAGAAGCAATGAGCTCCTGGAAAAAATAAATTGCATATTAACAATAATTAGGATATATAGAAATTTGGGAGTGTGCATGTTGATCCAGATGATTGCGTCTTCTGAAGTCCTCATTTTTTACCAATTTACCAATGCATGAAAACAATGTTTTTTTTTCCTTTAGCAGTATCTTAAAGAACATCTTGGGCTTCAGTGGAAGCAAGAACATCTGACCTGATCTGAAGAAAGGGTCACATGATCAATGTCAGATTTGCATATTTGATTAGCGACCTAGAAATAGTGCAGAATATATTTATTATTCATAGTAGAAAAATGATATGATAAAATGTGCAGTAAATAGTTTTAGAGCTTGGGTACGGGAAGGGCATGAAGCCATCCATACTAAATTTAGTTCAATTTCTGAGGAACACGCATAAATCCTATGAATTTATGGATCCCTGTGTTTGCCAAATTAATATATGTCATGTCCATAGAACAAGTTATTTAAGGTATAGAGGACACCAGTTCTAAGAGGCCCGAATCATCAGTCAGCATAGTTGTGTCGTAATCTAGGGCAGAAGTGAAACCAGGTTATGCAAGTCATACCGGGAGCTGAACATGAGAAGAGCATGTGAACACTGCTGGACATTTATTATGATGAAATCCAAATTCATGCAAATCTGCAGCGCCGATTATCATATATTTGAGCATTACTGTTTCACTTGACAATCATGAAATCAGTTCATCAGATTGCAATTTGGTGTTAAAAACTGGTTGTATATTATTTTACAGATAGATTGTGATTTTGTTCAAAATAATGTATGCAAACTTTCAGTAAAGGTAAACGGCTCGTCTTCATTCCATCAAATATACAAGAATGACTTGCCAAAAATATTTGGGGGCTGTTTACACGACACCATTTTCAACTAAAAAACTTTTTATGTGCTTTGGCCGGTCATTTACACGAAAATGGCATTTTGGGGGCCTGAAAACGCAAACTTTTGAAAACGGGTTTCAAGGTGCAAGTTTTTGAAAATGATTCCGTTATCATCTCTGTGTAAACTACAAAAGCACAAATTTGTGAAAATGTGTTCAGTCTACAGGCATGTAGTGACATCGCCAACTACTGGCCTGGCATGAATAATACAGCTTTTTTTTTTTTTTTTTTATAATTTTCGCTGATCTGTGTGAACAGGGAACATTTTGACAACATTGTCGTCTCTACTCGAAAAACTTTTTTGTTTTTACACATTGTTGTGTAAACGTATAAGACTAAGAGAGTGAACTTTACAGATCAGTGAAATTCCCAATCAGGTATTCTATCACCAGTGTTTGTTCTCAAACAACCTGACATTGACTGTACATTAAAAGGGATAATTCACCATACAATTGTAATTCTCTCATTTTCTCACTTACATCATGTAACACAAAATGAGATGTTTAGGAGCTTTACAGCTTCGAAATGGAGAACACTTTACCATAAAAGCACTATAATAGTGGTCCATATGACTTGTGAACTATATTACAAGACTTTTAAAGCCATATAATGACTTTATATCTGAAATGATTAACTGAAAATCAACTGTGGTCACATTCACTTTCATTATATGGAAAAGAGCAGCTTGGACTGCAATAAATATCTCCTTTTGTGAATTAAAATTTTGGAATTAACTGTTTCTTTAAAGTCAGCATGAAACAGAAGTTGGATAGTTTTTTCTGTCCTATTGATGACGTATATCCGAGTGAAACAGCTTCTCGAACAAGAAAAATTGTAGGGTGGGGCTTGATTTTGTCCATCGTGAATTAATTGGATCATTGGATTGCTGTAGTTTGCTATTGGTCGATCTCATGTGAGTGACAGATTGCCCCGCCCTCACGTCAGTAAACGCATCATCAGAGAAGAGAAGTTAGGGGAAGTTACTTTGGTAAAAGATTAAGAGGGCATGTGAATTTGAAAAAAAAAGATGTGCATAGATAAATCATTCATAATAAATACTGCAATATTCCATTAAACAAGATTTCATGTTGACTTTTGAATGTAGCATGAGCAGCCTTGTGATTTTAAGAATCTAAAATTTGGAACACCACCAAATTTGCCATAAAGACTGCGGACAGTGAGACATTGTTTCTGAGAAGTTGCTTCGGGAACCTCCGATGAATAGAGGATTCAGTGAGCGCCGGTGGCACGCGTGGCGTCGGATTGCGGGTCAGTTGTGGTCACCAACTGCTATTGGGCATCTGTGCCAACTCTCTGCCCTAGATGGCCAGGAGGAGCAGATGTGTTCTGCTGATACAGGAGCATAGATGCCTCTGGCATCTGTGGTGGATTCGCAGTGTCGGTTGTACACTCTTTGCTCCTCTTTCTGAGTCTAAATTTGGAGGTACTATGGTGATGCTCTCTCTCATTCTACATCTCTTATTTCACTCCACTTTAAATCGAGTTTCCTCCCACTGCATATTTCCATGACTTCCTCTCGCTGCAGCGCTTTTCCTCTACACAGCAGCATTAAGCAGGGTTCCTAGAAAACATACTGCTGTAAAGTTCAAGGAAGAGGCTGAAAAACAGATCATCTCATGTGGGATCCATGTAAATTTTACAGAGGGTGGTTTTTGTTGCTTTGCTCATCCTTTTGGTCATGTTAGGACATCTGCACTGGAAAATTCTCTTTAATTTGGTAAAAAATGGTCAGGTTATGTGGTTAAACCTTGGAATAAACGTATAATTATCAGGGCATTAAAGTGGGGATCGCTGTAGCCGGGATGACCTTGGTTTGGACTGTCTGCTGCTCACATACAGATTTGGACATTGTTTTCGGGTTTGCATTAGGACACTGTTAGATGGGAAACTCCTTGCTAAAAACCAGATGTTTCTTATTAAGATGTGTGTGTGTGTGTGTGTGTGTGTGTGGTCCAGGTAAACCCTATTGTGGGGACTGAATGTCCACACAAAGTACCAGTAATTATTGACTTTGTGGGGACATTTTTTTGAGGAAAACAGCTTATAAATAATACAGAATGATGTTTTTTGAAAATGTATAAAGTTTTCTGTGAGGGTTGTGTTTAGGCGTAGGGTTAGGGGATAGAATATACAGTTCGTGCACATTAAAAAAATGATTATGTCTATGGAAAGTCCTCATAAAACATGGAAACCCAACATATATGTGTTTGTGCATCTGTTTTTCATTCTAACACTGATCGTCTTCTCACTTGGATGGATGTGTGTGAGAGTTTGTGACATTTTGCATTCTAAATGTTTGCACAAGAAACCGCTCATGTTGGCGCTCGTGTGTTTCCAAACAAATCGATGATTTATTGTGAGATCTGATTTATTTCTGTGAGATTCTGTTTATTTTTAAGTTTTATTTTGATGACTCATACTTGGCAGGATGCGATGATTGGTGGTTGCTAAGGCAGTACTGTTCATACTTAAAGTTACTGATTCAAACCCCAAAAGTATTAAACTACATAATTCTCTCTGCATCATTTGTACTTTTCTTCACTTTTAAAAATAAAGGTTCTTTATTGGCATTGGTGGTTCAATAAAGATCCTTTAACATACATGGAACCTTTCCATTAAAATGTTCTTCACTATGAAAAAAAAAAAAGGTTCTATGGGGAACTTCTTCTATGGCATTGCTGAGAAAACCCCTTTTGGAACCTTTATTTTTGGAAGTGTACGTGCGCATGCTTTCAATTTTCATTTTTTGTCTTGTGGTCAATAAAATGGATGAAAAAACCTTTACTGAAACAAGAACGAGATCCATATCTACAAACCAAAGTGTTCTCTTTTTATTTGGGCCGATAAGAAACCACTTAGCAGTATGCTAAAATCTTTAACTCAACTTGCAAATTGAATACAATGGCTGTACAAAAAGAAAAAACTATAATCTAATATTTCCCTTTATAGTTATATAGACATTTGTGCTTTACAACTACAACCGCACAGTGACTTGTCGTTTAACGTATATATCTGTTCACAGTGAATAGCGTAACTGTATAAGTACAAAGAGTCCAAGAGGAAGGAAAACGTCATTCAAACATGCCAAAAAAAGCATGAATTGCACAAATAACGTTCATAGCATCTGTACTGGCTGATTCCTCCCCTGTTGAGGGGCCCCGTAAAGTCTTTAACTGTTTGTGGTCAAATCGACAGAGCATCAAAAGCAGAAGTGAAAACTGTTATGTGTAGCCTACTCAAGGCAGAAGGAGTAACTGTAAAACATGGCCACTTCTTTGAAACTTATCAATGAACACTTTCAGTTTGACTCAACCCGTTGAATCGTTTTCTAAACCTCCTTAGTTGTAAAATTTTATTCAGGGCTAGTACTAGAAACCTCTGAGATAAAACTAATCTGTGACCATCAAATGCATATTATAGGTTATATGCTATTTTAAGTTAACATAATAGTAAACATCAACTAACAATGAAGAATACATTTACAGCATTTAATAATCTTGGTTAAAGGGTTAGTTCACCCAAAAATGAAATTTCTGTCATTAATTACTCACCCTCATGTCGTTCCAAACCCGTAAGACCTTCGTTCATCTTCGAAACACAAAATCAAAAGGTTTTTTATCCTCAATAGAAAGCAACAAAATGATCACATTCAAGGTCCAGAAAAGTAGTAACTACAACGTGACTACAGCGGTTCAACCTTAATGTTATGAAGTGTCGAGAATACCGTTTGTGCGCAAGAACAAAACAAAAATAATGACTTTATTCAACAAATTTGTCTCTACCCTGTCAGACTCGTACACATTAGTTCATCGCTTCCGTGTTTATGCCCAAACGCCGGCTCAGTATTGGCCGGCTCTTGCATCAGCATCACACGCGTGTGTCGTGCTGCTCGTGTAACCAGTGTTGGCCAATACTGAGACGGCATTCTGACGTAGAACCTGGAAGTGCTGAACATAAATAGTATAGGAGAACGACAGGGGAGACAAATTTGTTGAATAAAGATTTTATTTTTGTTTTTGCACACAAAAAGTATTCTCGACACTTCATAACATTAAGGTTGAACCACTGTAGTCACGTTGACTATTTTAACAAAGGTTTTACTACTTTTCTGGACCTTGAATGTGGTAATTTTGTTGCTTTCTATTGAGGATTAACAAAAACCCTCTTGGATTTCATCAAAAATCTCTTCGTTTGTGTTCCGAAGATGAACGAAGGTCTTACGGGTTTGGAACGACATGAGGGTGAGTAATTAATGACAGACAACTATTTCATTTTTGGGTGAACTAACCCTTTAATATTTTCTACATATCTGAAAATAACTTATGCATATTTGTAAATTGACATTAACCAGGGAATGCATGAACAAATGTATACCTAAAATGCAATGTAAGTGTCGGTGTAGATAAAAGGATCTGCAAATTTTTATTTCCTGTACGTTTTCTACAAGTTCAGTGTCTGCACTTCTGCATGGTTGAAGCCTGTTTAAATGCTTCCCACAGTTTATGTCGAAAAAGGAAGTTAACTGATGAAGGATGCTGAAGGTAAATCAGTAACAGTCTCAGAGGAAGAAGATTCTATAGAATATCGGCTTCCAGTGAATTGGCCTTTTCCAGTGAGGAATCAGTTACAGTCTGTGATTCTAGATATGCTACAGCATGGACAATGTTCTCTAGGACCCCCGTGGAAGGAGCAGCGTTTTCTCGGTTCAAAACAGTTACTATCACCGGTTTACAGGCAAACCTCCCCTGACACATCCCCACCCCTTCCACACCACACGCTTCTAGGGAAAGTTGTGGCCACTTGTGTTGCAATGCTCGATTGCCTGCAGCGAACATTGTTAGGTGGTATCTTTCTTCTTATCTTCTTTCTCTTCCTGTCCTGGTGCCACTCGCTGAAGATGACAATATTATCAGGGGGAACAGCACAACCACGATAGTGTAAACCTCACTTACAACACCTTGTGGTAGAACTGGGTACGAGAAACTGCTGTCCATCCTTACTCAACATGAGCTGAATCAGCAAGGTTAAATGTCACGAGAAGCAAGAAGGGCTGAATTCAGAATGGCATACTACCCATCTTACTATTTCTGCCATATCTTTATATGGAGAAAATAGCAAGAATAGTGTGCTATTCTGAATTCAGCCAAGGATGCTATTTTTAAAACCAGTTACATTTTGGTGCAAACTTGTTTTAAACCCAAGAAGTTTTCTTCGGTATAAGCATTTGCTAAGAAAAAAAAATAACATGTAAATATTCTAGGCAGAGTGATGCAAAAACATTCTCAAGATGGACACATTTTATAACCTTCAAATAAAAGTCATCTAAAGGGTCATATAACATCAATGCCCAGTTTCACAGACAAGGCTTGCAGTAAGCCTGTCTTCACTGAATGCAACTTGCACTGACTTAAACTGGATCACAAAACCAGTCGTAAGTCACACGGGTATATTTGTAGCAATAGCCAACAATACACTGTACTTTCTTTTATGACAAAAATCATTAGGATATTAAGTAAAGATCATGTTCCATGAAGATATTTTGTCAATTTCCTATCGTAAATATATCAAAAATGTATTTTTATGAGTGGATATGCATTGCTAAGTACTTCGTTTGGACAACTTTAAAGGCAATTTTCTCAATATTTCTCAATTTACACCCTCAGATTCCAGATTTTCAAATAGTTGTATCTCGGCCAAATATTGTCCTAACAAACCATGCATCAATGGAAAGCTTATTAATTCAGCTTTTAGACGATGTATAAATCTCAATTTCAAAAAATTGACCATTATGACTGGTTTTGTGGTCAGTGCCATATTTTGTATCCTGCACACCATGTTTTCTTTAGGGCACATTTAAAAGCCACTTAACAAACAATAAGACAAAAATGTTAAGGTTATTCAAAACTAAAAGTCAGTATAGCGTACAATAAATGCATCTGTAAAAAGGAATTGTTGGTTTTACTTAAAAAAGTAAGTTACCTGGTTGCCTTAAAATTTTGAGTTCATTGAAATTAAAAATGTGAGTTAATACAATGAAGGCGAATGGTTTAATCAACAGAAACTCAAAATATTAATTATCTAAGTTGATTTGACAAAAGAAAGAATGCTGTGATAACAAATCATGAATATCATTTTTTACAGTGTAACAAAGTCTTCTTAGGTTGTCAATTTAGTTTAAAATGTATTCCATTTATTATTTCATAAGGCTTTGTGATTCTTTCTTAGGGTTTCCTCAGAGGTTTTTCAAGTTTAATATGTATGAATGTGAAAGTGTATGGTTATCCATTGTAGAAAAACCCCTTTCACACATGCATATTTGTCATCCATGATGATTCATATTGCACCCCACAATAGTATTTATTTTTAAAAGTACTATTATTTATGTAGGTGTAAAACTTTTTTGTGTTGCTTTTTTACATTTCAAGCAGTCATACAGAAAAATTTTCCAATTAATCCAGTCAGATCATTTTGTACAAGCTCCACGTTGATCACACAGTGTATTTCAGCAGGTTCCTTCAGATGACAGTGTGTGAAAATGGTCGTTGCACACCTTATGCTTATCTTTGTATGTCTGTCTCAAAATTTTCTCTTTTCATGCAGTCCTGATGAAAGAAACAACCCTCAGTAGAAGTGTGTTAACGCTTCTGCTTTAAAATTGCAACATTTCTTTAAGCATTGCTGATGAGGCAATGTTCCAAAGAACAGGATTCTTTGCTGAATGAACACAAGCCATTTAAATGCCATGTCTAAAACATGTAGCTGGACTACATATGGGAGCTATTTTAGAGATAGCTAGAAGCATATGAATGAGTGATGCAAGACTTTTAAACACAGTCTTGGACTACAACATGTCTCGCATTGAGGTTAACAAATCCTTAAACCGCATTAAAGCGTGGTCTAACAACAAATTTTCTATAGGTGTATCCCTGACAAATCTGACAAGTATAGGACAGAATTATTCATTTTTAAAAATTCCTTTGTCTAATGTATTTTGAGATGTGATAGAGGATTGAACGGAGTGCACACACCTAAGAGCAATGCATTAACTTATTACTTTGCATTGCAATCCTCTCTGCTCATCTTTGTGCAGTGGAATTCATTACATCTCAATTCATTAGAGGAACATATACAAATATTAAATGCATTTTAGATCGAAGTGTGAAGGATAAACTAAAAACACTGTTCTAATATAGAGAGGTTATGTTATACAGGGCAGCTTCTGCAGCAAACCGAGCAGTGTCATAATGCTGTACATGTGTCTGAAGTTCACTGGGTCTTGGTACACTAGCCTCATTCAATGGCCTCTAGGTGGCAACATTTATAGGACTTTCAAAATACATGACATTTTGTCCTTTTCAGTCACTGATAAGCAGTGCGATTCACCAAATGTTAGTGTATCCTGGATTATCAATGCATTCAAAATCAAATTTACTGCATTTCAAAAACATAGTTTTTTAACATAAAGGCCCAAATTTAGTTAGGCTATATATAAGCCTATACATAATTCATAGATCATTTTCATACTTAGTGTTTTGGAATTTCCTGAAAACCATGTTGCACTTAATAACGTGTCAAATGAGTTTTCAAAAATGCAAATAACCCATATTGTCTCTTTAATATTGGGTTATGAAAACAACATACATAAGAATTATATAAGCCATAATAATAGTCGTTTAAGTAGTTTAAGATTGAATATATATATATATATATACACACTGCAATGAGCGTGTATGAGAATTACATCTTCTCTTTGTTGCATTCTGAGGTCAGTGGTCGTAAAGAATTCAGGATTCCGCCCATATGTCGAATTCGCGGGAGACCCATAAATCATTCCCGCCACCTGAGAGGGGGTGTTTACCCTGCACGTGTTGAGCCGGATGCGAATCTTTTGTTATGTAACCAACGCCTATATCGTTCTCATATGCTTTGCAGCCACTCTAAAGTTCATATTTGTATCCCTTAAGTCGCGCGAGATCTGTTTTAACTGTGTGCGCAAGGAGTGTCTGTTTGAGAACAGTATGTCCTTGTACGTAGATATTACCCGCCAAAAACAGACCACAGCACAACGTGATCGAGGCATTCTTTCTCTTTTTTTTTCTGTAGACACTACTATCACATTTGCAAACCAGACCGGCATTGTGAACTCTCACTCTCGCACACGTGTGTGAGCTTCAACCCCCCCATATTCTATTTCTTGGAATTTGTATGGTTCACTGGGTGCTGAACCCTCCGCCAGAGCACTAGTTTGGATCTATTCGCCCTTCATTCCACCACGGTCATTCAACCGCTTTTGCGTGCAGGATTTTATTTAATATCAAGCTACAGACTATAATTAGGCATAATAACAATAAGTGTTTTCATTCAACATTTGTCGAATGAATTTTGGCGCGAGATTTGTGATGCGGAGGATTACGGGAGTACATCGCCCTTTAAATTAAATGGTCTCCGTTCATCGCCACACCCACTGCCAGCTCCTGTCCGCGTGGGCTCTGACATGCCGCAAGGAGGGTCTGCGGTTTTCAGCTATTTTTAAAATAATTTTATAAACAATTATTTTAGACAGACCGTCGTTTTCAAACTCTTTTTTTCGCCATAGTGTTTGGAAAAAAAAGGTAAGGCGTGACTTTTTCTTCTTCCCCTGCATGTAGTCTGTCTAACTTACCGGCTTCCTCCATATGATTATACAACGTGAACCTCTCTGTCTCTTACTGTCGCAGGAAATGCATTACTCGTTAAGAAATCAGTTAAAGTGTGTTGGAAAGTTGCATTAATGCTGTTTTTATGCTTCGCAGATACTTTATATGACTTTTGATTTGCTGTTTTTCTTTAATACGCGATTTCACATGGCATAATTGCTTGTATTTTTTTTTTAATTAAATGCTTGAAAGAAAAAAAAAACAGTAACAACTGTCATTTTTGTACTGTATATGTATTCAAGTATATACTTAATTTGATTTAAATAATACTGTTAAGAGTTTGATAAAGTATAAATTATGTGCACATCTGTTTTTTTTTTTTTTTTTTTACTTTTTTTTTTCAAACTTTTCAGTGCCACAGGAACATAGAAAAGAGGTGTTTTAGATAGTCATAGTAACAGTAATATAATCAATAATATTGAAAATCGAGCATGAATTAATTAATTTATGACTTAAACATATTTTACTGCGTTTTGTTTATTAGCTTTTTAAAAGTCAAACGAATGACTTGAATATTTTTTTTAAAATGTAAGAAATTTAGTTTGGAACAAAACTCTCGTGCGCGACCTTTCCAGCTGTTCAGTGACATCACTGGCACGATCGACTACAACTCCGCCCACTTGGGCGGAGCCACCATTGTAAACACGAATAAAGCGGGCGCGCGAGCCGGGAAACTTTGCAATCGGCAGTGCATAAGAACAACACTTCGCAGGCCGTTTAGAAACAAGCCGCTGTTAGTCGCTAGCTGAAAGCCGGGTGGACTTTTACTTTTGGATGCACACTTTTCCCGTCTTTAAGGGATTCTTTTCTCGTCCGCTCTCCTGACAGGTTCAGCGAAGATGTTGCAGGCTTGTTCTCCATCGCACGATTGGCTCTGCGACTCCGAGCCGCTGCTGTTTGACGACGAGTTTTGCCTGAGTCTCATGAAGGACCTGCAGTCTATCCCCACGCCGCCCCAGTCCCCTCTGATGAAACCCGGGCTCGCGAAGAACTTGTCCACGGTGGAGCAGTTGGAGTTGGTGTCTGAACTGTTAATGGAGGATAACGACTTTCTCCAACTGGACTGGAACTTTACCGGCGGCGCTTCAGCCGCGGAGGATCCGCTCTCGGACTGCCTGTGGCGCACCGACGGAGACAAACCGATCGAGGATAAACTCTCAGCGGTGCTCTCCACGAGTCCCTTGCTCTCCGATATTGACACTGAGATTTTTGCTGAGATCGCCGGCTCTACGCTGGATTGCCACAATGTGGCGCTCGCTTGTCAAGCTCTGGAGAGCGAGGACTTACCGCTGGACAGCCAGGAGCAGATCGAGTCCACGTCTGATTACGGTTCACTGTCCACCGGAGGGGAATCATCTACAAGCGATTCTGGTGAGTCTTTAGATTCATTTATTTTCTGTTGCATGCATGCACATGTGTCCATCTAAAATATATGTTACTTAGTTTGTTGCCAGATTGAAGCAATGAATCAAACTTTAACTAACGTGATTTGAACCGTTTGTGCTCCACAGAGGAGGAGATTGATGTTGTGACCGTCCGGCGGTCGAGCACCCTGACACGTTCTCAACACCAGCAGCAGTTGGAGGACAGCCGGCGTGAGCAGCAGCGTGCTCTCAAGCGCTGTCACTTTGAAATTCAACAACAGCACAACTACGCCGCCCCACGGCCCGCCTCTCCTCCTCCCCCGCCCTCCCCCTGTTCCGCGCCCCCTCTCAAACGCTCCCGAGGGTCCGGAGACTCCCACCGAAGCACGCAGAGTTCAGGACGCTCCCGAAGTCTGGCCTCCCGACAGGCCGTGGACACGGAGGACGAAGAAGAAAGGCGGAGGACGCACAACGTGATGGAGAGGCAGAGGCGGAACGAGCTAAAGAACTGTTTCCTCAGGCTACGGGACAACGTCCCTGAACTGTCCAATAACGACAAGGCTTCCAAAGTGGTGATTTTAAAGCGGGCAAAAGAAAGCATCAGAAATCTGGAAACGGAGAACCACAGACTTACACAGAAGAAAGATAAACTCAGAGAACGACAAGAACAGCTGAAAGCCAGACTTGAGCGGCTCAAGAGACTGTGAGCGTCTGGGACTAAACGTCGCCTGTTCGAGGACCGTAACACTTTTGACTGACTGTAAAGACTTTAATGAGGAGATTTTGGATTTTATGCCACGTTAAGTTCTGTTCGGAAACACGCATGGTCAATGCAAGGAACGTTCTCAGTGTTGTGACTTTGCATTGTGCAGAAGTCATGTTCTTGAGTCTTAATATGAAACTTTCATATACTGTATGTTGGATGAATAATCAGTTAAAAGCATAGTTAGCCTTAAAAGAAACAAGATCACACATCTACCTGTTTGTTCTTGGCTTACACATTATTTGTTGTAATGTTTTGGGCTGGATCCAAAGGATGTTAAATATAGGGGGTTGAATGTAATTTGCATAAAATTACGTTTTTATAGACTTAGAGTTTGCATTTGTTGCTGTTCGAACTGGAAAGATAAACTATATTGGATTACGTGTTCATGCATAGCTCGTATTGTTGAGGTTTGGAGTTCTAGGGAGTGTTCAAACACTGTTCTCGACTCCATGTGTCTTTACTTTGTCAGTTATTGTATGTTCCCTCCTGTTTCTTTGTTTATCTACCTCTACCAGGAACAAACCTGGCTATTTTATTGCCTTCATAATGGCAACTGTACAGAATGTTTTTTTCAACTTTTTTTTTTTTAAATGTATATATCATCTGTTAATTATGTATCATAAATTATTTAGGCCCTTTTCTTTTGGTTCATTTGCAAGTTTTTGAGAAAAAAAAAGGTCTGTTCATCCTCAGATGCACTTTGTTATATAAAGTAATAAAGAATGAGCAAGATGACATGTTGTGTTTGGATCTTTTTATTGGCACCTTGCAGAAAATCACATTAGAACAACATCATTTCATGATGTCAAGGTGTGGTTTCTTCACAGGTACACATAAAGAGTTGCACAAGACTGAAAGCTTTAAAGAAAAGCAGGAATGTTTGAGTGATGGAATTTGGGTCAAGGCGAGGGGGTGGCTGGCTTGACATTGTTTAAAGTCTAAAGGGCCTGATTGCAGTGGGTCAATAAAACATTAAAGTGTAGGAGTGTTATATTGCTAGGGAATTCTACAGTAGCACAGACTTGCCCATATGAACTGCAGTCCCATAACTGAACCTGCATGCTCAAGCCTTGCTTTAGAGTAAACTGAATTATGAAGCAAAAACATACTTTAGTGTGATCAGTAAAATGGCTTATTTGGTTTTTCCCTTCCATTTCCCACGACAACCCTCAAAAGTGGTTATGAGGGCCTGTCTTCTCTCATTACATCATTTACAGTTATCTGAATGTATATTTGAAAGTCAAATTCTTAACTAGTACTTAAAAACGCTTGATGTTAGTGACACTCTGCTTAAATATTTGACTTACTGCCCTAGTTGGCTCTTCAAGGGTAAGTAGCACAGCAGCTGTATGATTCAATTAAAGGTCTAAAAATACATTTTTGCTCCTGGTAAAAATGCTGCCTTAAAAAGGAGGGGGAAAAAGTAACAAACATGCTTCACATTGATTAAAAGTGACAGTCTATTTCAAATAATTGTTATTTTGAACTTTCTATTCATCATAGAATCCTGAAAAAAAAAAAAAAAGTTTCCGCAAAAAAAATTAAGCAGCACAACTGTTTTTAACATTGATAATAATAGTAAGGCTCATTACTCAAAAACTCATTACTCCTCTCTCATTACTTTACTTGCTACTTTTTAGCAACAGTAATTAGTTACACTATTACTTTTCCTTCATGCCCCACAAAAGTTGTAATTGTATATCTTCCCCATAAAATTCTTTTAAAATGTTACTAACAACATAATTCTGCCTCATCATTTGACCAAAATCCACATTGGATCGCAGTCAGAAGTTATTACAAACACTCAGTGGTTATTGTATTAATTGTATTAATCTCGTTAATTGTCATGCGTAGTGTGAAGCTAATTGTAGATGTAATTTCTCTGTTACCCATATACTCATGTTGTATTTTATCAAAAGAAATCACATAAGTTCATAAGAAAATGTTTTGTTTTCCAAAAAGATTTTTAATTATAGTACTATAATTTATATCGGGATCAGAGGGATGTGGATGGGCAAAACCATATAATGCCAGAGTAAAGTAATGCCACAACTTACACAACAGTGTTCAGGTCATCTTTTCAGTGTAATGGCAATATTTCCATCCGCTGAATATAAGCGTTTCCATATTCCAAGCTTACCTGCTGCACTGGTGACTATATGTGCCTATGCAAGTCGTGAAAATTATGCAAATAAATCTAGGAATTACTGGATTGTTGGATTTCAAATCAGTAGGGGTCGAAGCATCAAAAGAAATGTTTCTTGAGCAGGAAATCGGCATATTAGACCGATTCCTGAAGGATCATGTGACACTGAAGACTGGAGTAATGATGCTGAACAATAAGCTTTGCATCACAGGAATAAACGACATTTTAAATGGACTTAAAGTGACCAGCAAGCAAGACCTGACGGTTTTGCAACAAGTGTCAGAACGGGTTTTAGACCTCCATCACTTAGTCTCCTTTCATCTTTTGTGCTTAAACCTGTTGGGTCATGGGTGCTCTGGAAAGAATGAAAGCGAGGATTGTCTCCTAACAATCTGGAGTCTGCATTCAGCCTTTAAACATGTAAATGTGCTGTCATCTATTCTAGACAACTGGCCCCTGAAACATTCTGAAGTTATAGACGGAGAGGTGCTAAAGGGACCAAGGTGGTTTAAAGCGAGACGAAAAAGACAAGACCTGAGAAATCTTCAGTTTTGAAAGCGCTTCCAGTTAGTTTCATGTTTCAATCATTAAGTTTATTTCTTAAGGGTCTGTGGCTGAAACTGTGCAGATCTCACATGAAAACTATTTCAATGAGCAAATGTGTTTTTAAATGTATCCTTATTGTCAACCATTACACACTGAACGTTTGAAATGTTACGATCAAAAGTTGCAACATCTGTAGAAGGGCTGAACACACACACGTCAGTGCATGTTAAGCTTGTGTCCCGGGGCTGTTCAGCAGGGAAGAAGAAAATATCCTAACAAGGATTGCAGAGAGTTTCAAAAGCTCCTCTTTAAACCAGAACCCTCCAAGAACACAGGGAATCACCTCAGGTCTGATCCTAAATGATAGAAAAAGACAAAGACAAGAAAAGAGATCAAAATCTATTTACTTTAGCAATACAACCATCTCTCTGGTGCTTCCACCCATCCACTAAATACATGACCAGAGGAGTCAACCTTATAAGAAAGCTTCGGGAAAGTAGTTTCTGTATTTCTTTTGCATATTGGGTTCCTTCAAGAGGTGGATTGCACTTTAAAATTCTTTGTAATTTAATGCATAACATTATTTTCCATATTTGCTGAAACACACCAAACAAAACGTGATTTTCTGCCTTGTGTGAAAGTGTTTTTACCAGCGTTTGGGCTTCAGCCTGTTGGTCTGATGCGGATTGACACTGTTGTGTTTGCTTTCATCACACTAAAGTGTCTCTGGCCATATGTTCCCTCGCAGGAAGGTGACAAGAGACGGGAGCCATGTTTGCGCTGGGCTGTTTGTTTCACTGCCTTCCTACTGTCATTAAGACATAAAAGCAGAATTAAGAGCTGACCATGAAGGTCACACACACATTCATTCATTACAATAATTCATGCCAAGGAAATCAGTCAGTAAAAGCATCCCAGGTAACAGGGAACATTCTCAGAACTTTGACAAATATCTGGCAGGGTTCTCTCAAAGTTACAAGCAAACATTCTTTCAGAAACATTAAAAGAATGTTTGTTCAAAGTTATCTGGTCTTTTAAGAATGTTCTCAAAATGTTAGCACAAAAACATTACTTTGTTCATGGAAGTTCTTTTTCTGAAACGTTGGGACGTTCATCTAAAGTTTTTTAAATGTTACTACTTGTTTCAGAATGTTAAAAGAACATTCAAACGTAATGTTCCACAACGTTTGGAGAATGATAAAATTGAATGTTTCCTTAATGTTCGCATAACCACGAAAAACGTTTTTAAAACATTTTAAAAATGGACATTTAGAAATGTTTTCATAATCTCTGTTTTTAGAACCTATTTTTGTAAGCTGGGATCCTCCCAAAACACACTCTTGATGTCTCGAGTATTAAAATGCAACCATTACAGAATAAACTGCTGTTCAAAAGTTTGGGATCGCTAAGATTTTTTAATGCTTTTAAAAGAAGTTTCGTCTGCTCACCAAGGTTGCATTTTTTTTTTATTTATCAAAATACAGTAAAAACAGTAATATTGTGAAATATTATTACAATTTAAAATAACTGTTTTTTTAAATATATTTTAAAATGTAATTTATTCCTGTGATTCAAAGCTGAATTTTCAGCATCATTACTCCAGTCTTCAGTGTCACATGATCCTTCAGAAATCATTCTAATATGATGATTTGCTGCTCAAGAAACATTTCTGATTATTATCAATGTTGAAAACAGTTGTGTACATTTTTTTTTCAGGATTCTTTGATGAATAGAAAGTTCAAAACAGTATTTATTTGAAATAGAATCTTTTTTTAACATTATGAATGTCTTTGCTGTCACTTTTGATCAATTTAATGCATTCTTGCAGAAAAGTATCAATTTCTTTATTAATTTTTTTCAACTAAAAGCAGCCTTGGTGAGCATAACAGACTTCTTTTAAAACAAACACACAAAAATCTTATCGATCCCAAACTTTTGAATGGCTGTATTTATATATGGCTGTATTTATATATGTATGTATATATATATATATATATATATATATATATATATATATATATATATATATATATATATATATACACACACACACATATAGTCAAACCAGAAATTATTCAGACATTTTTGATATATTTTTACTAGTGGGTGCAGGACACTATAGTTCATTTATGTAAGTGAGGATAGCAAAATAAAGTAAACTGTGACATTTATACCCAAAAATTCTTCATACAGTGGACTACCAGTAAAAGTGATAAACATCTGGAACCAAAAATTATTCAGATACTTTGACCTAACCATGTTTTGCTTAAGTGTTATCTGACATAATGAAGATTATTTTTTTCTGACACTGTTTAACTTTGAGATCTTGTCATATTTTATTACCATTTTTTTAAACTTAAGTGAATAAACTGAATTAATGAATGAAAGGTTCAAGGTGTCTGAATAAATTTTGGTTTGACTGTTTATATATATATATATATATATATATATATATATTATGTAAGGGCTAAAATCTGATTTACAAAAGCATTTTACATGCACAATCAACGAGGAGTTATTTTCAGCGATTAGCCACAGGAATGAAATAAGTGATTGACACATAAATTAGATTTTGAGACATGAATGACTGCTGGCTATTTTCAGAAAAACTGCTTTTCGAGAGGTAGCAGTCACTGAAGCGCTCGAGGGATCGGCACAAAAATGCCAGATAGCCACTGAAATCCACACGCTCCAATGACACGTGAGGCTTTCAGAGTGGTTGACAAGGACAGGTGTGAGATCTGATTGAGGCTAGGATACACCCTGTGGGATGTGTGTGTGGGAAGGGGACTGTCCTGAATGAATGTGTGGTGCTGGGAAAGTATTTTGGGGACAGTTTGAGATCAATGCATGTGTGTGTTCAGCACATGATTTATGAAGACACAACATGAACAAACCACAGGGCTAAAGTTAGTCAATTCCAAAGCACATCTTCCCTGCGCTCACAACCGGCATTACAAAACAGCACAACTGTACTCAGATGGGATACAATTGGAATTCTATTAATAAATATCCTGACACATCCAAACTTTATAATGGCAGTGAACAGGACCAAGAGTTTGAAGCTCAAGAAAGTGCCTCCATCCATCATAAATGTACTCCTCACGGCTCCGGAGGGTTAATAAAAGCCAAAAGCAAAGTGATGCGAAAATAGCCATTTTTAACAAGTTATAAAGTAAAATATTGAGCTTCTGCCAGACCACCTTCCATATTAAATATGGATATTTTTCTTACACAAATGCATTGCTTCACTTCAGAAGGCCTTTATTAACCCCCGGAGCTGTGTGGAATATGTTTATGATGGATAGATGCACTTTCTTGAGCTTCAAACTCGTTGGTCCCGTTCACTGCCATTATAAAGCTCAGATGCGTCAGGATATTTTTTAATATAACTCTGATTGTGTTCATCAGAAAGAAGAAAGTCATATAGGCTACACCTAGGATGGCTTGAGGGTGAGTAAATCCAAAGTCCCTTTAAGACAAGTCATTTCACTCGGCGGCCATCTTTGAAACGCCACTCGGGCATCCTGGGCATCATGCCCTATCTCTTTGAATGGGGAAACATCAAATTCTCCAAAACTGTTCGCCAACTAGGGTTGCCAACCGTTCCGTATAATACGGAATCGTCCCGTATTTAAGGCATGCGTTTTAATTTGAGAATTAATCATTCCTTTGTGACAAATTTGACAACATAGCCGTTCGCGGAAGGCTTTAAGACCAAGCAGACTTCTCTGTCGGCTTCACAGCGAGCGGGTCCCGCGGTAACGGCAAATCCCTTTCACTGTTCGT
Source organism: Megalobrama amblycephala (assembly GCF_018812025.1). Classification (NCBI taxonomy): domain Eukaryota; kingdom Metazoa; phylum Chordata; class Actinopteri; order Cypriniformes; family Xenocyprididae; genus Megalobrama; species Megalobrama amblycephala. Next base: position 8,340,053 of record NC_063051.1, read on the forward strand.
GGTTTGATTTCAGCATTCAGCCACGCAAGAAAACATGCGATCTCCCTGAGGGAAGAGGTGATCAAAAAGGGAAGTCGTCTTTCACTATTGCTAATGTTGTTAAATAGAGAAAAAAACATGTTACGTTCATTTAAGTAGCCTAACTTGGACCTCATTATTTGAAACACAAAATAATAAAGTCTCAAGCACCAAAAGCAGCCCATAATTCTCTACTTCTCTTTAATTGAAAAATATTCATTTTTATTTATTCATACATGGTTGCAACAACATTTAGTTCAAACTTTTAAGTACCATTGTTTAAAAAAATGCTTTATTGGCTGAAATTTTATATATGTATATATATGTATATGTATTTTTTAGGCTGGATCAAGCTAATGCGCATGCGCAGACCTAAATGCGCGTCTCTTCTGCCATGTTTCAGAGGCGCGCGTCTGACTGTTTCTATAGAAACCGGTGCTTCTAACGGCTGCTGCAGTGACGCGATGACTTTACCAGTCGGCGATTGGCTCTTATTTAGAAGGCGGGACTTATTCCGCCATATTGCGCATTACACTTTCTCCCATTCAAAACAATACGAGTGACACGTCTTGTGTTATTCTATAGTCTTTGGTAAATCACATAAATGTGTCCACAAAATGAATATAAATCTGATCTTCAATTCCCACTCTATATGCAAGTTTAGTTCTGCATTTTATTTATCATCAGCTAATTTTAAGATCATATACCGTAATAGGAGAGAGTGACATCTGCACTGATATGATAATTTAGTGTTACTACTTTTAATGAAGATGACTGTGTGTTGAGCTTCAGGATGCGATAGCGCACTTTCGGTTTCATTTGCGGCAGTTTGCGCGTCACTTGCTGAAGAGATACTCAACAACTCATCTGCAATGGGCCATATCTGTGGTGAATGCGGTGTGTGTTCCAGTAGCCCTGTCATATCTGGCTATCAAGGCATTTTTTTTTTTTTTTTTTACCATTTTGGGGGGAGTAAAATTTACATATGTGGTTTCAATAACCAGATGCATTTACACTATACATATACAGTTTCGTCTGGAATGCATCTCAAACCACCTCATGAAGTGGTTTGAGTGATCTCAAAAGCATTTCGGAGGGCATTTACACCTAATATTTTCACGATCGGATAGCTATTCGATCAGAGAATATGAATGAAGTGACCAGGTGTAAACAGGCCCTATGTGAGTTTGTTGATTTTGGAATGACTGTTAGTGTGTGATCCTCAGTCGTTTAGTATTTAGTCTCAGCCTCAAACGTCACACCCACGGACCGTTGGCTGAACATCTGATACATATGGCAAACAAAATTTTAAACACTTCAGGAGTCGTCATCTGATTGGTTGAATTCTACAGGATTTCCTGGAGACGTGTGTGTTGTGTTCTTTAACGGCCCGCCTGGAAACAAAGATGCCGTGATGCCAAACCCCCTCATGGAAAAGGAAAGCCGTTGCGTTTACAACATGTGATAATGAGCGCTTATAAGGATCAACTAAATGCTTGATTTTCAAAAGTATGTGAAGTCCACAAAATAAGAGTTTTACACGCTGGTCTGTTATTGTAGGGACACCGACGTTACATTTTCACTCCCCTAAACATGACGCGGAACAAAATGAACTGTGATTTGTTGCTTTACATGTCAGTTAGACGGCCTCTGGGCGGTCCATGACCAATGAAATCTGCTATAGAGTCCAGACTTTTGCTGTCAGTCTGAAGGTCTGACTAGACTATTTAGTGTATGGTACCCATTTTTCTCTGTAACCATTTACAAATTCAGCAAGTGTATGATGTCTAATCTGTTCTGATTTTAAAAAGTTGTGTAGTGTATTCCTGACTTAAAGCAGAACTAAGTAACTTTTTTACCTTCATAAATAGTTTTCTAAGTCCTTACGATGGTTAATTGACTTGTAGTGGTGTGTTTGAGTTGTGCACTAACCCCCTCTGGCACGTCTACGCCAGAAAACAGCACTTGCAAGTTGAGCTGCGCCGACCCGACACAATCGCGCCTCATGTTCACGTTCACGCGAGAGTGACAAAATGCTTTACGGTAATTCAAAAACAATGTATATATTATGACTTTATAAGACAATTTCGAAAATTACCCACCTCCATCGAGATTTTTTTGTACTGTATATGCAAAACTACTGCGCTGGTGAGCGTTGTAGTCGTTGTAGTCCAGAGCTGCGCTTGGAGTTTTTACGACAGTGTGATTCACTGAAGGAACCTGTAGGGGGAGCTTCGCAAATCTTACTGAGTTCCGCTTTAAAAGGGATTGTTCACCCATAAATACTCACCCTAATGTTGTTCCAAACTTTTTCTTTCTTCTGCAGAACTCAAAAGATATTTTGAAGAATGTTTCTAGTGTTTTTGTTCATACAACAAAAAGACAATAGGTTCCAAAACAGCATTGGACCCCATTGACTTTCATTGTGCGGAAACAAAAAAGCAAGACATTTTTCAAAATATTCTTTTTTGTGTTACTGCAGAAAAAAGAAAGTCATACAGGTTTGGAATGTCATGAAAGTGAGTAAACGATAACATTTTTCATTTTTGGATGAACTATCTCTTTAACTTAAGAAATTAATTTGGCAATATTCCTAACATGAACACAACATGAAATTAAAATCGACCCTATTAATCCACATTATTGTTCATAATTCATCAGATGCATGTTGTTTTTGTAATCTTATCAAAAAAATCATCAACTTTTTCCAACCCCTCCCTTTAACTTAAGAAATTTAATTGGCAATATCTGTAACATGAACACAACATGAAATGACAATTGACCCTATTAATCCACATTATTGTTCATGATTCATCAGCTTCATGTTGTTTTTGTAATCTTATCGAAAAAATTATCAACTTTTCTAACCTCTCCCTTCCAACCACCTGCCATAAAGATATCGTTTTTTACAATCCAATTAAAACCCATTGAGAAAAAAATCAAGTCATATCCGACATTTTATTTCTCCGAAATACACTACACCACACACTTCATGTACACAGCTATGGTGCTCTTTGCATCTCAGTGCCCAAGAAACAAACATTACTCTTTCTTTATGATCTTATATTCTTTGTCATTTATAGGCCTCTATGCCAAACGCACAACAGCAACACCAACAGCACGAGTGTGAACCATTTGCTATGATTAATAGGTTTTGTCTAGAGAATAGCATAAAATACATGGCACACTATTTCACTTTCATCAATACAACTGATTAAATATGCGTCATACTGTCATACAACTGACTTTATGTCCCTCGTGAATAAATGCCATGATTGCCATGTAAGAAGTTATCTAGATTAGGTTAAGATACGGACTATTCACTAGTGTTTTACTGATTAAACATGTAGGCAAAGTAGCAACTTAGCTTGAATAGCACAGCCTAGAACATTTCAAATATTGACAGATAATCTTATCAACTCAGAATCAACTAAACCTCTTTGTCACGATTAAGAGTTTCAAAGAATTAACAACAATTTTGAAACAAAGTGGCTTTATCTTAATCCTAATTTAAGTGCATAATGATTTGCACTCAATGGATCTCAGATCCCAGTCATTCTTTGCCTTGTTTTGGGACAATTAATGGAATAAAAAGTCATTTTTATGTACAAAGACACATTTATTCCTGTATTTCTTTATAATATGCTGCATAATGATGTACTAGCCAACACATCTAGACTAGTTAATCATAATGAGTAGAATCAAAACAACAAAAGACCAAACTAGTACAAACACACACACTACACGTTGATAACCTGTTTTCAAATGCCCATGGACCTATTGGTCAGAGATCACTAATCCCAGAGAGATGAGCGTACGGGTGAACAGAGGTTTTACGGTCACCCCCTAATGAAGCCTAATCCCCCAAAGGTTAAAGGTCACTATGTATCCACTTTCCTGGGCATAAGAAGGGTCTTTCTTTTGTGGATGTTAAACCTCCTTTTATTCATGCCCTCAGAGCATAATGAGAGTCCAGTCACAGTGAGAGAAGCGCCGGGGTAATTAGGCGTAGAAGCAGATAGGGTGTCTTTAAACATTATTGGAATTGATGTGGATTATTTCAAATTGTGTCGGAAAGATTATTCCACATAAAGGTTTCTATACTGACAAAGGAATGATAAAAGCTTGTGTTGACACGTTAGCTGCTTTACACAATATATTTCTTTTAATATTCTGAGGGCGCCAAAATGCCGTTCGACCAGTTGGTTCACATGGGCGTCACACGGTCACGTGCACGCCACACACTGATTTCTTTGAAAAACAGCTCCATGTTTCAAAGTGAGCCGGGAGTAGAGTGCCGTTCATGCTGCATATAAAGAAAAAGATGAATCGTAAATCACAAGACCTTCCAAGAATCTCCCAGGAACTTCCATTGTTGAAGGAGCAACCGGGCCCCTCTCCCTTCAGCATGAGGCCTTTCCTCGGGCTGTTTCCTTCGCCGTGGGGGGCTTCACCCCTGAGCTCCTGTAGGTGTGCATGTCTGTCATTTCAAGAATGTCCTGCAGCACATGTATGTACACATGCAGAGAGGTTAGGGCACATATAAAATCTGGTTTGAAGCATAAATCTGGAAAAAAGTGAAGTTTGTGAAGTTAAAAGCAGAAAGTTATAAAACAGGAAAACTACTATTTGCCAGTGGGGTAAAAACAAACAAAAAAACTTATCATAAATTAAAACTTATTTATTATTAATTCAATTAAGTTTTCTTATTTATTTGTGTTTATATATAGAATAATTTATAGATTACAGTATAATTTTAATTTCAAAATATATGACAGATTTAATAATAATATAGTATATAATATATAACATACATACACACACCAACAAACACACACACACACACACACACACATATATATATATATATATATATATATATATATATATATATATATATATATATATATATATATATATATATATATAAATTTAGTCATTACTAGTTAATTACTTAATATTACTTCTTAGTTATATTTTAAATATATTTATAATGTTCAAAATATAAAGATACATTTGGTATTTATTTAAAATATATTTTAAGATTAGAAAGGTATTTTTCGCTCCTGTAAGTACATTTTATAATATATTTTATCATTTGAAGGTTTGAACAAAATATATTCAAAAATATATTTCCTCAAGTAAGATTTTCATGGATTTTACTGAAAAATAAGAGAAAACAGTAGAAGTATATAAATATAATGCTCGTATGCTATAGTTATTCAAATAGATCGGCAAAAAAGTGGTAAAGCCTTCACTAACTTTAGTCGCCCACAGGCTTAAATAGTTCATTAATGGTTTATTGTCCAAATTACTGCGACAACATTCTTTCCTTTCATTCCTCTGTGTGAAGCTCATTTGTGGGTAAAACAGGCTAAGAAGCAGAATGAGAGCTGAAAACGAACAAAAGAGATTTATTTTTTAATATCAGATTTCAGAATTAGGAATTTAAAAAGAGGAAGTAACCAAGAAACATACAGCAAAGAGAAGAAAAGAGAAGTAAAGAGAAGGTGTGATGGGGGGATTCTAGTTGTGGCGCGTTTTCATGTAGTAAAAAAATGCAAATCATCATGTTTTTCTGTTCAATAACATGGGAAATTGTTACGGTACACGTGTGTTTGTGTGAGTGCAAGAGTTGCACATGATTTTAGTGCTTTGCATCATTCTGTTGACACACACACACACCCAGTATATTTGTTCAAAGGTTGGTCTTTCTTTAATGGAGGCAATTTCCACATTCGTACATAGTGTGAATATCTTGGTTCATTTTTCATGTTGAAAAGGAAGGTCAAACAGAGTGCATGGATATTGCCTGGTGAAAGTAGTTCATGCATACAGAAAATACTGCATTTAGTACATACAGAAAAAACAATACAAGTCGTATGCTGAACACAGCCATAGACCATAGACAAAAAAAAAGCTATTCTTTGTTTAGTTCATCCATCAGGGTGTGTGTTCTCTGGCCGTCTCTGCCTAGCTAATAGCTCATGACAGCCTGAGGTCTCGCCCTGTCAGCCCTACCTGCAGGGGTCTGGCCCAACGCCTCTTCAGGGTAATTGTTCTGCCCCTTCCAACCCCCTTCTCAAGCTTTAATCCCTTCCCCCAAGAATGCAACGGAGGGTCAAGGTGTATGAGGGGAGAAGGAGGAAAAGAGAAAGCGTGTGAAAGAATGCAAGAGCAGTTGCTGTTTGAAACTAATTATAACTGCATGTCAGCGCTGTCAGTGTAATCTCAGTTCTGCACGCCACCTCGGAGACATATCTACACTTCGTCAAGACACCAACTGAAGAACTGTGAGAATGTTACATAATGCTAGTGCAGAGCATAGGTAAAACTTGCACAAAAAAATCATATGCAAGCTAAGGGTATGTTTGCACAAGAATGCTGAACTAAAAACAGAAATGTTTTTCCTTTGCATTTTTCACGTACAGATGACAACATTTATCAAAACGATCCCCGTTCACATGGATCCGCGAAAACTATGTATTTTGCATGCCAGGCCTGTAGTTGGCGATGTTACTTTTGTAACGAAACACTAAGCACCTATAGATCGAACACTTAATACAAACGCGCATGATGTCACCGTTTTCACAAATTTGCGTTTTTTGAAGTTTACACGGAAATATAACGGTATTGTTTTCAAAAACTAAAAGTATGAATTTTCAGGCCCCCAAAACGTTTTTTTTTTTTGTGTAAATGAACAGCCAAAACACATAAAAAGTGTTTTGTTTTTAGAAATAAATGATAAATGCCCCTAAATAGGACAGTTCACATATAAAGCTGATGCTTCTATATATACTGGATTGGAGCTGTTTTCATAAAAGCATTAAACTTTCCTCACAAAATTTGCTATAATGCCTTTAGGCTATTATTTACAGTTTATATTAAATAAGGTAAACTATATTTGTTATAAGGGTAGATTTTAGTTTTAGATTATTTTTAAGTCAATAATTATAATGCCAATTTTAATATGTAAAGAACAAAAAACAAAAATCGAATCAAAAAAGCCCACCCACATCTCTATATTCTGGTCACTATATATGTCTCGGGTTTCCTTTTTCATGTAAGTCAATGTTTAATCTTAGGATTTTAACCAACCAGATTGCTTTTTTTTAAGCAAATGTAATAAAAGTGAAATATGAGTTAAGTGATTAAATTGTTATTAATAAAAACAAAATAGGAATAATACATAATTAAAAATAAATGAATAAAAAATATTAATAAATAATTACAAAAAAATATTAGAAAAAGAAAAATTAATAAAAGAAATGTACAAACAGCATAGAAAGCACACTGAGTTGGAGTCAGTGAGTTCCCCAGTGTTGTTTTTGCTGGTCAGCTATGGCACCTGTTAAACATTGGCTAAGAAGGAGACATTCTGTGAGGCTTTTCCTAGAAACTCAACTCTCCCCAGTTAAGCTGAAGAGGCAACCTTCTGTACATATGTGTCCATGTGGAAACTGAAGGGACTGAAAACAGGGGGCGGAGAAAAGCCCTTCATTCCAGCCTACCAGACGGGAGGGTGTGATCCCAGACACGTGGACCACAGTCCAGGAAAATTCATAGAAGTACAGAGACATACTGTACATACTGTACGTGAAGACACACATGGAAAATAACAACTACTCAGAGGCAGGAGGGACCACGGAGTCCTCATAATACAGAGAATCAGAACTGTGTGCCTAGACCATATAGACTGAATATGATTAAATCTTACTTATACAGCACACTTAAAAGGAATAGATCATTCTAAAGTAAACAATTCTGTCATAGTTTACTCACCGTGCTGTAATATGACTTTATTTCCTATGCAGGACACAAAAGCAGTAGCTTTTTCAGAATTTCAGAGGTTCTCCATACTGTGAAAGTGGAGCTGTCACTGTCAGGAGCTTAAAAAAAGGACATAAAAGCACCATTAAATTCCAACTTGCATGCTTTATTTTATTTTGCTGTAACTATGCATACCTCTCATTAGGAAACTCTGTAATGAAGCCCTTATGTGACATTTTTAATTACCTCAAGGAAAAACTGCTTACACAAGAAGCTCTGCCCTTGTTTCGCTGTAATTTCAGCTTTCTCCAGCATGTGTGGTCTGTGACTAGCCAACAAGTCTGAAGTGGAAGCCTGAGAAAAGCTCTGTGAAATCTGGGTGACCAAAAAGGCAGTTTAGATGAAAATAGTAACATCTCCTAACCATTCTATCACTATTACTTGGCAATCATAAATTTATGGTTATGAAGAACATAAAACCATTTACTTCAGTAAGCCATTGCCATGCAGGTCTGTACATAGTTTTATGCAAAACTCGCATAATTCATGTTTTGTGTTTGTTTAACACACATAACAGCAGTATAAAGAATTGAATTTTTAGATTTTCTGTGAAAATGTGAGTGGTGTTTGCCTGTGCAAAACTTACAGTTATGATGCCAGGCTGTTGCTAAAGTTGTTCTGTGCGGTTACTCTGGGTGGTTGCCAGGGTGTTGCTAGGGTGTTCTACCTGGCTGCTTATCAAGACAAAAGATGTCTGAATTTAGCTGAATTTATTAAAATAACCCCATTCATAAGTATGTGAACCATTGATTCTCAGTACTGTGTGTGGTTACCTGATGATCTACGACTGTTTTTATGTTTTTGTGATGGTTGTTCACGAGTCTCTTGTTTGTCCTGAGCAGTTAAACTGAGCTCTGTTCTTCAGAAAAATCCTCCAGCTCCTGCAGATTCATCAGTTTTCAAGCATTTTTGCATATTTGAACCCTTTCCAGCAGTGGCTGAATGATTTTGAGATTCGTCTTTTCACACTGAGGACAACTGAGGGACTCAAACACTACTGAACTATTGAAAAAGGTTCAAACATTCACTGATGCTCCAGAAGGAAACACGACGCATTAAGAGCGAGGGGTGAAAACTTTTTAATTCAAATATCAAGGTAAATTGTGCTTAATTTTTCTGCCGGGAAGCATGCAAGTATCTTCTGTTGGTTCCGAAGGGCAGTACTAAATGAAAAACAATGATATTTAAACAAAATAAGAAAAATTGTGACATCTTCATCCTGTTCAAAAGTTTTCACACCCCGACTCTTAATGCATCGTGTTTCCTTCTGGAGCATCAGTGAATGTTTGAACCTTTTTTAATAGTTGAGTTTGAGTCCATCAATTGTCCTCAGTATGAAAACACAGATCTCAAAATCCTACAGTCACTGCTGGAAAGGGTTCAAATATGCAAAAATGCTTGAAAACTGATGAATCTGCAGGAGCTGGAGGATTTTTCTGAAGAACAGAGCTCAGTTTAACTGCTCAGGACAAACAAGAGACTCATGAACAACCATCACAAAACATAAAAACAGTCGTGGATCATCAAGTAACCACACACAGTATTGAGATTCAATGCTTCACATACTTATGAATGGGGTTATTTTAATAAATTCAGCTATTGTTTTGTCTTGTGAACTAAATGCAAACATCTTTTATGTAAAATATCTTACTCAGGACAGTTCTAAACAAAAAATAACATGCATTTTTTATTATCCCTCTTATTTTATTCAAATAATTCTCATTTTCACAGATTCTACAAGGGGTTCACATACTTTACCATGCCATTGTATGAATTGGAACTTTTTTTCATCGCAAGTCTATCATATTTGTTTGGTCGTTTTATTGCACACTGTGGGACTAGTTAATGCTTAGCCAAATATTACTTAGGACTTAGCGTGAGTTAAGGAGAGGGGGATGAGAAAGAAAATACATGACACCCCTGTGAAAAGGTTCGCTTTCATTATATCAGAAATGAGCTCTAAATTTGACCTGGGCCTCATGGGTGGGTGTTTTTGAGCCCAAAACTTCCATTTCTGTCATGTATGTCAGATGATGAGTCTTGTTTTTGCAAGGGGGGCACCCCCTTATACGTGTGTTGGTGTCTGACAGCTCATCTCTACCTTCAGCATGATCTGTCCGATACAACGAGTGCAGAAGCACAGGAATCATAAGACACCACAACATGATTAATGAGCTCATTGAAAGTCTCAGAGCTTCATAGATCATTCATATTCATACCAGTTTTACTGGTGGTGGTTGATAATTTTAGTTGAATGTTCTTGTCATGCACAATCAACTGTGAAGTCACAGCCAGACTTGGTTAGATGATTGGACGGATGGTAGATCATAACACACTCAGCACACACACACACACACACACACACACACACAGGAACCCAAACTCTTTGAACTCTTCTGGTAAAAGGGTGGGAGCTTCAGTTGGTTGATTACTCATAATCTTCTGATTTCAACTAAACAGCCGCCAAGATATAAAACAGTGGGCCATTCTCATAATGTACCCTTTAACCCACCTGTTCTTGACCTCTTTGTGTTAAGACATCTGCGGATTAAACCAGAGATTTCACACTTGACACCTCAAGTCTATAAAAATTGCATCATTTGTTTTGTGTTGGAGCAACTTTATGTATTCGCAAGAGCTTGTCAACACTTTCAATGGACACATTTAAAAGGCAAAGGGTTTCAACCTATGAAACAAGTTAAAATCAATGTAAAAACAAATCAGTTTTATAGAGAGAAGATGAAAAAATAAAGGCCCGTTCACACCAAGAACGATAACTATATTAGCATTCACATTTACATTTAATCATTTAGCAGACGCTTTTCTCCAAAGTGACTTACAAATGAGAACAATAGAAGCAATCAAATCAACATGAGTGCAAAAGTATGCAAGCGCTCAAGTCCCAGTTATTCCAGCAAAGTGCACATAGAAAGCATTTAAATAAATAAATAGAGAGAGAACAGAAATAGAGAAGTAAGAGCTAATATTACTGGATCAAGTGGCGAAAAAGATGCTCGGATTGAGTTAGGCAGGTCAATCCACCAGCAGGTAACAGACAAGGAAAAGGTCCGTGAGAGTGATTTTGTGCCTCTTTGGGATGGCACCACAAGGCGCCATTCACTTGCAGAACGCAAGCTTCTGGAGGGCGCACAGGTGTGAACAGCAACCGTCGGATCATCTGGTTGGAATGAGAGGTAGAGTTGTGTGCCATCAACATAGGTGTGAGAGGAAAAATAATGTTCCTGAATGACAGATCTTAGTAATGACATGTAAATGGAGAAGAGAAGTGGTCCAAGCACTGAGCCCTGGGGTACCCCAGTAGCAAGATGATCTGACTAAGACACCTCACCCCTCCAACATAGCCTCAAGGACCTTACCTGAGAGGAAAGACTTGAACCTAAGGAGTACGGTTCCCGAGATGCCTTTTGTCATGAGGGTTGACAGGAGGATCTGGTTAACTGTGTCAAAAGCAGCAGACAGATCCAGCAGTGGACGATATTGTTCTGTTTATTCTAAGCGCACTGCAGTTTTGTCGTCTGCCACTATAAATGCTCGAGCTCTGAAAGCAGGATGGATTCTGATTAGCTGTCAGTGTTTTTATCGTTCATCAGCTGGAAAAAACGATTAAGAACAATTTTTAGAACTTTATCTTTATTGTTGTTGTTATTGTCCTTGGTGTGAAGGGGTCTTAAAGCTGCAAAAATGAAAGAAATGCAGTAGGTTAATAATGTATTGCAAAATCGTTCTTTTGCATATACAGCCCCGAAACGTATTTGGACACTTAAATAACATTAACACTTTGCTTGCACTATTTTTGTTATCTAAAGCAATAACATTCAGACATGTGCTTCATAAAGCGAAGAATGCGGAAGCGGAAAGTACGTTCAAGGCGATATTTTGTTTATAAAGCATAAACGGTTGTATTTTTTTTTTCGAAAATGACCGATCGCTTCGCTAGATAAGACCCTTATTACTCATCTGGTATCGTTTAAAGCCCTTGAAGCTGCACTGAAACTGTAATTTTGACCTTCAACCTGTTGGTAGCCATTGAAATCCACCGTAAGGAGAATAATCCTGGAATGTTTTCCTCAAAAACCTTCATTTCTTTTCGACTGACGAAAGAAAGACATGAACATCTTGGATGACATGGGGGTGAGTAAATTTATCAGGAAAAGTGTATTTAAAAGTGGACTAATCCTTTAAATGACCTCCACCGCTGTGCTAAATTATTGTACTAAGCTGAAAGACCACAAGTCACATTTTATTGAATATTTTCATGATTACTATTTTTTTAAACGTTCATGCATGAAATTGCCATATACTACAGGTTTTTGTGATTTTTATCTGCAGTTAAAATAAAACATATTTGTTTCTGCAACATTTTATCCCCACTCTGCATACATTTTTCCATGAAAATAAGTCCATGTATAGTATAAATATGAGATTTGACAAACTCAGAATTAATTTTGCCAATAAAATTAATGCTCTCATAATGATCAAATAAAACCATTCAAAAACATGCACTTCCTGTTGCCTTCTACATGATTTCTGTTGAAGCAGAATAAAGGTCCCCAAAGCAAATTATATGATGTAATTGTAAATTTTGGGGCCTATAAACACCGATTTTAACATCAGAGTGGAAATCATGCAAATGAGAAAGACGTGAAAGAAACACTAGTAAGCAACAGGAAACGTTCCTTTTTTTATGTTAAACCCAGATGGGTAGCTTCCCCCTGAGTTTCCTGTGAGTAAAGTGCTAGCGCAAGTGCTACAACAGAAAGTACGGGGTGAATACCTACATATGACATTCATGTGAAATTTCCCTAAATAACTCCATTGTGTGGCCCACGCTGACTTTTTGATGCGCTTCAAGTATTTCAGTGTGAAAAACCACAAATTTGAATCACTCTGAAAAGAACTCGAGACACACTTTACAAGAACATTACATAACAATCTAAATGATCAGGATTATGTTCATGCACTTTGTAGGTGGCCAGGTCTTTTTACTTTCTAAAAACAAAAAACAAAAAAACATCAAAAAGCATTTTAGCATCTTTAAATGTTCAGGAAGCACAGTTCGCATTTTTGGTTCAAATTACTACCGTTTTGCATAACACAATCTCCAGATAAATGGCTAAAGGTTTTGGTTTGTGCATGGCCTCCGGTTCCGTTACCTCTATGAGTGATGAGTGTTTCCACAGCGCATGCCTCTCAATAGGAGGATTTCCCCTTGTTGTTCAAAGCTGCACTCATGACTCACTCTCTTTCACTCGCTCTCTTTCTCATTCCATCCCTCTCTCTCTTCCTCTCCATCTGAGGGGGCTTTTCTTTGTTTTGCCTGTGGAGAAACGGGTAAAAGGGGGGGGGGGGCTTTCGAGAGTGATATGACTAACTGTAAAGGTGCAAAATATCTCACTCCAGGCAGGTGGTTATATGCACTTCAGTGGTCTTCAGTGGTGTTTTCAGCCCCCGCGCATCTTACTGCAAAGTATGATGATGTCTGAATCATGGGAGTTATTTAAAAAAAAAACTTCCAGATGCAGTACAGTAATGGGAATTGGGGGTGAAAATGTGCTTAATTGTCATGAAACTTGTAACTTGTAAAGTGAGTCTTAACATTTCTTTCTTACTTTTAATTATAATTTCTAAATGCATGGGATTCACCTGTATAAGCTTCTTTCCAGTGGGAAACAGACATTTGCACGATCACCGCTGGCATGTATTTCTCAATTTCTTCAGCTTGTTCCTACACCTGCAGAGATCACAAGAACATGATAAGCTCTTCAACATACAGGAATGTGACAAGATTCAGAAAAATTTGCCTACAGGGGATTATTTAGTGGAAATTTATTCAAATAAAGATGATTGCAAAATAAAGATAATGTATGTTTATGACTCAATCTGTTTTGCCTCAGGTCAGGCGCACCAGTATAGAAAAGACCTATCACATTTATATATATAGTTTAAAATATAAAGTAAAATTAATATATTTCCAAGTATCCATGAGGTACACATGTCACTGAATTAAAGGGACCAAGATCTCCTACTAAATACTGGGACAAAGTTCAGTAGTACATGATTACAGTACTCAGCAAAGCTTGGTTTACATTCCCTGGTGATTGATATGCATGTGTGTGTATGTGTGTTCGCTTGGTGGCTGACGTATTACCATGATTTCAAGGCCAGATGACTTTCTGTGAAGAGGACAAACAAGAGACTGAGTTCAAATGATTGCATGTGCGTGTGTGTATAGTTTTGAAGTGAATTGGAATACATCGTCTTTGTATGAATGCCAGCTTGATAAAAACGCAGAAATACAAAGATAGTAAGTCTTGGCTCTGCTTTATATCCACTCTGTTCCATTCTAGGGAATTCTTTCTGAGAAGTTGGATTTCTCTATATTCACCATGTGGCACACAGAACCCTATCATAGAGGTTAGTCAGAACGAGTCCTCATGTGACACAAGCACAGTCTCGATACATGCTTTAATTTGGTCAGACAGAATTGCTTGATATCTAGATAGTTCCTCGAATGCTGGGTACCAAATTTCAAGCCTGTCACAGGAAATTTGGTTTTCAGGTAATAAAAAACTCATTCATGTGCTGCATTTCTCTTACCCCACTGGCAAATTGTTTTTTTTTTTATGTTCCTTTTAAGCACAAGCCACATTAAATTTAGCAAGATTTATGCTTAATAATATTAATACATTTCCAATAAAATAAAGTTAATTCATAACATCTTATGCTACTTTGCTTTTCCTGTAAATGTACCTGTTTTAAAGGTGTTTAGAGTATTGATTAAAAAGTTTTTTTTTTCAGTGTGATTTCAAAAATGCAAATTTAAATGTCATTTTATGCAGTTTCAGAATGTCTGATTTCACAGCACGTTAAATTTGAATATTCAAAAATTCTTGTTTCTTCTGGCTTAGCATTCCCAGTTTGAATTCAAATTCAATTCAAATCACATTATTTTATACAAATCATAATCAAATCAACATATGCTGTTTGTAGTTTTAGAAAATTTAGCTCTATCAAACTTTCCCTGCTTTTTATACCTGAATAAAACTAAGACATAAAATAGTTATTTGGCTATTGGTTAACATATGTGATCTCAACGAAAAAAAGAGTCATTTTTGAGGCAGAGCGAGTTCTAAATAAAGATTATTTAGACAAATTAAAAAAATTGAAATAACATTCACCAATTAATCATTCACAATAAGAACAGGAATATGAACTATACAGGGGGCCGTTTTTATTTTATGTTGACTTCAGACTTGCCAGAGTTGAATGTGTGTGCTGTGTGTTTCTGTCACGTGTGTGAGCTGTCAGAGGGCACATGTGCATAGGAGATTTGTGGGAGAATGTCCTGTGACAGTAGCATGAAATGGGGTGAGTGACAGTGGACAGCTGAGGGACGTGAAACAAGACAAAAGGACAGTATATATGTGCCGGAGTGCGTGAGTGTGTAAGTGGAGAGAGTGTGTGCTTTTAAGCATCTGTGTATCTGTCTGTGTCTGCTGTGGGGCAAACCATTTCACATTCCTCAGACGCAGTTGTGTTTTGCGTGATTTATAGTTTGTCTGAACCGGTGGCGAGTAAAAGGCATAATTACAGAATGTTCTGTACAGGATTTTTACATATGGAAATACAAATGGTCACTTCTGCGGATGAAAACAGATCATTCACTTAATGACCGGCTGCAAAGGACATCTTATTTACACAACTTTATACTATAAAGCAGCTAAGCCACATTAACCCATTCCTCTTCACAAGCTTTATGTGCAAGGTTTGGCTGAAACACTCATCCTTAAAGGGATATTCACCCTAATGACTTTCCAAACTAATTCTGGAGAATGTCCACACTCTTAGAAGAAAAGTTTCTATATAGAACCTTAAAGAGTTCTGTCAGGCACTTCATTTATAGAACTTTTTAGGTGTTCTCATCATGGGATCATTTTATGCATTTAGTTTTAAATATACATGTATATATATTTTTTATTTTGGATCATTTTTGCATCCCACTTTATATTAGGTGGTGTATAGGTGCAAGTGTACTTTTTGTTTTAATACTGTATTGCAAAATTACTTTTGCTTTTTACTTTTGCTGCTATTAGAGGTGACGTACGGGTAAGGTTAGGGACAGGTTTGGTGGTATGGGTAGGTTTAAGGGTGGGTTAAGGTGTAAGGGATGGGTAAACAGTGTAATTATAGATGTAATTACAGAAATTAATTACAGATGTAATTACAGATGTAATTACATGCAGGTATTTTTTAAAATACAAGTACAATGTAAAAACATGTATGTATACAATAAGTGCATTGTATCAAATGACTAATTTAAATGTCAGTACATAGTAGTTAAGGTCAACTAATATAAAGTGGGACCACTTTATGAATTTACCAGCTCGTAAACATACTTTATCGCTAGAAAAAAAATTGAAATAACCTGTTACACATGAAAGTATCATGCAATCATATTAGACATTTAGAACCTTTCTGTCATAAAGCATTCTTTAAAATTGAGTCAAGAACCTTAGTGTTCTATATAGAACCCCATTGAATCTTTATTTCTAAGAGAGAGGCTGCTACTTTCCATCCAATGAAAGTAAATATGGACAGAAGCATCATAGTTAACTTTGGAGCTTTTTGGAGCTTTACATTTTCATTAAATGAGTGTTTAGGGTATTCTCCATTTATGTTCTACAGAAGAAATGAAGAAATAGCATCACATGAGTTTGTTTTCATGAGTTCAGCACTTAAAGCTTCATGCACCGTTACAAACTCAAAACAAATTCTTCTTCTTATCCGAGTCTAGATAATCAGTGTGGTCCTGAATCAGGGTTTACAAACAGTTTACAGTTTATCACTCGACTGCCAGCTGAGATACGTCAGGAATCTGAAGTTCACTGAACCCTCTTTGTGCAGTAATGAGGATCCATTAGCACGTAACTTGACACTGTTCCTGGATCAGAGGCAGCAGATGCTGATGTCTTTACATGGCTATTAGCAGGAGGCTTAATCTGCACTCTCAACATTAAATGAAATTAAGAAGAGCTGAAAACTGGAAAATTTGCAGAAAGGGAAAGCTTGTCTAAAAACAACATATGTTGTGTTTTAGATGTTGGGCCTCTCCAGGCTTCATAACTAGCTATCAAGTAGACTTCCTTGGCTGACCAACTTCACCAACTGGTGAACACAGCATGGCTATGATGGTCAAACAGCTAGACCAGCACCAATCCACCATGCAAAATCAATGTGTAGTCATTGATATGTCGAATAGAATATCGAGACCATAAAATATGAATTCAGTAGTGGACAGTAGTAATAGAAAATAGTTCCATCTAATTAACAAATTAAATTACAAAATAGGAGAAAATGAGCAGTTGTTGTCTTTAAGGACCTGATTTGACCCATATTAATTACTTTTGCTGACATAAGCTAATTTAATCAAAGTGTTCAAATATGTTAAATTATATATTTCAATAAAAACATTTGATTTAGATGCAACAAAAAAAAGCACATTTCAAGTTGCTTGATTAAACGTTTTTATAGTATATTAAAGAAACGATAAAACACTTGCAGTGTAGGAGTTGTAAACCCTCATTGTAAAACACTTAACCAATCACTCTCATTACCACCCCTAAATTTAAATATGAACTATGGCAATCAGTTCATTTCTTTCCACTGTTTCTAGCAGTTTTAGAATTGTTAAAAAAATCCCCATCTGTACACAGAAGAGCATTTGCCACTTTCTGAGTTTTGACCTCCCCCTGTTGGAGAAGTGTATACTTGAATATGTCACTCAGGGCTGGGGTCAGGAGGTGAGGTCACTCCTTAAAGAACAACTAAAGAGCAAAAAAAAATGGCCTCCTCCATTAAAAGACCAAAGGAAAGGAGACGAGAGCCAGACAGATGCACTATCTACTCATTTATAAAGAATAAAGTGCAGCCTTTATCTAGTGTACCTAAAAGACAATTCGTCTTTTACTTCTCAAACAAAGAGCTCAGATTGATGAAGCAGCCAGATTCCATGAATCAAAAGCCTTGAAGCTGATGGCATCTTTTCTTATCTTTTAAACCCCCTGAATCGGGTGTTCAGTGATATTCAAAGGTAAATGTTGTTATTGCCCAATGTTTTCCTCTCTGTTTACATGAGCATGATCAATACTCTTTTTATGAACAATAATGCATATTATAAACACACTTGAGGTAGGCTGTCAAATATTTGAGTGTTTAAAAGTGTGACATGTGCAGTACAGCTATACCAGTTGAACTTGGTTAGAGCTGCAGTCGATTTAAACTCATGGCTGGAGGATGAATCATCAGAACCACAAAGAAAGTTCTACATGCGGTTCATTCTTAGAATCCTTCTGAGCATTTCCCTTCAGAGAATTTGCATTGAGGTCAGACATCATTTCAACTTAAGTAATAAAACAAAGGATTTGATATTATTATACATATATAGGTGAAGCTTACATTAACATAAAAGAGTCAAGACAAATAAACTTAATATTTGTATAAAAAAAAAATATATATTTTGCATAAAGAAATAATATTTAAAGACCATTAAGATTATTTCTATGAGAGTTAAGCACATTTTCACCCAAATTATTTCACCCATTTTCTTGTAAACACTAATAAGTTAATAATTTACATCCATTTTTTAAGTTAACAAGCTCCACAGATAATTTCATTTAACTTTAAATGTTGGTTTTATTACACAAGCATGTTAATTGCACTAACTTGAAATTCTGAGTTAGCTAACTCATAAAATTTGATTCCTCCCCTTCCTGTGGTCCGTGTGTCCAGTCCATAAATACACAAGTGAAATTTATAGGGGACACGCGGAGAGAGTGTCTCAGTACACAGGGTTTGAAACACTGCCAACATGTGTCTAATATACCTGTCTCAAAATAACTTGGTGTGGTTCAGACGTCATCACTACAGAGGGCGGACATCAATGACACAGTGTCAACCTTTGTGAGCATGCATGGTTTGGCCAATTACACTGAACAACATTTACATCCCCAGATCTTAGTTTGTGTCACATTAAGTGTGGTGATGAACTGTCACCTTCTTCCCTGCGGAGAGAAGCTCCTGTCCAAACAAAATCCTATTACCGCAGCTCATCTGGACAAATGTTTGTCTGTGTCCCTTTCAGGTGTCATTTCTAGCATTGTTGACATAAACAAGAGAGAGGGAGAGTGATGGAGACAGAAGGGAAAGTCAAGCATGAGTGCTTCAGTACTGACCCTTTAATGAAGCAGCTCTGATCACCTTCACAGACGCTGTGAAGCTGTGAGCTGTAAGCGGAATGACACATTTTCCATACACATGCAAATCTCAACACCACGATGCCAGGATGTTGCTATTTGGTTGCTAAGAGCAGCGTCTCCAGCATAGGATGCAGGCACGCTAAACCTCATTCCCATCTGGGTCACGAAACCAAATGTAACCGGTTCTACTCGACCTGCTCCGAGCAGGATTCGAACTAGCCTCTCTGGCATGGGAGGCAGGCGCTCTAAACCTCATCCTCATCCAGATCACGGCACTAAATGTAACCAGTCCTACTCAACCCGCTCCATGCGGAATTCGAACCAGCATCTCCGTCATGGGAGGCAGGCGGCAAACCACATTCCCACCAGGGTCACGGCACTAAATGTAACCAGTCCTACTCAACCCACTCTGAGTGGAATTCGAACCGGCATCTCTGGCATGGGAGGCGGGTACACAAAACCTCATTCCCATCCGAGTCACGGCACCAGATGTAACCTGTCCTACTCAACCCGCTCCAAGCGGGATTCAAACCGGCGTGGGAGGTGGGCGCTCTAACAGGGACGATAAAAATCGCAGTCTCCAGCATCAGTCGAAAGTGGTTTTCTTTATGCCAAGGGAGTAAGATTTACTCGCAGAGTTCTTACTAGCTGGCCTCCATTACACTCACCCCCCAAACCTCATTCCCACCCAGGTCATGGCACCAAATGTAACCGATCCTACTCAACACGCTCCGAACAGGATTCCAAAATGACGTCTCCTTCATGGGAGGCGGGCATTCAAAACCTCATTTCCAACCGGGTCAAGGCACCAGATGCAACCTGTCCTACTCAACCCGCTACGAGTGGGATTCGAATAAGTGTCTCCTGCATGTGAGGCAGGCACGGGGTCACGGCACCAAAAGTAACCAGTCCTACTCAACCCGCTCCGAGTGGGATTCAAACCGGCATGGGAGGTGGGTGCTCTAACAGGGACGATAAAAACTGCGGTCTCCAGCATCAGTCGAAAGTGGTTTTCTTTATGCCAAGGGAGTGAGATTTACTTGCAGAGTTCTTACTAGCTGGCCTCCATTACACTCACGCCCCAAACCTCCCGCTCCAAACAGGATTCCAAAATGACGTCTCCTTCATTGGAGGCGGGCATTCAAAACCTCATTTCCATCCGGGTCAAGGCACCAGATGTAACCTGTCCTACTCAACCCGCTACGAGTGGGATTCGAATAAGTGTCTCCTGCATGTGAGGCAGGCACGGGGTCACGGCACCAAAAGTAACCAGTCCTACTCAACCCGCTCCGAGCGAGATTCAAACCGGCATGGGAGGTGGGCGCTCTAACAGGGACGATAAAAACTGCGGTCTCCAGCATCAGTCGAAAGTGGTTTTCTTTATGCCAAGGGAGTGAGATTTACTCGCAGAGTTCTTACTAGCTGGCCTCCATTACACTCACGCCCCAAACCTCCCGCTCCGAACAGGATTCCAAAATGACGTCTCCTTCATGGGAGGCGGGCATTCAAAACCTCATTTCCATCCGGGTCAAGGCACCAGATGTAACCTGTCCTACTCAACCCGCTACAAGTGGGATTCGAATAAGTGCCATGCACAGGCGCGGAGTCACGGCACCAAATGTAAGCAGTCCTACTCGACTCGCTCTGAACGAAATTCGGACCGGCGTCTCCGGCATGGGAGGCAGACGCGCTAACAATGGACGCTAAAGACTGCAGTCTGTATCATCAGTCAATCGAATCTAACACAGCTCTTACTAGTTTGCCTCCGTCTACATATGTCTCAGGTCTCTCCTTCGATGTAAGTCTGAGGAACTTTTCCAAACATTTTTTTGTCTGATCATTTTATCAACAAGATGAATGCTTAATTAACTTTCTGATAATAATACCCTAAATATGAGTATAGTATGAGTACAGTAATATAGTTAGCTTAGTAAACACCATTAAAACTCCCAGAATGCTCCAAAATATGTAAATGACATAAAATGAATAAATGTTTAAAACTTCCTACATGAGCTTCCTGGACTCCAAGACTCTCGTCATGGTAACCACACTGGAAACTTCCTTGCAGGCCTGTAGTTCCGTGGTGATGCAACAAAGAGCGGCCCACAATGGTAACGCAAACAAACATCTCCACATATACGAGTGCCATTTCCCTTTAGTGTAGGCTTTTGCTGTAATACGTAGGCCCTTTGTTGTTTGCTGCGTAGGCTCTCTCCCATAAACCACAGACTGATGCTCTATTTACATTTATGCCTTTAGTTGGCTCTTTCTTGCCGAAGCAGTGCAGAAGGAGGACAAATTAACTTTCTGAAAGAAAGATGGAGACCATGAAATGTTAAGCACAAGTACTTTTTGTTCTTCTATAAAAT
Source organism: Megalobrama amblycephala (assembly GCF_018812025.1). Taxonomy (NCBI): domain Eukaryota; kingdom Metazoa; phylum Chordata; class Actinopteri; order Cypriniformes; family Xenocyprididae; genus Megalobrama; species Megalobrama amblycephala. The sequence continues at coordinate 8,361,546 of NC_063051.1, forward strand.
GCAGTATGTGACTCATTTGTAATGAGTCAAGCCTTGTCTTCACACATTTTATAGATGGCTGCCATTTTCATCTCATGCTTTACAACAACTATGTGTGAACACCTAGAGAGATGCGACCAAGATGAAAGAGGGGCTTGTGTGAATTGATCTGTGGTGTGAAAAACTGTGTGAGGGGTCTTAGGATATGTGCATTAATTACAGCAGAAAAAAATGGCCCCTTCCTAATGAATTCCCTTCATTTAAATGGCAGTCTTATTATAACTTACACATCATACTCAGCACACTCAATCCAGAGCACTTCTGCTACTTCAAGTGGTAAAATACTGTACTTTTACAGTGACTAATGCTGTAACTGGTAACTTTACTCTTCCCAGGCCGAGCAGAGGACACTGTTCCTCCTACAGTTTCTTTATAACTCTGTGTTTTCCCTTGCATCTGTTAAGGCTATTTTAGAACAAAACCAGGTTAAAAAGTCAGTGATAATGCCCTACATTCAGTCACCAAATATGTAATGCAAGACACAGCACATCTTATCATGCAAATTTTACTCACTTTAATGCAAAACATATGCAGATATCATACAACTAGTATTTCATCTAGACTTTGAATAAACCATGCAAAAACATTTGATCTGAAATGGACTGACATTAACATAGAGATTAACATTTAATTGAGTTATTTTCCCATATTTTTTCTAGTAAAAAGGCAATATTCTAATTAGAACAATCGCCGTTTGCATGTAGCCAATAAACAATGTCGATCTATGCCAGAAAGAGTTCACAAGTAGTAAAACAAAATTCATCCAGAATTAATGTGTAACCACAAAAGCCACATAAAAAACAGGAAGTACTCTCTTCGCTGACAGGAAGTGGGTGAGAAAGGCAGGTATAAACACATGCAAATGCTTTGCTGCATGTCTAAGTATGTACATTTGGAGGTATATGACTTTGTGTGTTAGATGTGAACTAGTTTTGTTGCATTCATCTGGTAATACTGGAACTGTGTCATACTACTTCGTGTTGCAAACTAAATCTGAGAACCTCTGAGCCACATCCTCTTTCCTGATACACCTTTCCCTGCAGCATTATTGATCTCATAGTACTGCATAGTGTAGTAATTTTACACACTTTTTGTTCAGTATTAAATGACAGTAAGCACACATTAATATTGCTTTCACTCATGTGTAGGTTTAGGGATTTATACAAACACCTAAAATTAAGCATTTACTCAAACACCTAAACTTAACTAACTCATCTTTCACTATTTGTTGAAGAGAGGTGTGCTGTTACTTTTCTAAGTGACCAAACTTACAATTTCATCTAAAAGGTGATAAAATAGAAAACCTTATCAACTGTATAGCAACACCCTGGCAACCACAAAGAACACCTTAGCAACTGCATAGCAACAATCTGGCCACTAAAAACACCCTAGCAACTGCATAGTAACAACGTGGCTACCAAGAACACCTTATCAACTGTATAGCAACACCCTGGCAACCACCCAGAACACCCTAGCAACTGCATAGCAACAATCTGGCCACTCAAAACATCCTAGCACCTGTATAAAATCAACCTGGCCACCTAGAACATCTTATCAACTTCATAGCAACACCCTGGCAACCACACAGAACACCCTAGCAACTGCATAGCAACAATCTGGCCACTCAAAACATTCTAGCACCTGCATAAAGAAACCTGGCTACCTAAAACACCTTATAAACTATATAGCAACACCCTAGCAACTGCATAGCAACACTCTGACCACTCAAAACAACTGCGTAACAATAACCTGGCCACCTAGAACACCTTATCAATTGTATAGCAGTGCCCTGGCTTCCACCCAGAACACCCTAGCAACTGCAAAGCAACAACCTGGCCACACAGTACATCCTAGCATCTGCATAACAATGGCCTGGCAACCACCAAAAACACTCTAGCATCTGCATAGCAGCAACCTGGCCACCTTGAACACCTTAGCAACTACATAGCAACACCCTGGCAACCCCCCAGAACACTCGAGCAACTGCATAGCAATGACCTAGCAACCACCCTGGCAACATCTTAGGAATGTGGCATGGGCAAAAACTCTCACTCACTTGGAAAATACAGTTATAAAGAAATCTGCAACACATAAAGACTGTTCAAATTTCGAAACGATGTTTGATTATAAAGCCCACTTTTAAATTCAGTATATTCATTTGTTTAAGCTTTATTTAAACTGTCATCATGAAAGTGGGTCAATTAATTCCCCTCTGCCAACACAACTGTCACTGCGTCCTTGCTGCTCCTTGTCTAAACAGAAGGGAGATTTTCAAAAAGGTTTGATTTGTCCATTATGTTTACACTTTGAGTCACATTAGTCACGGCTCTTTTCAACTTTATGAGTCACTATGGCGAAGCATATGACTAGTGCTCAAGTGTTACAAGATACAAGGATCTTGTTTTGACCTCCCATTAGTCGGCTATTGAGCAGAAGGGTTTCTCTCTGCGGGGGCTTCACTTTACCTGAGGCACAGATATTGTCAATGCCTAAGCAATGGATATCTTGACCTATTATATTTTACAGTCCTTAGGTCTGGCTAATTTTTCAAGGAATAACTATTGCCTCTTATTGCTCTATTGTTGCTCACATTGTGTTCTTGAACCTTTGCTATCAACCTTTTCTAATAATATTTTACAAATGTGCTGTTGTTCTCAGAACAATGAGTCATCTACTATCCAGATGTTTTTTGTTTCTCTGTTGTCCTTATCTTATTCTAGCATGTTGTTTATGCCGTATTGTAAATGAATGTGTCATATCGCTGACTCCATGCTAACATGATAGAGTTTCAGATGCCTCTGGCCAGTAAAGATACAGATAACTAAAAACCTTTGTCCTCAACTGAATCTTTAAAAGGAACAATCACACTTACTCACCCTCATGCCATCCCAAACCAGGCTTTGTTTCTTCTGCAGAATACAAAACAACACATTTTAAAAAAATGATTCAACTATTTTTGCCAAAACGACAATATGGCTGTGTTTGGGAAAACACGGAGAATCAGAGGAATGTGTCATAATTTTTACACAAAAATAAAAATTTGGTCATTTGGCTGACACAATTGGTTGTCCTGTGTTTTGAAACCAAACATGTCACATCAAGTTTGAATATGTTAAAGCGCAAACTGGTAAGATTATCAGTGAATAATGACTAAAATGGACATTCTTTACAATACATATATGCATTGTGAATGAACACAAACACTGAACAGTAATATATTTATAAATGAATACTTAAAACAAAAGCTGTAAAAAATTGTATTAAAATAATAAAAAAAAATATATAGTTCATTGTTAGTTCATGATATCTAATGCATGAATGGAGTTAATGGATACATAATAAAGTATAGTTTTTAGGTTTTTTGTCCTTTTAGGAGCTTGAAAATATAAATAATTTTCAATGCATAAATAAGTGCAGCATTAACATTCTTCAAAACGGCTCCTTTTGTGATTCACAGAAGTAAAAATACAGGTTTGAGGGTCAGTGAATGATGACAGAATTTCATAAATATGAATCTGATCAATATTCAGCATGTGTGTTGTGCATGAGATTCGCACTTCTCTGGCTGCTAGAATGGATTACTCAAGCTGTTGAGCTGCAGGTGGTTTCAACTGAGGTTTATAGTGAAAAGATAAACACATGACGGCCTCATAAACACCCCAGCAAGTGTGACCAGGGACACATGAGCATCACAGTCTGCTTTTACTGCCCCCCTGCGATTGTAAATGAGGCAATGATGCATATTAAAAGGACCAAACTGGGAAAAAGACACTCAAAGAGAAACTCGCGCACACACATTGACCTGCTAGCAAAAAAAAAAAGGTGTGAGCTGACAGACTTTGAAAGGAAACAGGTCAGAGATAACACACCTATGATGGGAGTGTAAGTGTGTGTGTGTGCTGTTCTGGCCTTTAGAGGATGTGGGTGTGTGTGAGAAAAGCATATTTGCCATGTAAATAAAACAATAAGCACCTAACAAACAGACCAGCTCTTGCCTTTTTCCTGATTTTTTTGCGAGATTACGGCTTGTTGCATGACATTCGGGTCAGATATTCCAAACATGCGTTTCCAAACAGTCACAAACACCGCTATCAGCAAACACATCCCGCAAAGTTACTCAATCCCAAATCCATCCCCTCTAAAACTCAACCTGTTTCAGACCAAACCCTAGTAGGCTGGATACAAGTTGGTACTGCTCACACCAATCAGACACTCCCACACAGACCGGAATTCCTCGAACCGGATTCTGATTGGTGGAAAGCCAAAAGCAAAGCATCAATGTTCTGTTAGTACATGCCATCCTAGAGCTTTGGATGCCTTCAAGCCTACTTTTCCTGTACTCTTTCATGTCTTTCTCACACTTTCTTTTGTTTGATTGGGGGATCTGAGTGATTCATGGTTTCGGTGCATCATGTACATTCATATCCCACAAAAAATTGCATGGAAGTGTAGCATGATATCTTATAGGGATATCTCTTTAAAAGCATATGTAGGTGGAAGCTGGCTCTCACCTCCTACCTCCCTAGTTGCAATACAGCCAACAGTGCGCTCATATATCTTTTCCCCAGCTCCTATTTACAGTATAATCTTACTTATACTTTGGCAACATATTAATTATTGTATTGTCTGAGCATTGAACTTAAAATGCATTGTTTCTTCATTTTTGTAGTCTTTAGTTTTATATCACTTTGTCGTTTATAATTCAGTTACGTCATTTGCTAGGTAGGGGAAGGAGAAAAAGAGCCTGTTATTTTGGAGAATAACTTTGGCAGATGAATCCCAGTCCAACAGGTGGTAAAGTGTAAAAGATGTGTGTGTGTGTGTGTGTGTGTGTGTGTGTGTGTGTGAGAGAGAGAGAGAGAGAGAGAGAGAGAGAGAGAGAAACTTCCATCCTATTAGCATTCAAAAGAAAATAATTCAGTTACTTAGGCAGTTAAATCATCATTCATGGCATCGCTTGAGAAAATGACACTCATTCAATTCAGTAATAGCACTTTAAACTCTGATGTTGACTCAGAGAAACCACAAATGCTGTATTCATCCCACTAACCCCTCCTACTCCAACACAAACCTCTACATGCACTTCACCTGAGACTGTGTATCTGCTACAGCACTCATACAACAAGCTTTAGTCACTTCACCTGGGTCTGTACATGATGCTTGCCTGATTATGGCAGCTCAAATAGAAAGTAATGTTGTGTACAGCTCTGTTTCAAAACCTAGTGAGATTCACAAGAGAGTTACCACAGAATGAGGGTAGTGTCTACATCCTAACTATCATAAAAACCTATAAAAGACTGATTTGGGAGGTTCTACATAAGCAACAGCTCTTTTATTAATAGTATAAACACTGTGTTTATCATAGTAAGTTCAGATAAATGTGTGATTTATTTAATGAAATACTACCAAAAGTAATACAGTCACATGGGTAACTTAAAAACTTAAATGTACTTATAACTATAGCTAAGCACACATGTATCTAAACTATTGTTAAAGAAAACTAAAGCTACTAAAAACATTTTTCTTAATAGAAATAAAGCTGAAATAAAATAAAATTAGATGAAAAACTTAGAAACAATGCCTTGCCAAGTAACTGAAATTTAGGTTGAAGAACTAAAATTACTATCAGAAATAAAATGATTAAATAAAATAAATAATGAATTAATAAATGACTGAACAAAAAAACTATTTAGAAATATTTAAAGGTGCCCAAGAATGCTTTTTCACAAGATGTAATATAAGTCTAAGGTGTCTCATGAATGTGTCTGTGAAGTTTCAGCTCAAAATACCCCATAGATTTTTTTAAATTAATTTTTTTAACTGCCTATTTTGGGGCATCATTAACTATAGACTGATTTTGGCAGTGCGCCGCCCCTTTAATTCGCCTGCTCCCTGCCACACAAGCTCTCGACTATATTACAGTGCATTTACAAAGTTCACACAGCTAATATAACCCTCAAATGGATCTTTACAAGATGTTCGTCACGCATGCTGTATGCATGCTTCGAATTATGTGAGTAGAGTATTTATTTTGATGTTTACGTTTGATTCTGTATGAGTTTGAGGCTAAATGCTCTGTGGCTAACGGCTAATGCTACACTGTTGGAGAAATTTATAAAGAATGAAGTTGTGTTTATGAATTATACAGACTGCGCGTATTTAAAAATGAAAATAGCGACGGCTCTTGTCTCTGTGAATACAGTAAGAAACGATGGTAACTTTAACCACATTTAACAGTACATTAGCAACATGCTAATGAAACATTTAGAAAGACAATTTACAAATATCACTAAAAATATCATGCTATCATGGATCATGTCAGTTATTATTGCTCCATCTGCCATTTTTCACTGTTGTTCTTGCTTGCTTACCTTGTCTGTGCACAGATCCAGACGTTAATACTGCCTTTCCTTGTCTAATGCCTTGAACATGGGCTGGCATATATGCAAATATTGGGGTCATACATATTAATGATCCCGACTGTTACGTAACAGTCGGTGTTATGTTGAGATCCGTGTGTTTTCCGAAAGTCTTTTAAACAAATGAGATTTACATAAGAAGGAGGAAGCAATGGGGTTTGAAACTCAATGTATGTCTTTTCCATGTACTGAACTCTTTTTATTTAACTATGCCGAGGTAAATTCAAATTTTGATTCTAGGGCACCTTTAAAACAAAAAAGCAAAAATGCTAAATAAAAATGACAAAAGCACATTAACAATTATAAAAAATTGAGCAAAGTAAAATAAAAACTGATATAAAAAATATAATAAAAAGCTAATACAAACTATAATAGTACATAAATAATACTAAAATAACACTGGGATTCAAAGTGACAGAATAAAAAAGAGAAAGAGACTAAAATGTTTTATAAATGACGGTAGCTTAAACATATACCACCACTCCTTAAGAAATGCAAATATTGCCCACCTTTACCACAGGGCTCTCTCTCTCTCCTTTTTCTCCCAATAGGAAAGATATCATCACCTATTCACACCCTCATGTCTTTCCTATGGGAAAGAATGTGCTCATTCATGTTCTACCAAGGATATCAGTTAATCCAACTGAAAGTAATCCAACTAAATCATCTGCACTTTTCTATTATCCAACATGGAACTGGGAGAGGCGGCGGTTTATTTGTTTACCAAGGCCTAAGGGGTTAGTTATTTCACAAATGACATGAAATAACAGTAAGAGTATCCAAAAAACACACACACTGTGTGTGCGAAGCAGTACATTAATGGGTTTGGCATCTACAGGATTCTGCTGGTAAAACAAGCCCGTACAGCTCAGCATTGAATCACACATTCCTAATAGTGCTTGATCTGTGAGAATAACCTTTCACTCACTTTCTCACTTCCCTTGCACCAAACCTCATCCCCATTCTCTCTGCATTATCCTCTAGAGGTATGCATTTACTTCAAAAAGCACCATGGTAACATTATGGTACATGTCCAAAAACATCATTGTACCATAAGTAAAAGAGGAATTGTGTCCTCTCCTTGCTGTTGGTTTCCGTTTGACCCAGTGAACCCTTTAGGGTACTGTTTATTTAAGCTGTTTATATGGTTAAGACGACTGCCCTACATACTGTCTGAGGATTCAGGCTGCACACTAACCTTAGCAGCTTCCATCCACACTTAATAACTACGTTACACCCTCACAATACTCAAACATCACAGAGGGTAAGATCTTCCAACAGAACTAGTGTTTTATACATTCTTAGAAAAAAAGGTTCAATGGGGTTCTATACAGAACCCATAGAGTTCTTGACTCAATTTTAAGGTTCTATATAAGGAGAAATGCCCTAAATGATTGCATAAAACTTTCATGTTCAACATGTTTTTCTACTAATAACGTATGCTTTTGAGCCATTTAATTAATAAAATTGAAGTAATTAAAAGTAAATTACAGTAAAATAAATTCATTAAAACAATTTTTTTTTTTTTTTAGAAAAGAAGGATGCATAAATTGGATCAAAAGTGTCAGTAAAGACAAAATATTTCTATTTCAAATAAATGCTGTTCTTTCGAACTTACTGTTCATCAAAATATACAGATTACAGATAAAAATGGTTTCCACAAAAAATATTAAGCAGCACAACTGTTTTCAAAATTGATAATAATAAGAAAAGTTTCTTGAGCAGCAAATCAGCATATTAGAATGATTTCTGAAGGATCATGTGACACTGAAGACTAAAGGAATAAATTACTTTTTAAAATATATTCAAATAGAAGTATATATTCAAAATATTACTGTTTTTGCTGTATTTTGATCAAATAAATGCAGGCTTGATGAGCATAAGAAACGTCTTTCAAAAACATTAAAAAATCTTAAAGATTCCAAACTTTTGAACAGAAGTATATGCCTTTTAAATAAAGAAGATAATGCTTACCACATACTTTTTTGTTAATCATCTATGTATCTGATTAACACAGACAGGTTGTGCAACATCTCCTCATCCTCAAAAATCTATGAACAAAACTACATGTTAGGATGGTAAATAGCACTTCTGAATGGTTCATGCATTTACACGATTGTCAATTTTCCTATTACTGATTAGGTAATTGCAAACATATGGAGTTAATGATAATATGTTAAATTTAAAGTTATTACTTATGTATTACAAACATTTTTACATTTTGAAATTTAGTTTTATCATATGTAATTGCTTTGCATATGATTTGAATATTACAGATTTCCCCATTTAAGCAAATAGGAGCTGTACTTCCATAGAAAACAGCTGCTCAGGGGTGTTACAAAGACGGCTGTCGAGTGGACTGACTCATCAGGACATTCACTGATTGTGAGTTGAAAAACTCCAGTTTAGTGGCATGAAGTTTTGTTTACTTAAGCTAAACAATGATAGCTGTCATTCTTAGACAGTTATAGATGTAAATTCATGTGCAGGATATTCAAGGCACTTACTCAGCACTGTTAACAGAAATTATTGTTTACATACTTCATTAAACCACAGAGAGCTGTTATACCTGCTTTCTGCATGCCTGACTCTTAAAGGAACAGATCACCACAAAAAAATGAAACATCTGTTATCATCTACTCACTCCCACATCGCCCCAAACCTGTTTGATTTTTTCTTGGAAAAAACTAAATGAACAAAATGTTCTGCAGAATGTCAAAGCAGATTTGTATTGAGAAATAAGTCTAGATATTGACTAAGCACTGCAGGGATCTTCCTTAATACAGAAGACATTTGTTGACATCAGTGTTGTTATGGTTAATTAAAACTAAAAATCAGTAATTGAAATTTTTTTTTTTTTTTTTTTGATACAGCAAGAACCAATCAGCTATATGATGTGATTGCAAGAAGATTGAGTTTGATCAGACTGTGCCACTTTGTACAAGTTAAATTGTATAAAATATAAAAGTAAAAGCTCATTTAAAATAAAAAATACTATGTATATATATATATATATATATATATATATATATATATATATATATATATATATATACTTCCATTCAAAAGTTTGGGGTCAGTAAGATTTTTTAATGTTTTAAAAGAAGAATCTTCTGCTCACCAAGCATGCATTTATTTGATTAAAAATACAAACAAAAACAGTAATATTGTGAAATATTATTCCAATTTAAAACAGCTGTTTTCTATGTCAATATACAGTAAAGTGTAATTTATTCCTGTGATCAAAGATGAATTTTCAGCATCATTACTTCAGTCTTCAGTGTCACATGATCCTTCAGAAATCAATCTAATATGATGATTTGATGCTCAAGAAACATTCATTATTATTATCAATGTTGAAAACAGTTGAGTACAAATTTTTTTCAAAATTCTTCGATGAATAGAAAGTTCAAAAGAACACCATTTATTTAAAATACAATATTTTCTAACATTATAATTGTCTTTACTGTAACTTTTTATCAGTTTAATGATGAATGAATAAAAGTATTGATTAATTTTATTTCTATCCCCCCAAAATAAAATTAAAATTCTTACTGACCCCAAACTTTTGAACGGTAGTGTTTAATGTTACAAAAGATTTAGATTTCAGACAAATGCTGTTCTTTTGAACTTTCTATTCATCATAGCATCATGAAATAAAAATGTAAATAACTGTTTTCAACATTGATAATAATCATAAATGTTTCTTGAGCATCAAATCATCATATTAGATTGATTTCTGAAAGATCATGTGACACTGACACTGAAGACAATGATGCTGAAAATTCAGCTTTGCATCACAGGAATAAATTACACTTTACTGTATACTGACATAGAAAACAGCTGTTTTAAACACTATGCTTGATACTATATTATACTAAAAATACAAAAATGCATGCTTTTTAATCAATCAGCGTATGCTTGTGATGAGCTTTGATTCATCATGTGACTCTCATCACCAGTGTTGGGCACGTTACTTTAAAAAAGTAATTAGTTACAGTTACTAGTTACTTCTCACAAATAGTAATGGAGTTAGTAACGGAGTTACATAATTATAAAAGTAACCACTTTCCAGGGAAAGTAACTATTGCGTTACTTTAAAAAAAATTAAAATATGTTAAATAATTTGGAATCCCCTAATATTAAATATAAGTCTAAAAATAAATTAATATTGATCCGACACATGATCCGCTCTTGCTCAGGACATGAAATTTCTCTAAACTGTACTACGTGTTGGTAGCCATTAAAGAAAACGTAGTTTCATATTTATGTTTAAATAGTCCTGTGTTATGTTTTAAATTCATTTATTTGATTATGAAAAGTGAACAGCATGAGTAAGATGCATCATAAGATGCGCAATATATCGGGAGACATGGAGTGGATCAGACAGACATGATTTTGACCACTTCATTAAGTTTTGTTTTGTAATAAGCCTTTCTTTAAAGTGAATTTCGTTTTGTAAAAATTGTATCTTAATTTTAATCAATGTTTCTTCAACCAATTGCCTGGATTTAATAAATAAGAAGCAAATATAGCAGAAAATATAATCATGACAGAGGCACCGGCGTGATCACTGGCGCATGAACTGGAGCGCGTCTTACAGGCTACATGAACCGAAACTCAGCGGCTGCTTGCCTCACAAACATGGGAAAAATATCTATAGAAAGCCTGAAATATCCACTTTAACGAAAACGAAATAATTAAAAACGAAAAGAAATAGGCTACTCTGATTATGCATTCTCTCTCTAGGCGCGTCCAATATGAGGAGATGATGAGAGTCAGCAATGTCAACTTCATCTTTGCAGCCGACACTGATTCAGAAAACGTTTATTAATAAACAATTAAAATGTCTCCTTGCTCACTCTTAGCCCGGATTTTATATTTACTTAAAAATATAATTACAATATACTTAAAATATTTAAGTTTGGTTGCATTACTTATAAAATATAAGTATATTCTACTAATTTGTGGGTGTATTTGAATGTGTTAATAAATGCACTTAAATTATGAAGTTTTTCTCCTGACCACGCCTCCTACACACTGGTTTGCGGCAGGTAATTTTGTCGTGGTGTGTGTGAATTCAAGGAGCTGTTGATGAGCAGTTGGAACATTTGTGTTGGCTGTTCTACAGACATTTTTTCCAAACATTTACCTTTTTAGAGTTTTTCACTAAAGGAGAAAATCACAATTTTTAAGTTACCATCATCGAGGTCAGGGTTTGTTTTAGATGAGCTCTTGACCCTTGACTTTTTAATATTAAATTTTGTTTGGGCAGTTTTAACTGCATTAAAACCAACCAGACAAGCAAAGTTAAAAGATGATCAGGTGGTGTTGATTATGTTTTCACATAATCATTATTTGATCTGAATCACTGAACTCATTTAGAGCCCAATCTCTGAGTTAGATTTACATTATTGATTACAGCAGCACTGTGATTCTACAGCGGAAGATCAACTTTTACAATACAATTTTTTTTTTTAAGTTGTCCTTATCACAAAAAAAAATATATATATATATTTTAGGCACACACAGACATCAAGAATCAGCGTATGAATCTCAACAACGGTGACAAGCAACATATTCTGATAAACAGATCAACTCTGAACATTAGAAAACAAGCTACTAAAAAGTCACAGAAAAACAGCTAAATTTAAATAGTGAGAATAAAGAAAACTACTAAGACAATTCAGCTCATAATTTATTCATGCAGCAATGCATGATGGGAGGCATGGATGAACTTTGATTGGTGGCAAGTTAACTTGCTTAGTGCACTGAACTTAAATATACTAGGTGTAATAACTACAAAGTAATTAATATTACAAAACATTTTAAGTTAAATGAACTCGAATTATTAAGTTAACATTACTTAATTTTTTTAGGGCAACCAGTTTCCTCAAATTTTTTAAGTAAATTCAACTTAAATGTTCTATTCCATTCCATTATGGGCTTAAGTACATTGAACATAGTCCACTTCACTTATTCAACTAATGCTTCATTACTTAAAAATTTTAATGCAACGAGTTACCTCATTTTTTTTTTAAGTAGATTCTACTTATCCGGGTTTACAGTGCTGTTTTTGTCACATTCATAATCATTACTTTTGGCGGTTCCGGTTCTTTATGGCAAGCTTTATGCGTTCGCTTGAGTGCTATAGCCTATATTAAATGCTCATTATAATGGTTTATTCTCTCCAGTATTTCAGAAATTAAATTAATATAAATGTGATTAGTCAAATAATGGCTTAAATGAAAAACTACTAGTCGACTATAAAAAAACGTATTTCACATAGGCTATTTTCGATCCAGCATGTCACAAAAGGTGTTCTGGTTTGAGCTCGCGCTCCGCTTGCATGCTCATAGACACACACAGAGCATCGAACATTATTATCAGTTTCAAATTATATTTGAGTATGACTAACCCCATCACACACCAGAGAAAACACTTTGCAGGTCATATGGCTGAGAGAGAGCCAACTTGGATGAAAACTGCTTCAGTGAGCTCAATTATAGTAATGCAGCATTTATTTTTTGTCAGTAACGGTAACGACGTTGTAACGGGAGAAAAAGTAATTTGCTTGATTACTCGTTACTAAAAAATGTAACGCCGTTTATTTATAATGCCGTTATTCCCGCCAATGCTCATCACCACTGTGTTTGGTGGTTATCAGTGTATTATAAAGGTACAAAACAGATATTAGTACTTCAATATTTTTTTTTTTACAGTGTACAGCCATTTATGAACTTTATGATCAACTAATGATTGACAAAACACCCCCATAGACTGTGAGAGAGGGAAGGTGTTAGTATGGCGTCTCTAATCGAGCTCTGGGCTTTGAAGAAGCCGCCAGCCAATCAACTACACTTGCTGTTCAGATACGTAATCTGGCCTATCTCACAACACGACTCAGAATAGCTCCAGTATGGTGGGAAAATATGTCCTCATACACACATGCATATGCGAGTGATTGAGACTCCATGTTTAGCGAACAACTCTAGTGTGAGCCAACAGCATGTAATATGCACCCAATGACCCGCTTCTGCCACCATCTATCTTATCTGCAGAGTTAAATGACTCTGTAGTTACAGGAACACTAGACGATGTTTATTAGATCCCATTCAGATCTAACTGTGCCCAGTGTATCAAGGGATATAAAACTGGTGGTTTTTCTTTAAAGGAATAGTTTCCTCATTTGCTCATTTGAGATTGTAAATCTACTGGTCGCTCTTTTTCATAAACAAAATGAACAAATGGCACACAAATGCATCAAAGCATCATAAAAGTGGCACATATGACTCATGAACTACATTCTGAGCATTATAACAGTTACAGACAGAAATTTAAGTCACTTAAAATCTGACCAAACTCTCCTTGGCATCTTCACGAGATCCCATGAAAGAAATTCAAATGCTTGATTTGTGAACAATCTTTTTAGATCTAACCAATGAATTGGTTTGTCAGGTTTATCTTGTTTAAAATGCTGTGAAAGTTTCGTTCACAAATCAGACTCATTCAGTTCGAGTTCAATACACTGACTCAGCTCAAAACTCACTGGAGTTTTTGTGTCTGTTTGGAAGCTTGAAACCTCAGTCCCTGTTCTTGTAAACGATGACAGAATGATCAGTTTTGGGTGACCTAATAGTCATGTTCATTGTCACGCAAACTCAGCAAATTACTCTATGACGTAAAAAGTCCAAACTTAAAGGTCCGCCATCACATTGGCTATAATAAAAATGTGTTTTTTACCAGCTCTCTGACTTTATAACAGAACATGAAGGGCTAGAATGAGACTGAGTGATGTCATTGGCTAATGTTTGATATCTGTTGAATTAACCAACACGATAAGGTTGACAGATGCACTTTCTCACATGATTTCAAACAGTAGTTGTGTAATGGTAACTACCCAGAATGTGCTTTTTTTTTTTTTTTTTTTTTTTTTACAGCGGTAACATTAGCACATTACCCTTAATTTTTAGCTTGCTTTTACCACATACATGAACAAATACTGTCTGGAATTCTCTCAGTTTTTAATCACAGAGTTCTACGAATAAAGGTTCATTTTCAATTGACAAAGTGACCTGTGCCCCTAGCAGTGTCTCTCTGACATTAGCGTGAATGTTGATCATGTTCTTTGAACATGAGATTCACCCGACACGGTACAAATTCAGGGCAGAATGACCATTAAACCATGACCTACTGCTCTGACTCTTATGTTCATTTGTTTTAGTATGGCATGGAAATAGGGTCAATAAACGTGTTTTGGGTTATAAGGCTACAGCACCGCCCCCCCCAATCGTACGGGCATTCAGCAAGCTTATATAGAGAGCAAAAAACACCCCAACTTAATTCTGCGGATAAAGTCAGAATTGCATGATAGCCTACAGTCGCAATTGTGTGAAATAAAATCAGAATTGTATATCGTGAGAATGTCAGAATTGTGAGATAAAAAGTCACAATTATCTTTTAATTGTTTTATTCCGTGGCGGAAACAAGTTTCCATATGCTTCTGATTGCTTTTAGAGGGAAAAGCTGTCCATAAATGCTGGTCTAGGATCAGTTTTCACGAAACTCAAGCGGGTTCTGAGTTCTGCACGCTAGCAAATCCTCTCATTAAAAATAAGCAATTATGTAAACAAGAGATTCATTGTGCAATCAGCTTTACTGATTAGAGAATGGAGCTTTGTGTAGCCGTGATAAAGTTGTATAACCGCTTTTTAACGATAATAAAATGAGCTCTCTTTGCGAGCTTTCTGCTTTTCTGTTTAAATTAACAGTGATTTGTGAACGTAGACAACGTATAACAAATAATTTATCGCTTATGCTGGGATGTGTAGGTTGTGCGGTGACATGAAACTTGAAACTATTTCAAAGAAATCTATTTAAATGTTTTTAAAGGGGAAAAACATATCTCATGGTGTTGGGTCACCCTCCGTCTACAACCAGAAAATTCATATTTTGTATTTTGGTGTTGTTTTAATATAGAACTCGGTCTTTTTCAGTTATATTAGGCTTAATACGGGATGTTATTGTTTTGGTGAATGTATGTCTTGTAGATCATAAAAAGTGTGCCCCCCTATGAAAATGAAATGCCTCCCCATATGTTCTGGCGATGGCCTTGACTTATTTTACTTAATATTCACTCATAATTCACTACAAATATCTCAAAAAAGATATCTCCATTCACATGGATGTTGGTAGATATCGGAACTGACAATCAGCACAGTAATTTTCTGATGCTAATCATGTAAAATGGACTGATATTGGCCAGTTAATCAGCATGGGTGATCATATGAGTCTTTCTCTTACTATAAAGAAACCAAAATGTAACATTCTTTGCTTTGAACTTAGTAAAAGAACAAAGAAACCTCATTTTCCATTGAGCTCTGGCAGGAAGAGCGATGTTGAGGTTGAGCATTAGAAAGTTGAAAGCAAAGAAAATGCATCAGCAAAAAGCTTTTCTGACAGTCTGAAATACTATAATAATGTTCTCAGATCTTTTTGAGATTGAAATTAAATCAAAGCTCATGATTTGTCAGAAATCCACTTTCTGTGTGTACTGTGGTAACATGCAGATGAGCATGGTGTACAAAACCTTTCAACCGCCCATAAAGTTTTCACTGCCTATGCTTTAAATTCCTGTGTGAGAGCGTGCATGTGTGTGGCATACATGTTTGTGTGGGGTGGCTGTGTGGCCTGCGAGCGACAGCTTTTCCATTCTGTCACAGAGCTGGTGTGATTACAGACTACGCAGTATCCTTCCTCCCCCTCGGTGAGCTTCACATACTGCGGTCTCAGAGGGCGTCCGAGGATCTTCACTAACTGTGTTCCATCATGACCCTTTGAGCCCAGGACTTAGACGAGTGTGTAGACGCACGACAAACACACGTGTGCATTATGCGAACTCACACACAACAGGCACTTTGAGTTCCCTGGAGAATCACTGTGCTGCTTTGATACCTGTAAAGCAGAAACACATACAGTCTTTCATTAAACCACATATACTCCTTCTACTAATTCCAGATGAGTCTGAACTTTTTGAAACTAATATTTTCCAAGTATTTTTAAAGGGAAAGTGTGTCTGCACCAGCACCAAACATAATTGTAAAAATAACCGTATTCATGTTTTCCGAAGAAAAAGCTGCTTGTGCACAACTTGCCATCACTATGCCAGTGTGTTGCTATGTAGTTAATAAGCTTGTTCTGACTGTGATATGGTTGCTAAGGTGTTCTTGTTGGTTGTTAGGGCATTGCTAAGCTGTTCCAGGTGGTCAATTTGAAGTCATGATATTCTGGTTTCTAGAAATAACTCAGCTCCCTTTAATGTAAGCCTAAAGGATTTTTAACCCATTTTATCATCTTCCAGACTGCAGTGTAATACTTTATTTTTTTTTTATTTTTATAGAAATACAACTTTAATGCTTAGTATCAGTTACTTGAACAAATTTTGGTGCATAATTTATCTTGCACCATGCACAAGTGAGCACCACTCACATCTTAAAACTAGAACAATTCTATATATATATATATATATACACATACATTATATACACTACCGTTCAAAAGTTTGGGATCGGTAAGATTTTTAATGTTTTTAAAAGAAGTTTTGTCTGCTCACCAAGATTGCATTTATTTAATTAAAAATACAGTAAAAACAGTGATATTGTGAAATATTATTACAATTTAAAATAACTGTTTCCATATTTTAAAATGTAATTTTTTATGCTGAATTTTCAGCATCATTACTCCAGTCTTCAGTGTCACATGATCCTTCAGAAATCATTCTAATATGCTGATTTACTGCTTAAGAAACATTTAATGTGTACAATTGTACAATTTTTTTTTTCAGGATTCTTTGATGAATAGAAAGTTCAAAAGAACAGCGTTTATTTGAAATCTAATCTTTTGTTACATTTTAAATGTCTTTACTGCCAATTTTGATTGATTTAATGCATCCTTGCTGAAAGAAATATTAATTTCTTTAAATTCTTCTCAAAAAAATAAAAATAAAAATTCTTACTGACCCCAAACTTTTGAACGGTAGTGTATAATGTTACAAAAGCTTTGTATTTCAGATAAATGCTGTTCTTTTGAACTTTCTATTCATCAAGGAATCCTGAAAAAAAAAGTATACAACTGTTTTTAACATTGATAATAATCAGAAATGTTTCTTGAGCAGCAAATCAGCATATTAGAATGATTTCTGAAGGATCATGTGACACTGAAGACTGGAGTAATGATGCTGAAAATTCAGCTTTGATCACAGGAATAAATTACTTTGTAAAATACATTCAAATAGAAAACAATTATTTTAAATTGTAATAATATTTCACAATATTACGTTTTTTATTTTATTTTTAATTAAATAAATGCAGCCTTGGTGAGCAGACGAAACTTCTTTTAAAGACAAAGAAAAAAAAAGCTACACACTCCATCTTTAAGGGTTAAAAGAACAATTGCCAAACATATTAACATGCTAGAAAAACAATAATCACTGTAATAATGATCCATCCATAAACTCTTAAGTATTTGCCAACTAAAATCCAAACAGCGATTTCTTTTTGGCTGGGCAGTGAATATATATACAGTACCAGTCAAAAGTTCGGAAACATTAAGGTTTTATAATGGTTTTGAAAGAAGTCTCTTCCGCTCACCAGGGCTGCATTTATTTGATCGAAAATACAGTAAAAACAGTGAAATATTACTACTATTTAAAAGAACTCTTTTCTATGTAAATATATGTTAAAATGCAATTTATTCCTGTGATCAAAGCTGAATTTTCAGCATCATTACTCCAATCTTCAGTGTCACATGATCCTTCAGAAATCAATCTAAGATCATTTCCTATTATTGTTATGTTAAAGAGTTTTTGCTTGTTTTTTCTTTTCTTTTTTTTTTATATATTTGTGGAAACCATGATACATCACCATTCAAAAGTTTGGGTTAAGTAAGATATAAAAAAGAAAGAAAAAAGAAAGAAAGCAGCAAAGGCTGAAATAAATGCATTAAATAAATTGCTGAAAATAATTGCTGTTCTTTTGAACTTTCAAGTCATCAAAGAAAGAATCCTGAAAAGAAAAAAAAAATCAGTTTCCACAAAAATGTGAAGCAGCACAACTGTTTTCAACATTAATAATAATAAGAAATGTTTCTTGAGCAGCAAATCAGCATATTAGATTGATTTCTGAAGGATCATGAAAATTCAGCTTTGATCACAGGAACAAATTACATTCTAACGTATTTTCAAATTGAAAAGAGTTATTTTAAATGGTAATAATATTTCACAATATTACTTCTTTCAAAAACATTAAAAAACCATAATGTTTCCAAACGTTTGACCAGTACTGTATATATATATGATTTTATATATATATATATATATGCACTGCACATTCTCTCTCAATTTCCGTCCACCCAGATGTTCTCTTTAGTTGTCAACATGCCACCACCATTCGCACCACAAAGCCCTTATACGGGTGTCTCTGTAGGCTACGCTATTGACAACTGTTAGAAAGATCAAATGTCTCAGACACGTTGCATTACACTGTGTGTGAGAGAGAGAGGAAGTGAATGACAGAAAAGATAAAAATGGGTTAGTTAAAGGTACAGGTTTCTTTTCTTTTTTTTTTTTAAACAGTGGTGACGTTACTTATGGGAAAGAGGAGGGTCTATGAAGGCAAATGTTAAAGACACACCTGGGAGTTCACACGTGCACAGCACACAGCGAGAGCATGGTGGGAGTACTGATGGAACTGTCAGTTATAAATGGGTGGGATCAAGTGGAGGATCTTGGGAAGGGGGTGTTAAGGCATCTTTCGACTTGCATTCGTAATGTGAGAAGGGGGAGGTGGGTTTTTCTGGGTAAACGTAAAGACTACTCGAGTTCTTCCGTGGAAATGTGACACGTTGACTGTTGACAGAGCCAACGGTACTGCAGTGTGCTTCTGTTTGCTAAAGCTGTTTGACTTTGGAGATAGAGCCAAAGCTGCAACCCCATTCATACTGTCTCACGACTGGATTTACTACACAGTGAGCGAGAGGCCCATGCTGCCAGACTGAACGCAGCCCGTTTCAAATTCTCATCTGTAGTCTAAACACTTCTTTCTGGAATTCTGCAACACACATAGTTCTGAACTCAATTTAGCTTTAGACTATAGCACACTTTATGAAAATTTTTCTTTTTATGCACAATATCCCAAAGAACTCAATCTATACTAACTGTCTGACTGGATGTGTGGTAAACCACTGCTGACGAAACACTTAACTGTCCAATTTAGTTTTCAAACGGAAAAGGAGAAAAAGAACAGCCAGCACAATACAGCCAGCACGCTTCCTCATTCTAACCCTGTGCTTCTCGCTCTCTCAACTTCCCTCTGAAGGAGGGTTTCTGTGAGGAAT